>NW_004955423.1:24319702-24363052 GCF_000276665.1 Chinchilla lanigera
CCCTCCTTCCTTCCCTCCCTTCTCCCTTCTTCCCACCCTCCCTCCCTTCCCTCTCTCCTGTGCTTTTCTTTAGCAACATTCATAATAACTAGGGACAGAAGGTTCAATTAATGCATGTTCTAACTATAGGAATTCATATCAAGAAACAAATTCTCTTAACGTAGTTTTAAGACTAGTTTTTGGCAGTGCACTGGGTCTTCCAGGAATTTTATCAAGAAGGCTGGTTGCTCTCTCATCGCTCAGTGTGAAATGCCTCTAGCATTCACATGGAGGAACCGTGCTCTGCAATGCTGGCAAAAAGCAGCACTGTGAAAGTTCAGCCCCTGGCAGAGGAAGTGCTGGTCTGCAGAGCTCCATCTATTTGTGAGTCCTGAGCTACGAGGATGAACTTGCCAAGAGCAGGATCGAGCAGGTGCTTGTTTCGTGGCTACATCTTTTCTCCTTCTCTTGCTTTGTCACTAAGCCTCGACAATAAGTTGCCCAGTCAAGAGCAGCAGGAAAGGTTATTTTTTTCAAAGTCAACCAAACATTGCAGAGGTTAGCGTCTGCAGAAGGCAATCCACGGCAGGCCAAGAGAGGGTTCAAGCTCGCTGCTGCACTTTCCGACAAGATGGACCTGCCGCGCTTGTTGAAATGAACGCTTCTTGCAAGGAGCGTGCATGGGCAGACACTTGCTGCTTCCTTCAGCTCAGCATGAGTTCTCCCTCCCCCCAGCAGGGTGCACTTCCCCTTTCTAGCAAAGCCCAGGGTTTCTTCAGGTATCGGCTCTTCCACATGTTCATAAGCGTCAAGGATGCTGGGCTATCCTCCCCGCGTTCGGAAGGATGCCCCAATCACCTTCATTTCACCAAGACAATCACAGTCATTCATTCCTCTGGTGAAATGACTGTGTTAGGAACCGACCTTGACATGAAATATGAGACATTTGCTTGGACCTTCTGGGAACTGATGAACCGTGAAGATGGAAGAGAAATGTTCAGGCTCTAAACGGACGTCAGAGAGACAGTGTCTTTCTGCCTCTGAACAGTGGCTTACCGGAGGCTGAGGTCAGTAACAATCACAGGCATTTGCAGGGGCAGAGAAGAGAGCGGAGGAAGAGGAAGGCCCGAGCCCTCAATGACACCAAAGAGCCATACACCCTGCTGCTCCTTCAGCCTGTGTTTGGCTCGTTCCGCTCTGTCAGCTGGGAAATAGAAATTTCCTCCTTGTTCAAAGCCCTTTGGGTTGGACGGGTCATGGAAGCTTGAGACATTCTAAGTCCCAGGTGCACACGTACACAGAGGACAGCCGTGTGCTGGGCAGGCGGTGAAGCCAGCTCTCAGAATCAAACCACTGGAGCAGACATGAGTGTAGTCCTCTCCCATTTCAGAAAACTTCTTGCAGTCAAAAGACCATCAGTCGGTGATTGTTTCGTGGTAGATGAGATCCTAAAATTAAACCATTCACCTACATGTTTAGTATATCATTTCCTCATTTCTTCATTCAAACTTGCCAAACCACCCATTGGTAGTATCTTGGACTCGAGTTAAAAAAGAAAACAGGTGTGCTCTGTGGCCCACCTTCCCGGAGCTCCTGTTCCAGTCGGCAAACCAACATCCAAATACGCTGATAGGGCTGGGGATTTAGCTCAGCGGCAAAAGCGCCTGCCTGGCAAGCGCAAGGTCGTGAGTTCGGTTCCCGGTACCGGAGAAAAACCAAAAACAAAACAAAACAAAACAAAAAAAAAAACAAATACGCTGATAGAAGCAGGAGGTGTGATGGAGGAAGGCGAAACGGTTAAGTACTGGGAACTGAGTCACAGATCCACAAAATCCAAGGGACTTCTAAAGATTAGTACTTTTCCTTTGTAACAGAAGTTAACTTGGGGAGTGGCAACATTTATAAACAAGGCCACAAAGTGGGCTGTCCTGGGGTGCCGCAGCTGTGTTTCTGGTTGACACATAATTTTCCCCACTCAGAAACTTGGTCCTCCGAGAATCTACCTATTCTTCCTTCCACCTCCTTCTCTTCTCTTGCCCCTCCCAAAGCATCTCCCAGTCCTTTTACCAGGAGTGAGCAGAGCAAATGAAGTCATCCTCCTGATCTGTCTGGAGCCTAGTTGGCAAGGTCTATGTGTACCAAGGCCTATGCGTACCCAAGTACAGGAAGGAGGGGACAGAGAAATCTGCGTTAAACATAGGCTCAAATGAACAGAAAGATGGGGAAAAACGCTTATTCTAGACCTTGCAAAATCCAGCTACAGTGAGCAGTTCTCCCAGCTTCAGGTGTTGAATCTAGTTAACCTCTTGTAGAAGATTCGGATGTAGGTTGCATCTGACCAGGGCAATGAGTTGATTAGCAATATCTGCCCTGCATGCAGAATGGAAAAATTCCAAAAGCCTCATGTCACAGCCATTGCACAACAATCTCAAGGTATGCCACTGATTCAGAAGTAGTGTTTGCTCCTGGCATTTGGAGAACCCTGTATTATAATTACTCCAAAGAATTCTGGAGCATTAGACAGAGCTGCTCACTATACAGCTAGGTGTACTCTCACTGACCCCATCTAAACCCCTGCATCCCTGAGAGGTTGGTTCATGTTCCCACCTCAGCAAATCTACAAAGTATTCCTTGTTACGGGCCCAATGTGCACTGCAGGAGGAATGGAAGCCCACCTCCTAAACTTATAATTGTCACACGAGAACTCAGAACACATAATTTGACCAAGCTGGAAAAAAAAATATTCACAATGAATGACCAATGAGGGGACAGGTTTAGATATCTTGTGTAACAGGAAATTTTACCCTGATGGATACACTCCTTTAAAACTTTCTGATCTGCACACACATTCGAGCAGGGTCCAGTTGTCACCAGGGGTAGGGCTTGCTGCCACATCATCCCATTGCTTGGGGCTGGGGGCGGGGAGTCTGAGTCTTGCTTTTAAAGGGTACCAGTGACACACATCGAAGGCCACGCTTTGTAAGAAGCCGGGCACTCAGCCTGCCTTGCTCCGGCTCCATTGCAAGCCTGGAAGCAGGCCTGTCTCTGCTTTTGTGAATCTGAACTTACATCAGTTCGAGCCAACTCAACCAGCAGGGAAGCACAAATGTCCACTTCATTTTTATGCAGCTGACCCGCGGCTTGTCACTAAGAGCTTCCTAGCACGCCATGCTGGGCAGCTCCAGGAAGCAGGGCTTCCCAGAAGAAGGCAACTCCTTCCCTCGTGTATGGCTGCTCTGAGGGCTAAAGAACAAGGAAAGAGGAGCTCCAGCTACGGCACGGCTGCTATCATTCAGCATCCAAACACTAGCGCACATTTCCCTGAGCAGAGCTGGGAGAGCGTCTTAAGGGAATCGAAAAAGCTGTCGCTTCCCAGCATGATGATTTCGGGCTCCACTGACTCTAGGGGAGGACAGAGGAGCCGCTTTCTTCCCAGCCATGGAGTTTGGGATGTATTAGACAATTCTGCAGTGCTTGCAGAGGTATGAGAGGCAGCATAGTGTAATTCTAATGATTGTGTGTTCTCTTGTCCATATATCTGGATTCAAATACTGGTTTAACCATGTTATAGCTTCCTTATCCTGGACCTGTTAGCCTGCCTGGATCTCTGCTTTCATATCAATATAATGGAGATAATAGAGCACCTGCCCCACAATCCCATAGCACTTCAGAGAGTAGAGTATTGGTGAGGTGCTCAGCAGAGGACCTGGCACATAGAAAGCCTCTGCACCTTCAACCTATAGAAAAAATGGCAGGGCAAGCATTTTTCCTGTTTGAAACCTTCTTCCAGTTTCACCAATTACAGTTTTCCTTGAGTGGATACAAGGAAAACAGCTCTCTCTGCAACTGCAAGACCATCGATGAGGCAGAGAGACTCCTGCTACTGAGGCAGAGAGAACCAGGCTGCTGGCCAGGGAGACCATGGGAAGATGCCATTCATCCATTCAGCAAGCACTTCCTGGGTACTGCTCCTGAGCCTAGCACCATGCATGTGAGACGCTAGGACGATGGAGCAGGGCCTTCTGATGATGAACCAGGGGGACAGGGACGTTCTCTATACTTGGGCTGCACCTTGAAGGACTTGAAAAATTGCATGAAGTGAGCTGCAGTAAACAACCTTGGCAGAGGCTTGGGGATCTGATGAAGATGGTGACCAAGAAGAGCAGGAAGTTTATTTTGGGGAGCTTTTGTTTACGGAAGGTCAGGGGGCTTGGTACCATGAGCAGTGGCGGATGAACCATCGAGGTCTGAGCAAGAGCACGGAGTAAACACGCGCACACACACACACACACACACAAAGGGGCGTGAGCGTGGGGAAATGAGCACAGCTGGGGTGCATGGACAGCTTGCAGTCTACTTCAGGATTCCAGAAGTGGATCACCAGGATCACAGTGGCGATTACAGAAATAGAAAAAGAAACAGATTTTTGGAGAGAGATCTGATAGTTCTTGGTGACTGAATTTATCACGCAAAGGGGAAAGAAGAAGGAGAAAATGTAGTTCAATGTCCTCCTAATTAGGTGAGATAATTAAACCCTTAACTTGGCTCAAGATAGAGAATCTCTAAGATTACTCGGTGAGAAGGCAATCAGTTTTATGGCTAGTTTATGGATGAAGAGGGTTGTATTCCAAAGGACACGTTAAAGATTAGCACAAAGCTGGAACGATACTTCTCATCTTGTGACTGCTACCACGGAGCAAGAGAGGTCACGGCATCATAGGAGAAGCAGGGCAGACTCAGATCTGAGTTCCCTGCACAGCCGCGGGCCTTCCTCAGCCTTGGAGACAGGAGGGGTCCTGGGAGGGAGGCGAGCAGGTGAGCAGCTGGAACTTGGCAGAGCTCAGTGGACCTTGGACTCCTTCTCTTCTCCACCACATCCCAACCTCAGCAAGAGTCTGAGGCACGTCTCCCCTTCCTTTGAAACTCCAGTAACTTGTGGGTCAAGGCTGCACACATTAAGCAACTACAGGAAGAGAATTCTTGGAGCTCCATTGGGTTCCTGAGGGGATTTGCTCAGTGGTAATGGGACACAGGATGTGTGCTTGGTCCAGGAAGTGTGCTAACGTAGGCAGAAGTGAGATTCAGTGACAGAGGCCTAAACCAGTGACTGGGGCAGGTTTGTGCACATTTGGGTGGACACTTCAGAAGTGATCACCACACCAGTGCTCCAAACTCCAAAGCCACCCCCAGAGGGCCTGGATGTCGGAGCTGGAGAAATAGGTCACAATCACCACATGGATCTCAGTCATTTCATAGATGGAGCCACTGAGGCCACAAGAGGTGGTCTGCGAAAGAGGGTACACAGCCACTCAAGGGAAGTGGGACTAGGAGGTACTTCAGAGCACACCCGTTGGAATCAGGTAGAGCTTAGACAAATGACTTCTCTCTGCCCCCTTTACTCTGACTTTATTTTGGAAATGGAAAACAAAACCATCTGTCATGGGACAGTGGGAACATCACACTGAAGGTTTCATGCAAAACTCTGGGTGCCGCTGGCTCTGAGGGTCACTTGGAGCTCTACTCTGCCCCCGCCCTGTGTGGGAAGCGAGCATCTGCATCTTGGCATATGGCTGCTCCACTGCAGGGGACAGAAAGCCATCCGCTTCCTGCAAGACTCGGGTCAACCCCAGCCCAAAGCACGGAGTTCCCGTCAGCCTCTCCCTCCACTGTGGAGATGGGTGGCTGGCACCTGGGGACTGGGGAGTTGCAAGTATTAAGAGAAAAACTAAATTTGGCTGATGTATTGGTCTCTGAGGTCCCAGTGGCAGTCATCCAACTCGCTTTGTTGTGGCCAACAGGAACTTGAAAATGAAGAACTGGGAAGCGCCTTAGAGGCAGGAGTTATTCTGCTCTATTCTTGGGGGAAGGGTTTTTCTTCCTTCTTGTCCCAAAGATGGAATTTTCTGAAATACATTACCTGTCACTGCAGATGTTAGAACAAAAAAGAAAGCCAAGATTGATTAGGTGAGCAATTACTATGTACTAAGCACCTTACATATGATGACTTATTTATTCCTCACAAAACTCTGTGAAACAGGTATTAGTACTGTATTAATATTTATTTCAAAGCTAAGAGACGAAAGGCAGCCACACAAAATAGAGAAGTAAATTGGCCAAGACAGCAGTGAGGAAGGGAAGTGGGTTGGGATTGAAAGCCGAGCTGCCTTGCTGCGAAGGTTGCTATCTTATTGATGATGTTCTGCAGCTACCTGAACCCAAGCAAATGCGAGAAGAGCAAGGGCAGAGACACAGGGATAGGGACACAGGAAGGGGCAGCCTGGCGCGAGGCAGGGGAGGGAGCAGGAGATGAAGAGAGAAAGAATAAAGGAAAAGAAGGAATACTGTACCAGGGTGTTGAAAAGAAGGATGAAGCCCAGGGAGGAAGGGTCGTGCAGCCCAAGGACTGCATTCCTTAGTGACTTGGCCAGATCTCAGCAGGATCATTAAAACCATGGCTGACAACACAGGCAAGTTCAGGGCTCAGACACGGTGATGAGTGGTGATTCAGAGTTCCCACATGAAGTACATATTTCCCTGTGACAGTGGACAAGGGCCTCGACAACTTGGCCACCTTGGCGGGCCTACCGTTCAGTGGTGTCATTCTGCGCTGCCACTCCGAGCTCTACTGTGACCTTGGGCCTTGGTTCATCAGATGGGAGGACCATAGCAAAATGAATCGGACACACAGGATTAAATATTGCATGGTTTCTCTTACACGAGAAACCCAATTATAAATAAATCAAAGAGCAAAATAAAAGACAGGTAATAAGAAACAGGGAGCTAGATCTTTTGCAGAAGGGAAGGAGATGAAGAGATGGAAGAAGAGGGAGGGAGGGGACAGGGACGTAAGAAGAATTAAGGTGTGTTGTGTGCAAGAACCAGCTCTCCAGGAGGAATGTGATCATTATGTGTTGCAAATGTACAATAATAAATATTAAAATTAACCAAAGAAAACCTGGGATTAAGAATGACCCTCGTGGAGCTGTGGTAGCAGACAGGCCCCCTCTCCGTATACAGACCTGCCAGCCCTGACTGACTGTTCCACCTCACGAAGAGTCCATCTGGCCATCAGGGAATCCTCTGCCTGGTTGACTGGACTCTCTATGGGGCCAGCCTTGTGCATGGAGCTCACCTCTGCTGTGGCTCTCTCTTTGCTTTACCAACGAGCATGCAGCAGGAGTGAGACCCCCGAGCACAGGCAGAAGGCAGCGCCTGGGACTGTTTGTGTTTACTGCAGAATCAATAGCAGAAGTACTCTATGTCAGGTCTATAAGTAAGCTTGGAGAGGAGCTGCATATTTTCATGTGTTTCTAAAATGTGCATTTTATTATCGTTATTGAGAACTGAGCATCTGCAAGGAGTATTAATAAATCAAAAGTGGTGTCAAGCCTCTATTTACAATGAAGCTATTAATATGAAGGTGGGAACCGTAACCCTTTCCAAGCCACACGGTGCAAGTGACTTTTTATTCTTCTATCAAACACAAGTCAACTGATGACTGAATTTCCTATGGAATGCTCTAGAATAAAAAGCTTGATTATAACTGAAAGTAGGAGATGCACTCAATAATTAATAAGCAATAAACAGAAAGAGAATTCCTACTCTAGCACAGGAGAATTGTGTTAAATACCGAAAAAGGCGCTGACAATTTTATCTGCAACATCCATTATAGTTTATTAAAGTTGCTTTAAGAAACATTTGCTATAGAAACCTATAAAGTAAAACAGGAGACACTGTAAGCCAATCTGATTAAAATAATCAGAACAAAACACCCTGGGTAATAGTTTTGCTACTTCTACACCATTTACTCATTTTTTGTTAGCCAGTAATTTTGATGTGTGAGATTATGAATTTTTCACAGCATTATAGGAAACAAAAGTGTGACTTTTTCCATTTATATGGTGAACCATATGCTCCCTGAGACTCAGTTTTCTGATCTGTATAAAGGAAATAATTATCATAATACCAACCTTGTAGAACTGTGAAGGTTAAATGAGATGAATGCTTATAGATAATTTAAGAACAGTTTTTAATACTTAGCAAGGAGGGGCTGGGGATTTAACTCAGCGGCACAGCGCCTGCCTGGCAAGCGCGAGGTCATGAGTTCGATTCCTGATATTGGAAAAAAAAAAAAAAAAAAAAAACCAAATAATACTTAGCAAGGGTTCAAGAAGTGACAACTATTTCCACACTAATACATCTGAACACTACTTGAGTATTCCTCTTCCCAGAGGGGGAGCAGCGGTGACGGCTGTACGGGCTTAAGAAAAATTCTAGACCATTTCAGTGACAATACAATTCTGTCTTTCACACTGCACAATATCCAGAGATCCAGAGATGTTTGGGGGTAGCTAACTTTTGGTTAAGTTCAAAGACAGCTATCTTTTAATAAGGTCTAATGAGAGAACGGAAAGAAAAGGAAAGAACCAACGTTAGCTTTGAGTAACTTTGGTAGAAGAGGTGATGGTAAGCTACAAAGAGGGATTCCCCTCACCCATCTGACAGGAGAATCAAGGGTTCACCATGCCCGGATGATATGTAACACAGATGTACTGATAATGTAAAAACTGCAAAACCCAGAGGTTCATAGCGTTTGAATGGAGAAATAGTAAAGTCTGAGGATCAGATTGATGGCTTGGATTAGATGAATGGCTTGGTCTCTAGGCCAGTAGTGAACAGGAAAGATGACCAAAAAACACAGAGAGAAATAGCCCTCAGGTTCGTAACTCAGCCAGACCAGGGACGCACAGTGCAGAGAGGGCTCAGCGGGGGGCTCTTCACTCTCGTTTGCGTTTGGAAAACTTCCTAAGAGACTTCTGCTTTATTCTGGAACAGCACCATAGTAGTGGTCATTCTGGCATCGCGAGGACACTCATTTAAGAGAAAGCACAGTCAAGTCAGGAGCCTCCTACGAGAGAAGTGAGGCATGCATGGAAACCAAGATGTTCCTGATTCTAGAGTGGTGAGCCCAGAAAATGCTCAGATAGAGGGGCACAAACTAGGTGAGCTGGCAAGAGTCAGGAGGCACAGTGCCCGGCAAGTCTGGGAAAGTCAGCAAGAGTGCACTAAATAGTCCGGAAGCGCCTGAGGCAATCCCAGAAAGCTCTCTGAATTGGTACCAGTATAGACATGGGGGGGGTGTGCTGCTGACAGTCATGGTGGCAATGATAACAATGAGAATTTATGACCCACCGAATGCAAGGGAAGTAGGAAATGTGCTTGATTCTACACATGCAGTGTCATAAACGCTGTGACAGCCTCAACTCGCCCTGCCTTTCTATGTTAGGTCTTGTATTTCAGAAGCCCTTTGAGAATCCCACGCATTACTTCCTTCCCAGTATGTTGCTCACTTACAATTGTCTAATTATCCATATTAATTTAACTACTATGTCACAAAACTTTAAGCACCACAAGATCTACTTCACGATCTCCACCCACCATATACACCTGGTGCCGGCCCAGTGACTGGAACCTCGGTACAGATTTGATAACAATTTTGTGAATTGGTGACAGATTGAAAAGAGAAGAAGGAAGTGAAGGAACAAAGAAGGGATAGCAGAAAGGAAGGAAGGAAGAAAGAAAGAAAGGAAGGAAAGAAGGAAGGATGGAAGGAAAGAAGGAAGGGAAGAAGGAAGGGAAGAAGGAAGGAAGGAAGGGAGGAAGGAAGGGAGAGAAGAACCTTGGATCTCAGGCTTGTCCACAAGCACATAGCCAGTAAGCCACAGAGCCTGGATCTGGACACAAGTATATTTTAACTTCCAAGCCCGTGGCCTCTGCTCCTGTATCACATAAGTAGTTAGAACAGAACACTAGAGTCCTTAGTGAGGAGAAGGATGCATCAGGAACAGCTCCCACCTGCAGGATGGCCCCTCCTTTCCCTGCGTTTGGGAGCATGGAGGATTTCCGCACAGATCGGAAGAGAGGAGCTCTGTGGTCAGAGAGGAGCACAGGTGAGCCTAGCGTGATGGGAGTGGGACTCAGTTGATGAAATTCACAGAGGACATGAGAGGTCATAGTGAAGCATTTGAGGAGAAAAGAGGAGCATGCAGAGGTGAGCTCTGCTGACAGATCACTTGACATCTCTTATCTTTTTGATCTGGCCTACAGAGAAGGCACATGTGATGAAAGCCAGCTCAAAAAAAATAATGGATTCATCATCAAACTATCAAAGAATCAAAGTACTTCAAAGCCATTAAAAACAACTACATGAATAAAAGCACATGATATACTCCGATATCTATTACTGTCATTTTTTCCACCTGTCAACATGCTTCTGAAAATGCCTAATGCCAGAACCATCTGGGATAAAACAGAGTTGGCTCACTGGCTGAAAAAAGTCTTCACTCTGATCCCTCAGACTTCACCTGCGATGGGGTCCATGGGTGGCTTGGCAGTGGGGCAAGGGACTGAAGGGACCATCCCTTCCAACCTCCACCAGCCCCCACAAATAAACACGAAATTTAAATAAAATCATGGTATTTATTATCATGCACAGATTCAAGACAACACCCACTCAGAAAACAAAAAAACACAAACCAGAAACAGCCAGAACCCCATCTGTAGCATCTGAGTCCATCCAATTTCCACAGTAATTGTTTAAAGATGCAGATGAGATCATGACCTTCTCCTGAGACTCCGCCAGTGGCTTTCCGCTGCCTCAGAAGAAGTTCCAGATCTACCCTATTGCTCGCAAAGCCCTGCATGACCCGAATCTTCCCTCCCGTCTCCCCCTTCCTTACTGGTCTCTAGCTGCACTGCCTTTGCTTTAGATCCTCGAGCTTATCAAGCCTCTGGCCATTTATCCCCACTGTGGTCACTCCCGAAATGCTCTGTCCCTAGACTTCTGCATGTCATGACGTGGTGATGTCTCAGTTCAAATGCAGTTGCTCAGGAAGAGCTTCCTTGACCACCACCACCAGTCTTTGTCACCTCTACTATCCCCACTGTTAACCAAATGACTCTGATGTTACCATAGTCAGGTTAACTTACTTGTTCACTTGGTTCTTAACTCTTCTATCCTTATGCTAGAATGCAGAGTCCATTAGAGAAAGGACTATGCATCCTATGTGTGCCTCACGCAGAGACACGAGGGTACAACACGATACTCCACTGCCACAAAACCACTTCTTCTAAGTCAGATTTTGATCATGAATGTGACAAGCTCTATTCCTCAGTGAACCAAATTGAGCTGTGTTGTCATGAGTCAGTAGACAGGAGAAAACTCAGGAAAAGAAATCTAGATTAAATAATTTAGCTTGCCATTTAGCGTGAGAAGCATTAGACCGAATCCTTTCTATCTATAGTCTGAAATTGAACACAGAACTATATTTGGTTTTGTAACTAGGCCAAGACAAAATTTTACCTGAACACACTTTGATTGGGTTTGAAATTGTCCCACTACAAATCCCCTATTAGTAATAATATTTTTGCTCAGTTTAAAAGTACATATAGCCAAAATTACATACAGCTTTCCCCATTCTGATCAATAATTCATTAAATTAGTCTCCAGAAATGAATGAAATCATTTGTAGGCATGAAAGCTTCAGGGTATGGGGGTAGGGGGTGACTGTAGCAAGGGTTCATCATATATCCTTAAAACTAGTTACCACTTCCAAAATTCTACAGTGAAACCCTTCAGTTGAGAGCAGAGTTTCCAAAGTACTAAAGATAATAGTAATACCTGATTTAAATAACAATTTTACAGTTTTCAAAATACTTTGCACATATTTTGTGCTTTGACATTTATCACAACCCAGCGAGAAAGTCGGGAATGTGCATGTCATTTACCAGTCTACACAGATGGGACAAAAAAGAAGTGGTGGCTCATCCAGGATACACAGCCAGCTGCCAGAGAGAAAGTCAGAAACTGATATCCAGTCATCCACCACATTCTTGGCCACATCTGATAACTGATGAGCACTAGGGCCAGGAGATGTTAGAATTTTAAAAATTTAAATCAGTTTCTCCTTCAACCACCTTGCTTTCTCCTTCCCGTGTTAATCCGGTGTTAATGGCTTTCCCAAAGTCCCCTTTGCTGGGTGCAACACTAAGGCTATAGCTCAAAAGATGGCTCTCACCATTTTAACCTACCTTACCAAGGTAGCTTATCAAAAAAGAGTCAAAATTCACATCATACCATGTGGCCATTAATATAAGCAATTCTAATTAAATCCACAAATTAAGCTCCAGACAATAGTGAGAACATATGACCAACAGGCAATAATCAATTATCATTTGATGGAAAATTATGCAACCAGCAAAGACAATGCTTTTGGAGACTATTTCATGATTGTGATAATGATAACTAACATTTCCTGATTGTGTAAGAAATACTTTTTTTCTCTATATAGATTTTATATAATGTACAGAATGTAAAACAATAATAGCAATACATATTGTAAATTGAAATAATGTTATTCTCATAATAGCCTTTTTAGGTAGAGATTATCTTATATGGAAGAAGAAATGGGAGCACTGAGGAATGAGATAATTTGAAGAAGTTCACACAGCTGGTTAGGGCAAGAGGTCAGGATTTAAATTTGGGGAGTCATTTCCAGAGTCCAGGCTCCTACAAAACATAGACAATGCCTAGGATGGTGGTTACAATCTAATGCAAAGTAAAGAAATCGTACCTGTGTAGGTACACACACATGTGCACATATGTACTTATAAATTGTTGACATAAGTATGTATTTTGATCATAAAGAAATTAAGAGCTGACATTTATTGAGTGCTTGGTGTGCCGGGTACTGTGCTAACTATGTGCAGACTATTCCTTGTCTTATTTTATCTTCCCACCAATCTTATGTGGTGTGGTATTATTTTAGCCACTTTACAGATGTGGTGGCTGGGGGTTAAAGAACTTCAGATCATCTGTCTGTCAACTCCATGGTCCAACTCCACCAATCAGAGTAGTTGTTGCTTATTTCCTAACAGTGAGGTTACTGGTATTTCAATTTCTTCTTTGAATCTTCCTATTTTCGAAATTTTCTCCAGTGATACCTGGCCTCTGAAAAGCAGATGAAAATAATTAAAAGAGTCAGGCAAACGTGTGAGATATTAGATGAACTAACTGCTGCTGCTGGAAGAGGGGATGGCTCTCGGCCAGGGAGCTCCCACACAGCAGATGGGGGTGCTGGGTGAGCGGGGAGCACAGGCCTGGGACTGTCCGGTGGCACCAGGAATCATCCAGGAGCCTTTCATGGCCATCCGGGTAGCATTTAACTCTCTGCTACTACAGAGTAAACACCCTTCTAAATGGGCTACACATACTAATTTAGGCAGTTCTCATGGTAACATATGCTAGGTGGCTTGATTATGTTTCCAAAAGTCTATGATCCCTACCTAAGCCTTACCTGGGCTTCATTCATTCATTACATCCTTATTGAGCCTTTACACATGTCAGGCATTGGGAAATGTCAACTGGCATAATTCCTGTCCCAGCAGAGTCCTTGGGCCTTCCACAAGGAATAAACAAAGCCAGTATGAGGAAGCAACAGCCTCAACAAAATGCAGCACCCAAGATCTGCTGGGAACCAATACTGAAGCACTGACCTCTGCCTCACTTGCCAGCCTGCCAGCCTGTCCTACCCTACAGATCTGGGGCTCTAGGGGACTTGTCACAGCAGTCTTACAGAAATGTGTGAGCCAATTCCTCCACCTCCCCAGGCGTATCTCCTAGTGTTTCAGCTCTGGTTCTCCGGAGAACTCTGGGTGCTACAAGTGCACTTTCTGATTTAATTCTTACAACCTTACACCTTCAATTACCCACGAGAAAGAGATTGTCACATCACTTTCATTTTCCTAATGAGGAAAAGGGTCCATTAGGTTTCCAAGGTCACATACATGGGGATTAACCTGGGTCAGTCTTGACTCCTCCAAAACCAATGCTATGTGGCCTTGGGAGTCAAGAACTAACGGCTGTGTGTCACCTGCTGAGTGTGGGAAGACTTGGTTGAAGAGGGCACTGCTGTTTGACCTTGAATTATGGAAATGGACTGTTACCCACGTGCAGAGGGAAGGAATAGCATACACGGTACAAAGAGAATAGCGAGGAGTTCTGTCCATGCAGGACAGTGAGAGACGAAGGTGCAGTGCGGCCAGTGTGACCATCTGGCACAGTGCACTCGGATGTGTGACTGCATTCTCAGAGGCAGGTGAGACCCTGGTCTCTGCTGGCTGTTAGGAAACATACTGGGAGGTGGCAACAGCAAAGTCTATCAGATGTGGCAGCAGCAGGTGGCAGGAAGAGAACAGAGTCCAGAGGTCTTGAGGAAGGGTGAACTATGACTCTTGAGGACCCTCCAAGGCAGGACGGGAATGAATCCAAACACAAACTCGAGTGTGGCTATCTGGAAACAGAGTTCTCCAGATTAAGAAGAGAAACTTCAAGAGAAACTTAGGGATTAGAGTCCATTTTCTGCCACCGTTGTAACAGCTAGCGTGTGAACGGCTTTGTACACATCCTGTTCAGAGACTCACTAGGGCACTGGCAGTGGGGGGTGCACGAGACCACCTACACTCCACTGTATTTTACATTTGGGAATCTGCTCATTGTAGCAAAGCAAAGTAATATCATTCCTGTGCCAACTCTAATCAATTCACAGAGGCGACCTGCAATGCGATGTTGGGATAGTTGCGCAATCAGAGAGCTGGGATTGATTCCTCACACCGCTCGTGGGTCAGAAGACAAGCATATCACATGGGGGTTGGGAATGAAGGATTATGGAAGATGCTAATAAGTTAACAGAACAGTGAAGAGAAAAATCTGCAAGTCTTCCCTGCAGAGGAGCTGTGCCAATACCCTACATGAAAAACCAAACAGGAGGCCACCACGTCTAGCCTCTGAACTGTACGACATCAACAAGTGATTACAAGCCGAGTGAGAAAAAGAGGAGACAACAAATGGCATTTGCACCACACACTTTCAGGTGTTTTCAGATTTATTGTCTTATTTGAATTTCACGACAACTCCATGAGGTGAGACCCAGCGTTATTCCCACCTTATAACAGGAAGCTGAGCGATTCCAGAACTTTCTCCTGGTCACACAACTAGTGAGGAAGAAGAGCTCTTCTTTGAGGTCTGGTGCTTCCCACCACACCAGACTGACTTGGGGATGGCAGGTGCAAGAGCAGAGGAGAGAGCTATAAATGGTCACATTGTATGGGCACTCAGTAGAGCCATGACCCTGGGGACACACTCGTTTGTGTGTCTTTTGGCACTCACCTAATCAGCCTCAGCACCTTTGAATGTGAAAGACATCATGGGTTCCAAGTCTTTGTCTATTCACATTTTTAGAATCATTGCTAAAATAAACTTGGGCTTGTTCTCTTCCAGAGAGAATAAAAATTCCAGGGTAAGTTCTTTCATTTGGCCTTGGTTTCCTCAACTGTAAAAAGAGGTTGGATCACTTTGGCTAATCTTCAAATGATGGCGCACAGTATCATGTGTTCACGACAATGGTCGAGACTTTCACAGAGTGTCAGTGACAATGAATTGTCCTTCTCTGGGAAAAAAGGCCTTTGTTCAGGGCGGGAGCCAGGCTCTTTGAGAAACGCTTTGTAGAGTGCAAGCTGTGAAAGTCGAGAGTCCATGGGACTGGTGACATCACAGTGCGATCCTTCTCATCATGAAATCCTGGGAAACAATGTGCTCCCCTGCAAGAAGCCCGCTTGGACTGGGCACTTGGGTGCTTCACGTTATCACCTGGACTGAAGGACCAAGATTTGATCATTACATCAACTTGCTTAGTTAGGAAGAATCACCATGTCACATCTAGGTGGTCTGCTGTTTGCTTGTCAGCCAGAGACCCAGCAAACCCATTTTAAGTAAAAGAAGACTTTCCAATTACACCAGTAAGCAAAGAACACCGGACCAGGCCTTGAGCCTGGCTAGCAAATGTTGATGCTGCCTCTTTTTAGTTGGTCTTTTTGAGCAGGTCACTTAACCTCGTTGAGCCCTAGTTTCCTCCTATTTAAATAAGGAGAGTAGCACTTATGTTTCTCCTATTTAAATAAGGAGAGTAGCATTTATGTTTCTCCTAGGCAGACATTTTCAGCTCTTGGCTCTATCTTTGGAGCTGGAATCACGAGCTAAGCCATGGACATGACACTGACCCATGTTCTTAAACACGCGGGCAGCCTGAGTCTGAGAACACCATCTTCAGACATCTGCAGGGTTAGTGCAAGAACCTATCATCTGATGTGCAGATCATAGAGACTAATGCTGACAGACCTCTGCAAAAGGAAACTGGCCTTTCCACCATTGGAAAGGACTCTTAGGTGCTGATTTGCGTATTATTTCCTGTGTTCCTTTCCCCATCAATCCCTTATGCTCTGATTGGCGTCTACACAGATTAGCATCCTGCCTATTTTGCCCCTGTGCCCAGCACAGCCCCATTGTGAGCCTTTGAGATTGCTTTTGCTTGCTTCCTGGACTCCTCACTCAGCTAAGTAATTACATGGCTGTTCTCTTCCTTCACTCCCTGAAGTCTTCTCCCAAATGCCCCCTCCTGGAGGTCTTCCGCTGCCCACCCCACTCCCATCTTCTCCCAGTACTCATCCTCACAGGAGGCACTCTGTATTTTATGTTTTAAAATCATCTCTCTTGCACCTGGTAGAAAGCTCAATATAGGCAGAATTTTCTGCCTGTTTTGTTCACTATTGAATTACATCACCCAGAAGAGTGTGTGACACCTAGTAAATTGACCTGCAATTTCTGATGCACCAAGAAAGAGTTCTATACTGCATGCTATAAAGGAAGGTTGTATAAGAGCATTTTTCATCTTCCAACATAGTCGGATATAAAACCAACTTTTGGCACCCTTGCAGAACAATAATGGAGGAAGAGCAAACCAGTAGAAAGACGCTAGTAATGCACCTGAACTATGCATGTGCCAGGTGCCAGTATATTGTAAGGTGGGGTTAGGGAGAGGAGTCAATTCTTAGAATTCTACCTTAGGAGGGAATAGATGTGGGGAATCAGATCATTCAAAAATTGCCAGAGACTCTTAGAGCTGGAATGTCTAGAGGTGTGTCCGATTAGTAAACTCATTTTATTTGTGAGGAATGGTCATGGAATGTGAAGTTACTTTCTCCAGGTATACAACCAAGCAGAAATGATACACAGACTCAAACCCATGTCTGCTTTCTGTGTCTTTATTCTTTCTAACAAAAGGCCAAAACTGCACAAATTTAGCAAACACACTGAGCTTCTAAGATTAACAAATTATCCACTCAGAAACAATTTCACATCTGAAAAATCTTACACACCATCACTCTGCAGTCACTCACACAAATGTGTCATGCAATCTTACCTTCATCTTCATTTGTTTATTATTTTTTTAAAAAAATACTTTCCCCAATTCCAAGTCAAACACTATAACCATAGCAGCCAGCATTTTTAACTTGGTCATAAAGCAGAGAAAAGGAAGAAACCCAGGAAAGGAAGGCAGGATGGAAGGGTGGGGAAACGGCAGAGGAATGGCAAAAATAAAAGAGGGTGAAAGGGAAAGAAGAAAAACACATACAGATGTTGACAAAACCAACTTAGAAAATCTTTCAATAGCTGGGCCACAGTGTGTCCCCACTGCACAAGCATTTCCTTGGAGAGGATCACCTGAACAGTCCAAACGCAAGCACAACTTTCAAACCAATGATCTCTCTTCCCCTGTTCCTCAAGATGTGCTACCTGTACCTCTGTTTAGCACTTCATAATGCATTCTTATGTCCTAATTGTGGTGCGTTTACATATTTTGTTTCCCCAGTGAGAATACAAAACTGAACATTTTTCATATCTACCATAATGTCCTAAATGATATCTAACAGCATACAATACACAGTCATCTGAGTCATTTATATCTAGTTTTGCTCATTTATTCAGTATGCAAATGTGCTGGCCATCTACTATGCACTGAAGGTGTGGTGGTGAAGATGGTAGACCAGATGGCCGCCCTCACAGAGTAACCCCACCACACAGTGCCACAATCACAGTGTGTAAACACAGCACTGAGGACTCAGGAGCTTAACGTGTGTGGTGGGATGACAGGAATGATAAGGAAGAGAACTGGACACTCCATCAGCTGGGGAAAGACCATTTTCACCAAAGCAAGAGCTCGGAGGCAGGAAAGAGTTTTTCCTAAGGACTGGGAGACAACGGGCTGTGAGTGTAGGAATGAGTTTGAGGAAGACAGCAGGCCAGCACATGCCGGCTCTTTTAGGTTATACATTTTAAGAAAAACGGGATGAAATTGAAACTTGGACACAAGGAAGCAACATGATATAAGTGATTTAAAATTAGATGTCAAGTATCTTTCCAATATCCTGTAGATGCAGTTAACCGACACGTAAATTCCAGGAATGGGGATTTATCCTACCCCACATCCAAAGTACTGCAGCTCTCCCTCTGGAAATGGAGCTGTTCTGTGGCCATAGATACATTTTGTGCTGAAAGACACAAACTTTTAGACCTAGACCAGGACCCCTGCCCCACACCAATTTCCATTCCCTTGTATCTCTGACTACCTTCCTACTCAGCTAATTCCTTCTTGGGGATATTTCCAGGAACATAAGCCCAAATCCACTATCCCCTTCTCCTTCCAATTCTTTATAGTCATCTCAGTAAAGTCTCTCTCCTTCTCTTGATAGTCTTTGTGAGTTTACATAGTGACCTTACTCAAAGTTTAATAGCAATTCATATGATAACACCGAATCAAGAGAAGGTGAACCACAAGAATGGAAATGAAATTGAATGCAATTGAAAAATCCAGTGATGCAAGTCTCTAAAACTTCTGAAAATATCTAAAATATTTTCTGCAAGTATCTTCAAATTTTTTCTCCAAGTTCTCTCAATTTCCTCCAGTTAAACTTGCTTTGTTCATAATCACCTTAGTGTTACGGTTTGTGTCCAGATGTTCCCCACAAAGCCTCGTGCAGTCATGGGGCAGGCTTCTAGAGTTTTTGATTGACTCATGATCCAATGGGATTATGGGTGTGAGTGCTGGGATTATGGGCATGAGTGCTACACCCACCCTGCACAGGGTGTAGCAGGGTGGGCAGCCTGCGTACAATATAAGGGAGGGAAAGAGGCTGCTTGCTGTTGCTCCTCCCTTTTTTTGCTCTTGATGCTTTTACTGTTTTCTACCACCGTGAACTGTTTCCCTCTGACATGAGCCCTCCTGCTTTGGAGCCAGCCAAGTATGGACTGAAACCTCACAAACTGTGAGCTAAATAAACTTTTCCTTCCTTAATTTTGGGCATCAGGTATTTTGTCCCAGCAATGAGAGAAAATAACCAAGACACTTAGGTAAACTGTGCTGGAAGTCTTAACAGCAATATCCAACACCAATAATATTTGAAATTAAAAACACATTTATTACATCCTTTTCTTCCAGTTAATTACTATGGAAACCATACCATTCTTTAAACATTTCATGGCCAACATTTAGTATTTCTGCTTGGTACTGGTTGACTAGTGTAAGATTAACCAGCATTTATATCATTATTCCTATGTGAAAAATATGTTCCAAGGAATCAATGCACAAAGAAAGTTTCAGGAGCATAAAAATTGTGTGTTGGTGACTTCCTGTGATTTGCATATTTGAAAATTGATAGTTTATATGCTAAATCCAAAAGAAAAAGTCACCCAGGATTTTCTAGTATGATTTATTTTAAAGACTACTCTTAGGAGTTGATCTTTGGAATTGGGTGGGGATATACACATCTAAGCATCTCTTTCTAACACAGACTTGAGAGAGGCTAGAAACCACACAAGAGGTGGGGGGAGGGGGTTAAGGGGGATGAGAGAAGGAACGAAGATGAGTTATGTACACATAGCAACTCCTCACACGGAATGTAGACACTATGTACTGCAAACATGGACTGGCAAATAAAACAGAACCGCATATGCATGCTTAGATTTTCTAAAATAACTGCATTTAAGGGAAGGGAATTGGTAGAGTTGGAAGTATTCTCTTTAAATGTCTTAGCTAACTATAAAAGGAACAGCTCCCACGTCAAGATTTTTTTTTTTTTTTTTTTTTTTTTTTGATACAGAGTCCTGTTTGTAGTACAAGCTGGCCTTGAACTCATTATGTAGTCCAGGCTGGCCTTGAACACCAGTAGTCCTCCTTCCTCGGCTTCCCAAGTGCTAGGATTATAGATGTGCCCCACCACGCCCATCCCCACTTCAAGATCTTTTGCCCCATTTGTAATCACATTGAAGAACTTCCCAAATATTATAAAAATCCATTTCTACATAGGAAAAAAGCCTCTTTTTGTTTATAAACTTAATTGAAACAAAAGTTCAGTTATTTGCAAATTATGTGATATTATCCAAATAATGATTTTGGACATACAAGGCATTAATGAGGAATTGAAAGGTATGATTGAGTACTCATATTTAAAATAAAAAGAAATAGAATATGCAAACAAAGAAATAAAGGTCTATCATTTAGTTTACTGACCATTTTCACCCTTATACAAAGTAAAAAGAAAACAATCCTAGAGGATCAAAAAGATGAGTCTTGTTAAAAGGACTTGGCTTCAAACTCCATTCTAATATTTTTCTGCCTTAATACATTTTTTTTGTTTTTGAGATTTAGCAAAGGCACTTCTAAATTACTTTATATAGAATACACTTATTTGTAGATTATAAGTAACACATCAATAACATTTATTTTATTACTTGAAATGGTAATTAAACTCCAAAATACCCTCATTAACTTTAAGATGGTTTGTAGAGTGAAGCCAGTGACAACCAGAAAATTATCTTTCATTAATACAGCACCTAAGAGCCTGAACTGAAAACATGCATCCCTTCAACCAGTTCTGCATGGACAGGGAAATGCTCTCCAGGCAGCTGCACAAATGAGAAGAGATCCTAAAAAACCCTGACTTAGGTTCAGCTCTCTTCGGAAAGGTAGCTTTAAAAATGGAATTTTCAAGGTTCGATTATTATATGTGAAAAAATAGCCCTTAAGTGGGTGCCTGGCCACACAGCACCTGGAGCAGATGAGCCCTGCTCACCTTCCCCTCAGCCAGCAGCCACTTGTGGAAAGAAACAGCTCAAAACCAACCACTGCCAAAAAATACAAACTTCAGGACACAACCAATCAAATCCCTTAAAATACACAGGTTTTTAATAAAAAGTTGAAATACAAGCACAGAGACACAAACTCCTGATCCCCTGCTTAAGTTCCTGCGGAATGATCAAGCTGCCTTTCATGACATTGAGCTCCCTGGGGAAGGAGGAACAATTCCTCCCCTTGGACTGGAATTTCCAACAGGCATTGGCTGAGTGCAGTTTATATCGTGTTCCACAGAGAGAATGCGCACCTAAACCCCGAGCCATTCTGCTGAATATTTGTTTGCTCTTCCACACAAAGTAGAGAAGGGGCTTTGGAAAGCGGTCATGACCTTGCCCTCCTGAGCAGCAGACAATGCTCCAGCAATGTGGAAATGCCCACAGTCACACTCACGCTCACACACATGTTCTCGCCTCCTCTAGAAAGACGTTTGTGTAGATGATCGTATGTGCACATGACACATGTATGTGTGTGGGAGAGAGACCTGGGTGAGCAGGGACAGGACACTGTTTTAATGGTGCAAAGGTTTTGGGGTTCCCTGCTGCTTGGGCAGAGGGCTACGCCGACTGTATTTTAGGATGTCTGGTAGGGGAGCCTATCTTTCCAGGGCTACTGCGACTGATGGCACAGCCTGGTTTTCTCTTCGGGCGAGTTCAGTGGAGATAACAACCGCCACACTGGATCTTTGGAGAAGAGCAGAGCAGAGGCGAAATTCTGGGCTGCAGTATCAGAAACATGAGCATTCATTGCCCCCAACATGACAACCTAGGGGAAATTCTTTGACAGCCAAACTGATTTCTGGTTAAGGATGCTACCTGCTTTCCCAAGGTCACTAAGCCATTAAGATAACAAGGCTCAAAAAGCTTTTAAGTAGGAACTGTGGGTACAAAAGAACTACTTGGTACACTTAAATCTTTAAACCAGTGAAAGCACCTGTCCAGTTTCTCACGAAGGTTCCCCTCAAAGCCAACTGCATCCGGTGTCACCTTTACTTCCTGCCAGTGCTAAGATAACATCCTTCCTTAGATAAATTCGGCAACCCCAGCAACAGTGCTAATCCCACACCAGCACAGGTCTTTGTTCAGTGCTCATTTCAGGTTAGGCAGCTTAGATAAGCTCATTGCAGGACTTTGGCCTGGCATTCTGGGGTGGCACAACAGACCGGAGCATCAGTAAATGTCACTACCTTCGCAGGGCAAGAAGGAAAGTGATCTTCCCATTTCCTGTGTAACACCAGAACCTAGTCAGAGTGTGGGCAGATGCATTTGTAGGAAAGGTTGCATGCAATTTAGCTGGAGGAACATAGCACTTTTATAGGCAAGATTTTTTTTTTTTCCCTGAGGAGAATCAGCTAGATGAGGCTTTAACTGAAAAGTCCATAAATGACTGTCTATTTGTCTTGCCTTGCGATTCAAAGATCAAATTCATTTTGAATGAATGAAAAATGACTGACTCTCACAGAGTTAGCATCCCTCGTTTCTTTAGGCCTGTGTATCAAGAACCAGCTTGAGATCCCTTTGCAAACAAGACCAGGCTCCATAACAAAATGATGCCCAGTCTCGCTTCTAAGGCTATTTCCCAAAATCTATAGGCTTTGACTCCAGAATTCTTCACTTCCTCAAATCACATTAACAACGTTTGACACAATGACAGAGAGCAGAAAAAGGAATTGATTTCTGACACGTAAGTACGGGTACGTTGCTGTGGTTGGAAACCACCTCCCCTTCGCCTATTTTGGTAAATTTCTGAGGAACGTTTGAAGTCAGTAGGGCAGACCTTGGCTTCAGAGGTGGCCTCTGCCATTTTCATGGCTGATCTGAGACCCATTATGCATTCAGTTCTGCCCTGCAAAATCCAGGCTAGGGACAAATTTCTGCCTGTCATCTTGGGGAAGGCCAGGAGTTTTGCACCACCCTGTAGTGTGAAAACAGAAAATCAAAGCCAGCACAGATCCGCCTGCTTCTTCTCTGATCAGTTTGCTGCTGTTCTGAGGCAGTGTTGGCTGTCACTATCTCAGGCTGGGAACGGTGATTTAGTAGAATAATATATAGTTTAAACAGAATCTCTCCAGGGAAAGTTCCTCTTACACTTAATACTGAATGCAAAAAAGATAACGAGAAAGTGCTCGCTGGATGCTTGGCGAAGACCCATTGCATGGAGAAAGCATTTAGGAAGCACACACACATTTGTTTTTTAATGTGAGAAGACCCTGACTCAGAAGCCAGGAGGCCCGGATATTTTCCTTCCATTCTCCTTCTGTTGCAATGACGGCCCCATGAAATACAGTTTATGGCCCAAATGTGCTGCACTGTTGGCTCCAATAATAGGATGCAAATTGCAGAGATAAAAATATCTTAGAAGAATTTCAAAAATGCTTAAACCCTTGGCTGGACAGGACAGCACGATAACTGTCAATGACCTCCCCTGTCTCACGTCAATTTCAGAAAACAAGTTTCCATTGTAAATGTTTAATCAGCGTAGTTCCAGGAACCCGGCACAGAAAACCTTATCTTTTCTCCCAACTTATTCTTTCGCCCACCTCTCTCCCAGCCCTATCTCGGCTTCCGGCACACGCTCTGGGCCTCTGCTCTCTCGCGGTGCCAGGAAGCGCTCGGTTGGTTTCGAGCTGGCCTTGAACCCTGGGGTTCGATTCCCTGAGCTGGAAGCCTGATCTGCTGGAAACAAGCCGCAGCACTGTCGCGTGCAAAACCCGGGCCACCAGGTTCCAGGACGGCCCTAGCACCCGGGCCGGCTGCAGCCATCTCGCAGGCCGCTCTGCCGGGACCTTGCCCGCAAGCCAGCCAGCCAACCACAGCAGCGGCAAGCATCCTACCTTCCATCATGGTGGCGGAATTGCATTCCTTAATTTCCGAAGAGTCTGAGAAAGCCCAGGAGGATACGCTCGCAGGTCCCGGCCAGCGCCTGGCCACGCCGCTGCTGTTGCCGCTGCAGGTCCGCTCTGTGCGCTGCGGAGCCCAAAGGAGACAGGGTTACGCCGAGAGCCGGGCCATGGATGCGGCTGCACCTCGGGCTCCCGGGAAGATGCTGGGAGGGAGGCAGAGGCAGGAGCCGGCCCTGCGCCGCCTGCGCCGCCTCGGCCAATCCCTTCCCGCTGGCCCGCGTCACATGGCACGGCCGCGTCTCCTGACACAGCCCGGGCGCAGGGCCTCCGTGCCCACCTGGAGCGCGCGGGCCACCTGCGGGCCGGCCGGCAAGGGCGCGGGGTGGGCGCTGCGGAGGAGATTGCTTTTCTTTTTAAGAAAAACTTCTTAATAATCCCACGCAGCCTCAAGTCTGGCAGCACGCTGGTATGCGCCGATTCCCATCTGGTTTTGCCCTGGATTCCAAATTTTCAAATGTCAGTGTCTGTGGCCTCTGCGCACATCTGTGCCTCTCTCTCTCCCTCCCTCTCTCTCTCTCTCTCTCTCTCTCTCTCATTCAGCACAAAAAAACCAATCCGCTGACGTCACATCATCAACAATTATCCCCAAAAGGATGATGCAGAAAAAAAAATTCACCCCAGCTGCCTTCCAGGGAGCCAGGGAATTAATTGCGCATGACATGCCCAAGGGCTGGGAACTGTCATTAACACAAAGAAACAAAAGGACCCGCGGAGCGGGGCTGGGAATCGTTTCTGGGGCGGAGGCGGAGGAGCCGGGAAGCGGCTGCGGGCGGACCGGGCGCCCTGGACCCGGTCCTCGCCGCGCCCCCAGCCGCCAGCCGCGGTCCCTGCAGGAAAGCGGCCGTGCTCGAGGGCCTTGGAGCCCACCTGTGCGCCCCGGGAAATCGGAGGGGCCCAGGGGCCCGCGGGGGACAGGGCTGGCATCTGGGTGCCGCCGGCCCGCCAGCCACTGGGTTTGGCACCGGGCCGCTGGGGTCGAGGGTCACGTGACCGCGCCCCGGGGACCCGAGTCTTCCAGAGGGCGCCAGGCCCCGGCCCGGGGACTCTGGGTGGCTTCAGGCAGACTCAACCAGGGGAAGGAGAGGAGCTGGAAGGCCGGGCGAGGCCTGTGGAGCCCCGGAGGGAACAGCACCCTCCGGCTCCTCCCCCTCCAGTCCCCAGCCTGACCAGGACTGGGGCACAAGGACTTGAGAGAACCTGGGAGCTGCACAGGAAGCCGCTCCCACGCGGCCTGGGGAGGTGCACTGCACCAAGGGGCTGCAGTTCCTCTTATGAAGTGTGATCGAAAATGTGGTGAATGTCTAATTGTTTAAAAAAGTAGTAAAAGGCACATCGCCACTCATGCCCCTCAGAATTCTCCCTTTCCCTTTGCACGCACTCTTCCCACCCTGCCGGCCCCGTCCTGCAGCAGCTCTGGCGTCCTCTCTCCTGAGGGTCTTTAGCTGCGCTGACCCAGGTGCCTGGAGGTCCTGAATCTATTCATAGCACTCTGCTCATTCTGACTTTGAGGGGGAGCTGGACATTGCACAGTGCCAGGTCTGGCGAATAAGGTAGACAAAGACTCAGCATTTTGTTGTTATTGGGCAGAAAAAAATATAAATGGTTAATCTATGGGCGATCGGAAATATGGTGATGTTTAAAAGAAATACTTACTACAGTAGAAAACACATTGTAGTTCATCCTCCTCAGAATACTCAGAGTAATTCCCCCACTTCAAACGCATTGACCCCACCACTGGCAATGTGTCTTTCACTGTAATAAGATTTTTTAAAAAATTAGATATCTATCCCATATTTAAAAAACCCCTTGTACACTCACAAAATTTAGAATATGTACTGCTGAAGCGAGCACCACTCACAAAATTTTATTACTGCTCAGCCCCTGGTGCACTCTCGTTTTTTGTACCAGTGCTGATATGATGTGTTGCTGACTGAGAAATACTAAAAAATATATAACTAAATAGTAAATGTGCTCCGAAGTGAGCATAAAATACAACTACATAGGGAGAAGGAAGCAACACATTATAGCTAAAAACAAAAAGTCAGCTCCTTAGCAACGAAAAGTATTAAAAACCCATTGTTCTCACTAAGGACACATATTTTGGTGGCCTCTTTCAAAAGGAAAACCTCTAGAGAAAATACAAATATTTGTAACTTGTCCCTGTATCTTCAAGGCAGTTGTACTTTAAAGGGCAATTTGTTGCAAAAGGGATTGATTAGTGTGCATGCAGTTAGCAAGTCAGTTTTAGGATGGTTAAGAATGTGGACCAATACTGGTGTCCACTAGAATGGGATCGAGTTGTGTCCCTGGTCCTTACAGAGTTTCTTGACCTTGGGCAAGCAATGTAAGTCCCTGTGCCTCACAGTCTCCTTATCTACAAAGTGGAGATAATCGTAATAACACCACTTTCTGAAACCCAGTTCATGGGGCTATCAAAAGTAGTTGTAACAAACATATTAATGGCCTACAAGGTGCCAGTTACTCAGCCAGTGAGTTACTCAGCATCGTGTCTGGAGTGTTCATTAAAAGCTCTCCCTGTTAGTGTTTCAGAATTTGTATTATTACCACGGACGGGCTGCCAGATGCATCAAAGATTTTCACAGCCAACTGGAAACTGTACCACACAAGTAGACAACAAGGCCCATGACAGAGCCCGTGGTGCATCCAGAGGGGCAGGGTGTTGAGGAGCTCTGCTCAGTGGAAGAGCGATGTAATGGTTTGATCTGAAACATTCCCCCAAAAGCTAATGTGCCCAGAGGTGGAGCTCTTGGAAGGCAATCAGACCATGGGGGCCCTGTGCTAAGCAGTGGATTCATGCATGGATGAGTTCGTGGCTGGGTAACGGAGGGCATAATCTGGAAGCCTGTGCTCCTGCCCGTGCCTCTCTCTCCCTGGGTCTCTCTCTCTCCCTGGGTCTCTCTCTCTCCTCTCTCCCTTGCTCTCTCTCCCTGGTTCTCTGTCCTTCTCAGTCTGTCTCTGTCTATCTCTCTCTCCCTGGGTCTCTCTCTCTCTATATCTCTGTCTCTGTCTCTGTCTCTGTCTCTCTCCTCTGTCTTTGTCTCTCTCTCCCTGGGTCTCTCTATATATATATCTCTGTCTCTGTCTCTGTCTCTCTCCTCTGTCTTTGTCTCTCTCTCCCTCACACCATTCTGCCATGATGCTCTGCCTCACCACAGGCCCAGAAACAGTGGAACCAAACGACCACAGGCTGGACCGTCTTCATTTGTGTTGTTTTACAGGTTTTTGTGGAAAAAAAAAAAAAAAAACAAACAAACTAGTTTTGCTCAAGAATACAGTACTCTAGATTATGACCAAGTTTTGTCACTTCATGGTACAGTTTTGGCCTTTCAACAAGTACCAGTGAGAATTTCTAACTGCTAAAATAATGAAATATTCTTTGCAGCTCTGAAATGGAAGTCGAAGGACCTTGGAGAAGATTGCTAAATTACTGCCTGATTCCGAGTGCCATGATTGTCTGGGATGGGGACAGGATGTCCAGAGCACTCCAGGCTCTCATACACTGCCTGGGACTTGTCCAAGGCCCAGCTTAATTGATGAAGTCACTGCACATTTCTCCGTTTTCCTGAAAAAACACTCACAAGGTACTGGTGCTGTCATTACCTGTGTGTGTTTTGGAATGTCATCCAATGATATTCTTATTGTAAACATTGAATTTCTTCATTATTCCTCAAGTTTAATGTTTATGAGGACAATCTGTACATATTTTAGAAAGAGAAAGATGATACTAAGAACTGAGTTTAAGGACGAAAGAAACTGACGTAAGGGGAAACTTCAAGGTCTAAGCATGGCCGTCACTCTTTCTCCCCTTTCAATGAGATCATTCAGTGAGTGCGCATGGGAAAATACTGTCCAAGCCCTCAAAACCAGGAAAACCTCACCTGAGAAATTGGATTTCCACGGGAAAATATGGGTGTCTGCATCTCTCCATCCTCACTGTTCTTATTTAAAATAAAGGAAGTCCAAGTTGCACTAACATGAGCACAGGGGGGTTTATTGTGGCAGTTTGTAGAATTATAAACTGTTCAGGAAGAGCTGAACAGCGAAGGGAAAGCAAGAACCAGGACACTCCAGGAAACAATCACAAGAACCAGTTCCTAGAGGCTTTCTCCATTTCTCCCTTTCTCCCAGTGTGACAGATCCTTTTATTAGTTTTTTTCCAGATCAGGGACCTGGCCATTAGCATCCCCTAAGATCATATGTTTGCAACCTGAGCATCCAAGCTGTCCTTCAACAAACAGGCAGGGAGGGACTCTGGTGATGACGATGATGGTGGTGGTGGTGGTGGTGGGACTGGCTTGGATCACTGCTCATCCTTTGGACCAATCAGTGGAGCATGGGGATGCGAACTCATGATGGGTTAGTTAAGCCAAAATCTACATCACATGCTCACTATTGTGCCTAAACCTGGACAGGGAGAAAAGCAGATCAAAAAACAAACAACCCCTAATGGTATGAAGCCCTAATAGGATGAAAGGACTAAAGAAGATACTGTCAAAAAAAAAGGATGCTGTTACCAGAACAAACATGGGGAGAGAAACTGTGAAATGAACGCTATCTGCCACATGGACATAACTTGGTGGACTTAAGATCAAGCTTGCAAGAAGACCATGAGGTAGCAGAGTCACTCAGAAGCCACAGACGCGAGAGGTTATTATACATTATTATGCATGCAACTCGATGTAAGCAGAGAGGGTCTGTAACCACTCTTTCTCCTCTTCCTCCTCCAGTGTGTGTGTGGGGTTACAGACTCTCCTTGCTGACCCACTCACTCTAAGGACAAGACATGCCCTGGGATTGGTGGAGCCTTTGGGCTGAAAGCCACATGCCCATACCCATGTGGGTGTGGAAGGGTTTGGTACCAGCTATGGTGCTACTCAGCCCAGACCTACATTGAAAACTTATATTAAAGTTATTTTTTAAATCTATGTTTTAGTTTTAGGATACTTTCAGGAATACTGAGATTACTAAGATAAAAGAGTTCAACAAAAGCCAGAAAGAGTGCATGAAAGTTGGAAAGGCATTCTTATTGAGCATTGTTAAGTGTTATTGCTACCATAGGTGACAGAGGGGATGCGTGCTTAACCCTTGACAGGACAGGGACCTTGGGTATGAAGCACAGGCACACAGCCACAGCAGAAGCTGCCTAAGCACAGTGCGGTGGTTTCTCTCTGTGACAATATTTACTCCAATGTAACTTTAACAGTCCAAAAAAACTAGAAAAAGAGAAGCAGCCCTAACATTTACTTGGCAAATTACAAAACATGACAAAAACAATAAAAATCAACAATACCTCAATCTTGTGAATATTGATGCAAAAGTCTTAAAATAATATAATGGTGAACATAACCCACATTTCCAAAAATATGTTATACTCTATATGAGATACATGTACCTATACATATATATATCACAATATATTAGACTTTATTCTAGGAATAAGGAAAAATAATTCAACATTAAGAATTACTACTAATATAATTCACAGTATTAACCTACCAGCAATTATATCATTATTTCCATAATTTAAAAAAATATATTTGATAAATTTCCAGCTACATCATTGAATAAATTAAAATCATACAAAAATGATAATTTAAAAACTTCCTTAGGGGCCAGGGATATAGCTCAGTGGCACAGTGTGTTCCTAGCAAGCACAAGGTTTGGAGTTTGATTCCCGGTACCAAAGAAACAAAAGACAAAACAAAACAAAACTTCCTTAGGACAATAAAACATATAAATTTCTAATTACCAATCTACCACGTCTTAAACAGGTACATAACGAAAAACTTATTATTAGGAATAAAACTCAGGAATACGACTTCAGTATCCTATATCAGTATTGTTATTTAATATTTAGTACTGTTCTATGGGTGTCAGCCAAAAACCAGGAAGTTAAAGAAATGAAACTGTCAGACACAGTGGTGTGCACCGCTCACCGGACTGTCTTCCCTGGCGGGGTCCCCAGGAAGATGCTCTTTGTCACCTTTCTTGATTGTGGGTGGTGTCACATGATTAAGTAAAGGCCAGTGGAATTTTCTAGGCCTTGCCTTTTCACACATGCTGCATACTCTTCCTGTTTTTCCTCCCCTTTCAAATGCCAGAGAACTGCCTGGTCCTCATCAGATTTTATAAAAGAACTAAACTTTCCAAATATTAATCTCTTTACTACTTGTAGGCATCATATTTACTTATGTATGAATATACGTATATATATGTATATATATACCATATATAATCCATTGAGGTGCTACAGCAAAATACTTAAAACTAAGGAACTCATGAACAAAAGAAATTAATTTCTCATGACTCTAAAAGCTGGGATCCCAAGATCAAGTTTCCAGCAGATTGCCTGGTGAGGGCCTGCTTTTGGTTCATGGCTGGAATCTTCTTTGTCCTCATGTTGTGGAAGTGTCAGGGATCTTCTGGAGTCCCTTCCATAAGGGGACCAATCTCACTGAGGAGAACTCTGGCCTCTCAAAGGCTTCACCTCCTAATATGATCACTTTTGGTGGATTGGATTCCAGCATATCAATCTTGGGAGGGGCATAAACTCCAGTCCTGTGTCATAGGTGTGTATACTATTTTGTGGATGATATATTTAAAAATGTGTTATTAAAAAAGAGCTCCCAGAAACTCCAAATGCAGGGGCCACTGATAAGGAAGGAACTAGACATACTTTAGTCTCTAGGACTGCGTGGTGTAATATTGTATTCATGTGCTATATGTGACATTTCACACCTGGAATGTCCCCGGTAAGAGATGTAAAGTGCTAGATTTTGGGGAGAGCTCAATACAAACATAATGTAAAATATCTCATTGATAATTTTTATACTGACTGCATGTGTAATAATGTTTTTACTCATTTGGTGAAATGCAATGTATGATTAAATTACTTTTGCCTGTTTCTTTTTAATGTATCTATTAGAAAGTCACAGGTGTGACTCATGTGGCATTTTGCTTGGGCCACACTGCCCCAGACACTTACAGAAAGCCAACCCAACCAACACAAGGAAACAGGAGGGGCTGAGTTTAAGAGGTGACGTGTGGAGGTGCACTCCACTGCACTCATCTCCTCCACAAAGATACGCTAAGAATTTTCTTGTCTAGGCATGGTGTCAGGTTTTGGGACACACAGATAAAAAAGACACAAACCTTCCCAGTCTCTCGCAGTACAGAGGAGGAAGCCGACGATTACGCACAGACTTACAAATGCTCAGAGAGAGTGCAGCACACAGAAAGTACTTAGGATAGAGGAGGGAGAAAAGGCTTCCTAGCAGAGGTACTGACTGAGCTGCCCTTCTGACAGCAAGGAGGGCAAAGCCTCCTACAGACCTCATCCATGGAGTCCTACTGTCTTCCTCATCTTCACTTCTCCCAATTTTAATTTCTCCCCTAATACTGCCCCTCCCATAGTGTTCTGTTCTGGTACCAGACTGAATGGTGGATAAAACTATTTATAGTCAAACTTTAGGGCTTCCGGCGCACAGGGAGCTGCGGGTGGGGAGCGCCAGCCTTCTGGCTGGCTAGCTTCCTGCCTGCTGGCTCCTGAAGGGTGGGCCCCCAGTGCACGGGGAGCCATGTGACGGCGAGTGCTATTGCGCGCCGGCCCTTAGGCCAGTCGCCGCCGCTCAATTGGGATCTATCATGACACAGAGAAACAGTGACACAATTGGCCCACCATGCACCGACTGCAGTTGCCCACCCATGGATGTGTGTGAATCATTGAAACCTTGAACAACCCCTGGGAATATATGCCATACAACAGGCCACTCTTGCTCCTGCCATTGGGAACCAGAAAGGTCCAGAGCCAGCGGAGGAGCAGCTGCTGAACAAGGACTCAGAGAACATGAGAATGCAGACTAAGCCCACGGAGTCAGAGGTCCAGCGGACTGGGGTCATGAGAGCCGCTCGGAAGCTGTAAACCAGGAGGACCTTGCACAATACCTGCAGAAACTCATTGGAAGCCATTCTTCCCCTGACAGTACAGGCTGTGGTGAAGCTCTGGAGAAGTCTGCAGCAGGATTCCTGCTGCCTGTGCTGACAGTTGGGGAGAGGACACTAACTGGTTGTGGGGTCCCAAAGCAATGGGAAGCTGGAGAGAAAAAGCTACAAAGAATGGCTTTCACCCCAGATAGCTCACTTGAGATGTTGGTAAGAATTGCCTCCTCAGTATTCTATAGCCATGATGAGGAGGAGGCCAAGGAGAGAAAACAAAGAGACTGAGAAAAAGCAGCTGCTTTTGCTGCACCACTAAGAGAAACAGATCCCAGGTCTGATTCCCGGGGCTCCAAAAAGAACTCGACAACTGCATTCATCTGCTACCACTGTTAAAAAGCCAGGCTACCTCAAGAGGAACTGCCCTAAGAGGCCCCATGGGCCATGCCCTGGATGCAAAGGAGACCACTGGAGATTGGTCTGCCCTCTGAGGTGGAGGCCCCAGAGCTCAGACCCATGCTACCAGTTAGTCCAACAGGAATGAGAGGGCTTGGGGCATGGTCTGCCTTCTCCCTCTGGCCAGACCGTCATCTCCATCGAGGAGTCCAGGGTAATCATGACTATGGAGGAACAAGAAAACAGCCTGTTGCTAGTCACAGGTGCAAGTCTCTCGGTCCTTCTTTTCAATCCTGGCCTTCCTTCCAGCCATCATACCTCAGTGAAAGGAGTCACTGGTGAGGAGGTAATATGCTATTTTTGACAACCCTTAGGCTGTAACTACTTATTAGATCCTTCTTGCATATCTCTGTCTTCCTGAGAAACCACTTTGAAGATACCACCACGTATTACAGCAGCCATTGATATTTTCCTACTAATCTATCCATAACTATGTAAAGTTTGTAATGTTCCTATCCTATTTCATAATGTATGTTTATTATTATGTGTTTCCTACAACAACCATTGAGAATAGTTAATGATTTTTCAATAGGTCACTCATGTATAGCTCTATTTATTTTCTTTAGAAGCCACTTTGAAGATACCAAAGTATAGCACAACAACTCTTGATAATCTCCTACCTCTTTTGTCTCTAACTCACTATTATTTGTCTGTTTTCCTGAGAAACTATTTTGTAGATAATAATATGTAAAACGATAACCATTGATAATTTCCTACCATTTTGCCTGTAATTTGCTAAGTCCCCCCTATTATTATGTTATCCTTCTTTTATTCTTTAAAATAAAAAAAAAATAAAGTATAGTCAAACTTTAGCATCCACTTACCTAAACACAACCCTGGTTTTCCTGTCATGAGATATTTCCCTACTTTCTCCTATCTGCTCTAGCGGAAGCCTTCCCCTCTTTCCCAGGCCCTACTTACTGCTCACGGCCAACTCACTGGCTGAGGAGGAAGGGTGGAATTTTTTGGTTCTCACCTCAGCTTCTCTGCCTTTTGTTCACTGCCATTGTCAGTGAGATCTTCTAGGATGTGCTCTGCCTGGCTTCTCTCATGCTGGTGGTCTTTTCACCGACCTCAGACCAGCTCCAGGCCAAGCTCTCCTCTATGACTTCAGCACCTGTTATCACAGTCCCTATTATCTCACCACCCACCCTGGTCATCACGATGTCAGCACTTCTGTTTCCAAGATGGGACCTTGTTGCTATATTTTCCTGAGGGGGCCAACTCGGCATGATTTCCTTTCTATACAGGCCTTCATCCCCTTCACAAGGAGCAGCCTCCACGACCTAACCACTTAGAAACCTCTTCTCTTAGTACTATCGCACCAGAATTGAACTTTGGCATGACTTTGCAGGGAGCACATACCTATCAGGAATCTATGAACTTCCCTATTTTTGCTAAAAAAAAATTCAAGGTTGGCTGTCACTTGCAAAGGAGTCTAAAGTGAATTAGTTTATTCCAGTAAGTACTGCAGGTTCAGTATCAGTTATGCTGAGAGCTGTAGACATGCTCAAAAGGAGAATAAAATGCTAGAACTAGGAGACAAAGACAAAAAGATACAAGCCAGAAAGTAGCCCGAGTGGACCAGGGAGTGAGCACCAATGGGCTTTGGGCCATCTGAAACCATTTATTCTGAAAGAGCTCTGTGAGACCTGAAGTCCTTTTCTTACAAAAGGTTGCTTGACCAAATAAGATCAATGCATCAGCTTAGTTCAAAGACAGACACAGGGGCTGGGGAGGCAGCTCAGTGGAAGCACATTCACTTAGTGTGTACACCTGCCTCCCAAACAGGTGTGGATGGGGGAAGAGCAATAATCAGAGTTTCAGAACACAAAATCATGTTTTGTAAGAATCAAAAGAAGGTCATTTGCACCAAATGATATTTTTCCACTGGTATTTACTTCCATTGTTGAAGTGTTCATTACAAACTAAATAATCCTATGCTAGACCCAAGGACAAAATGAAAAGGAAATCAAAGACTTTTGAATATATAACCTACATAAGCCAGGGAGCCCGGATCAAATAGAATTAACTTGTAGAAGACAGGGCCGTGGCTCTGGGGAGTCTTAATTTCACTAAGATAATGTAGTGAGGTCTCCATCAGAGATAATCAGTCTTTGACAATGGGCAGAGGAGGCACACACTACCTCTGATTACAGAGCTGGGAAAATGAGCAGTGTTTCCACTCTGCATTTTCATTTGAAAATATAATTGTGTGAGCTTAATTTCCCAACCGGGTTTCACTAGAGATCAGTGTCTAGCCCAAGCTGTAAGATGTCAATAATTCATTGGTTCCCCTTGTGATTGCCATAGCTACCACGGACTTTAGTGCCCTGACCTCTGGGAGGGAGAGGTGAAGGCTTGGACTGAAGCTTTATTTAGCAAATCCTTTCCATTTAAAACCCATAAGCTCCTTGTCACTGTCAGCAAGTGTCCAGAAGGGGCCTTTTCAACAGATCCCATTAGAGCAGGACGCTGCGGGGAAGAGAGAAAAGTAGGTGGGGTGTGGGGAGCTTCTGCTACCCTCCTTCCTGTCACACGTGTCAGGGAATGTGTCATGTGCAGCATGGGTAAGTGAGTACAAATGTGAACATGTGTATGGCTGAGTGGGAGCAGCATTTCTGTAATGCAGAGTCCAGTAACGCTGGCAAGAGCACCAACTGCTTCCCGTAGGGTCTGCGGTTTCAGTCCAGAACCAAAGCCATATCCAGCCCAACTCACTGCAGAATCTACCAGTGCATATATGACCTAAGCTGACCGAGGGCTGCCAATTTAAATGGGCAATGTCCAGCCAAGCCAAGTTTTAACATTAACTGGGCAGTCTCTTCATTGAAGGCTGTAGAGTTTGGGAAGGAGGAGGTTTTACATACAAAAAGAAGTCAAAAAATGCTTATGCAGTGAGGGTTTTTTCGTCTTTAAAAATATGACTGTACTCCCATTTTGCCACTTCCTTGGAAATAGGTTACACTGAGATGTTCCTACCCAAAAAGAGACACATTAGCAAACTCTCTACTCTTATCAGTTTTGCAGCTGACGCTCACATCAAGTTATTACTCCCATAAAAGGGAAGAAGAGAAGGGTCTTACTGAATAAATCATTTCAGTCTCAAGATTGCTTGAAAATAATGACAGGGTTATAAATTCTTTTAAGTGAGGAACTCTACATTCTAAATTGGACACACACAGTGAACTTGAGGAATGGATTTGAGGGGAGAAACGTGTTCTCTTTGTGAACCACAGTAATGTGGTGATTGCTGATTTCATTGCAGCATTAACTGATTGTAATTCAGTGTGTTAATTCAGTATTATGAGTGCTGAACCTTGCCCTTGTTCTAGCTCTGAACCATAGGAATCCACGGTGTGTTTGTATTCCCCTTGTCAGACCAGGCCTTTTTCAAGCGCCTTTGAACTAGCATCACCGATATCTTTCATCTGTAGCATCAGCTACACTGGTAGTGAACCTAATCTGACAAAAGCTGAAAAGAATGTCGGGAGCTGCACTCATTCCAACCAGCAGGTGAGTCCTGAATTATTTGTGTTCATAGCAGAGCATCGGCATTGAGCTCTAGATGCTGAAGCACCCACCACCACTTTTTCCTGGTCCATATGCCTGATCTACCCTCAATTTTCCTGCTAACTTCCCAAGACCTGTGCGTCCAGACTCTGACCCCTTTCTATTTTTACCAATTTCCCTAGTTTACTTGTAGTTTTATGTAGCAAACTAATTGCCATCGAGGCCATGGGTATAGAATACAAACCAAGGACCGATGGTCGCTCACTTATATCAGCCTGAATTTGTTCAAGACAATAGAGCCACTAAAAGCATTAAAGGGAACGGTTAGGTCTCATAAAGAGAATATGACTTACACCAGTGTAGAACAAGCTGGGGAAAACTGGAAGACAGAGATTGAAGACTCAGGAAACCATTATAATGTGTGAGTGAAGGACAGGTATCAGGAAAGGATAGACAAGTTACAGGGAAGTTTTCAAACCTGTCACTCCTATGGAAGAGCTTGTGAAGCAGTGTGAGCCTGTCACATGGGACTGCAACGAGTTTCCCAAACTTCTGCTCTTCACTTCTGTCTTCCAAACCTCAGGCATATTGGAGAATTCATGTTGGAGAACTCTGATCTAGAGCTATAGAGAGAAGGAGATTTTAGGAAATGAGTTTTCCAGGCTCAAAAGAGAATTGTCAAGCTACTATCAAACTGATAACAATCTAGCAAAGTCTAGTCCTTTGGAGTTTTGACCTATATTCCAAGTTCTCTTAACCATGTTTATCTCCTAAATAAAGAATATAATCACATCATGCTTTTCATTATTTCAGTGCAGTCATCTCTTAAAAATGAAATATCTCTTCTCAAATAGTAGATTCAATCCCTGTAGGTCACTTTAATTATCTCTAGATAATGTCTATTCCTGTCTAGCTGCATTATACTTTGTGCCTTTGAAACTCTATAACACGAATTCTAACATTAATCATTATTAGAATATCTTAGATAATACAAAACTGAAGATGGACAAAGAAAAGAATAATTTATTAATCTAGGGAAATATAAACAAACCAAAGCAATAAAGAGACAATGAGCATAATCACTATAACTATTGTTTGTCTAACTGATGACTTGGCCATCATCCCTATGTTTATCTTTCTTAAACTTTCCTTAGTCTCTTTGTTGTCAGTAAGCAGTTCGTTTGGTTGTAGTTCTTTGTCCAGTGGAGTTACCCAGCTATTTCTTCAGGTTCTTGGTTAGTAGTGACCCTGTCTTTAATAGGATTCTATCATTTTCCACCATCCTGTGGGACAGGGCACAGGAACACTAAGAGGTACCTCACAGGGTCTTCTGGGTTCTAGTCACACCCTCATGCTCCCGTTTTGCAGTAGTGAACTAACTTCCTCTTCATACTCAGGATGACCTGCCCAGCCTTTGCAGTAATAGTACTTTGATGTTGGTTCAGTGGTGGGAGGTACTGGCTCTGTGGTCAGATGGCAATTGTATTTTCTAGTTCAAAATAATTATTGCTGTGTCCATTGTTCTGAGGAATTAAGATCCTAAAAGTAGCAGGCATATATTGCAAGCATGAGGATTGTGAGGGGTAGTTGTGAAAGAAGCTGTGAAGTCCCTAAGTCCATGTGTCTACCTGTGCCTGAAATAACACCCTAGAGTGGTTGCTGATTAGAGCACCACAGCCCTGAGCACGTTTTCCCAGACCTGCAAAGTTTGTTAAGTGCTGAAACCCTAGGTCTTCAAAAGGCTGTGCCAGTGTTCTAGCAGGTGAGCTGCTTCAGGATGATGGCAAATGTGACAAAGCAAGTGAATTCAAAGAGCAGAGCTCTCCTACCATGCTACAGCCATCACTGTAAAACTCCCTCCTTGGTTAAAGGCGAGGTCTGTTAACAACCAGATGGTCACGAAGCATTCTCTAAATCCAAGGATGGCAGTTTTAGTGGAAGCACTGGATGCAGGGGAGGAAATATAGATCTATGAATATTTGTTTTGGTAAGAACAAATCACTGCCACCAGAAAGCTGGATGGCCCCGCCAGGGCACGGTGCCATATTGGAGATATCAGTATTGATCTTTGCTTCTGGCAGGTTGGCCAGAAACTTTAGCCAACTGCCCTGGTGAATGGGTCTTCATCCTACTACTCTGGCCATTTTGATCATCAGCCCATTGGGTAAGGAAAAGTACGATTGGCAAATGAGACCAATTGACGTCTGCACTAGGATCATCTTGTCCCTAAGATTATTGAAAATTTTCTCTGCTATATTAATCCTTTGACACACATTTGCATAGGACATAAATATACACAGATTTCATGTTACTTTGGAGAGTTCTATGGACAGTTTTTCTCCAGATCTCCTTGTTGACAGTTTTCCAATTTTGTGCCTTCCGACTCCAGGAGGGAAGATCTAAACTGTTAATCACTATCTACAGAACCCTATGCTTTGCAGAACTAGGGAAGTAGCCATAGCTTAGAGATCTAATGCATCCGTAGTTCACCAGAGGTGAGCTAAAACAATTAATCACACAACCCCTGTAAGTCCCTACTTTGGCTGTTGGATTACAGTTGGCATTTGGATCTCCAGGCATGGGCATCAGTTCAGAGTCAGCTCCTATTAATCCTGGAAAGTTGGGCTACTTCCCTTTCCCTAAGGTGGACTCACCCTAGTAAATGCACACAGTCCTTTTGGAACAGTCTGGGAAAAACTGACAGTGTAAACTATCAGAAGAACTTTTCTAAGAGGGACCTAGTACATTTGTTTCCTCTGGCTCTTGTAATATATCAACACAACACAGCATCCTAAAGCACCATAAATCTAAGTACAGTTTCAGAGGTCAGAAGTCTGAAACAGATCTCACTGGACTGAAATCAAGGTATCGGTAGGGCAGCATTGCTCTCTGGAGGTGTCAGAGCACAATCTTCTCTATTCTCCCCACCCTGAGAGTTGACTTACCTGGTTTGTTTCTCACGTTTATCCTCCAAAGCAACAATGAGTAGTAGAATCTTCGTCACGGTGTCTTTGTTTCCAATTCTTCTATCTTTAAGGACCTTTGGAGCCCACTAAGAAAACTCAGCATATCTCTTTTTTTGGAGGCCAGCTGATTAGAAACGTTAATTTCACCAACAACCTCAGTTTCTCCTTTGCCCAGTCCCTCACATAGTCTGAGAACCAGAGGGGCCATAATTCTGCCTGTTATATCTGCTCTTCTTTTAAAAAGGAGTCTAAACCTGTGACTTGCCCCAAGCCTGGGGTTTTGTTGAGGCAGTGTTACTGTCTGTGGTAGAGATTCACACAAGACCTTTCTCATCAGCTAGAGTTTGTGCAGCATTTACTTGTTTGTGTGTATGTATCAAGTAAGACTGCAGGGTGTAGTTCATGGTGGTCCCAAGGATCCCATGATAGACCAGTCACCTCCAACTCACTCTGTAGGCAGAATCATTCTGATTACTTTCTGAATTCCACCCTTCAGGGATTTCAGCACCCACTGAATTCAGTGAGCTTGCTTCCACGTTGCTACCACAGAGCTTTTCAAAGATGCTGACCCTGCCTTTTGTGTGCTATTTCTCAGGGCCTCGATGGGCTCTGCGTACCCTGAGCCCTCTCAGATGATGTAACTAGCAGGAAGTAAACAGACCACTCACAGGAAACCCACTCCAACATCCGTATCTCCATGAACGGTTGAGTGCCATTCCCTACAGCAGTGGTTCTCAATCGGGGATAGTGCCCAGAGACATTTTTGGTTATAATAACTTGGAGGAGGTGCTACTCATGCTACTTACTGATGGTATTGTTGCTAGGCATCTACAATGCACAGTCCTCCCCCAATTGCAGCAAACTATGTTCTGACCTTCAGTATCTACAGTGCCTGAACTTAAAACCATGCTCTAAGACATAACAAGGGAGTTTTGGTATCTTAGCTTCCTTAAGCACCATTTACCACTGGGTCCGGATTTCAGCCAAGAAACTATTGCGATCATCCCTGTTACTTGAACTAGTACATTTGTTTCACAGTCTCTAGTTAATGTATTCATATTAATAAATTCACTCTGACCTGGACTTACAATTATATTCTCCCTGTCCTGGGCTAATACTCTCAAGGGCTCTTAGCCATATTTTCCCAGTTTCTGTTGATGTTAATTGGCAAAACATCATACTAAGTACCTATCCATTTGAGGTACCCTGCGTTTTGAGTCATATTAGAGGTCTAGAATCAATATAGTTGGTGGGAGTTTGTCTTCAAGATCAGCACTCCTTTACAAGGAAACTATCCCTGAAGTAGTCATTACAGATTCTGGAGGCAAAAGAAAGATTAGTTCTCCTGGCAAGGGTTCTCCTGGCATTGATTCTCCCCTACTCAGGGGGAGATTGGGGGTCCAGGTCCTCAGCTTAATTAAAAATCTGGCCAGATAGCCTCTTTTCAATTTTTTAAACCCTGATTTTTCCTTAAATTTAACAAGAGAGTCACTGCATAGGTGTGCATTTAAATTACACTAGAGTTGCACTACCCACAGGATAATGCTTTGGAATCGTTTTTGTTGTTGTTTTGTCTTTAGAAATTTCAGCCCTGAGGATACAAGAAATAAGTTTTCTTCCAGGACAGTCATAGAAGTATTCTAATTACCTAGTCTCAGGGTGGAATTTTAAAGCTTGGAGTTTCTCTCTGCTTTTGGAATTACATTCAGAAGCAGTCACTCCAGCCCACAGCCTTGGTATACATACATTATTTCTACTATAATAGTGTATTGCAGAAGCTTACCACTTTACTTCTGCAGGAACTTGACTGCAGTGATAATTTATCTAATTTCCCTGCAGTTACAGCTTAGAGACAAAGCCCCTGAAACCCTCATGTATTCACAGGTGGAGGTTTTGGAGGATGATTGGACCCTGAGGCACTACAGCTGACTTGCTGTCCGGAGGCGGAGCCCGGTTGGCCACTGGGGACATGACTTGGAAAGGTATGTCCTTGTCCCATCTCCCTTCCCACTCTGTATTCTGGATACTATGGGAGCAGCTGTCCCCTACCTAGTGTCCCCCCCAAGGTGTGCCTGCCTTGGAGCCAGCTGACTATGGACTAACCCCTCTAAAACTGTGAGCTGGAATAAGCCTCTCCTCCTTTACGTCGTGGGTGCTGTGTATTTTTTTCCCAGAGATGAAGAAAGTAACTAAGACACCTGCCATAATCTACCAACCGTCCATTTCTGCTTAAAATGATGGTTCATAGCCTTAAATGCAAGCATATTAGAGAACCAAGGCCAGTACTTCACCCATATGCGTCTACGTAGTTTTTAATTCCAGAAAGTGCATTAGTGTGAGGTTTGGGGGAAAACAAGAGTCAGAACAAGCATTGTGAGAGTAAGTATTTTAAAGTAAGAATTAGAGTTTAAGCAAATTGGGAACATTGGAGATTTGAAATGTCTGGAGTGGAGGCTGGGCGATTAGAGAGATTTTCACGGTGACATTAGGGAAAGCAGTGGATCAGAGTAAGGTGCCTCCTGTGGGGAAATCTGTAAAGCACTGCAGCATGAGAGCAGCTTGTGAATTCTGGAAATCTGCCATGAATGATTGCTGTGATGTCCCTAGTAGAATGGTTTCTGTTTCTCCTCTGCTTCCAAATAATGGGCAAGTTCCTTCATTGGCAGATTCTACCTCAGAAATTCAACAGAGAAGGGTATCCTGGATCTTGTAGCTCTCAGCCTTAAAAGCAACTGGTGGTACCAAGTTGACGGCAGCATAGATAGTGCTGTCATTAATTTTATAGTTTCTCATGGATCACCATTGTCAAACTGCCACCTGTATCAGCCACCTGCAGCAACCCTGGCTTGTCTGACTTCCATCTGCTTTTGAGCACTGGTCCTACCATTAGTGAGTTAATGCCCAAAAGTAACTGCCAGGCATGTGGGCCCTTGTGTGCTTTAATTTTGTTTGTCAGAACACGACACTGACTGGTTTTGGGGATTCTACTTCTGGAGATGTTAGATCAGGCCCTCCAGAGAGAACCATAGAGACCCAGCCAAAATTGCTGAGTCATTCTGTTGTTGTAGGCAGCTGAGTTAGATAGAAGTATTACAGGCAGTCTGACAGGGCCAGGCCCTCCAAAGAGCCAACAAGGAAGACAAGATACCTTGTGAATGGAGATGCATTTGCTGTGGGCCAGACCTCAAGACAAAAGACTAAACAAATGCACCCACGTGCCTCCCTAGGTGTGAACATCAGGGATTGATATTCTAAATAGGTAACAATCACCTTGAAAAAGCCAGGAAGAGTGACTAGCCCGACTCCCTACAGGAAAAGCCCCTGTTCTGTACTCATACCGGCTTGCTACATGACTCGTGCTTCCCCATTTGATGAATTTTACCTGAACAGTTATGCTTGTAATCTTATTGGCTGACCATAGTTTTGTCCCACCTCATGCCCACCTTGTAATTCCCATTTTCCCCCTATCTTGGACCTGCCTTCCCTCGGGGTTTTGCTCTGTAGAGTCTCTGGGAAGGGCAGGGTCTTTGGCAACCCACTTGGGCCCCTTCTGTCCCTCTCTTGGACAGAAGATTTCTTTCCCTCAATAAGTATATTCTGCTCTTAACCTCTGTTGTTCCTAAAATTCATTCTTCAGTTTTAGAGAACACAAACTCGTCCCAGACATTGTTCAGGTTGGGAGTTTCTATTTTCCTATATCAATGCTGAGTCTTCCAGGTGACCTGGAGAAAACTTTGTTCATCATATCTCACTATTACCTGAGGTTCTCTGCCCAGAGGGCTTTTCCATCTGCCTCTTTTGAACTTTTGTGTGTGAAGAATCATGAGCTCTGTGAATACTCAGGAGTGTGTCCACCTCTACCTGTGATCACTAGTCTTTCTAAAAGGAATACGCACGAGTGTCCCTAATAAAAGTCCCCGGCTTGCTTTGTTTGGGAAGGCACATTGCTTTGGGAGTTGTCTCCAGGGCTCTTCTTATTTGTGTGAGAGCAGTGAGTCTTCCCTCACTCTTTTATTGACTGATTATGGTTATTTGCTTCATACCCACGAAGAGGGGAGTGCATTGTGTTTGTTGACAAGCTGACAGATGTAGGTATGTGTTTGAACTTGGCTTTTGCTTTGATATCCTTTGAAAATTTGGAAACCAAGTCTCCATAGCAGCTGCAGACAGGATCCACTTTATGGTTTGTCTTTGCTTCATGATCCTACCTGTCATCCAGATTTTAGTTCAAACATCACTTTCAAGAAGAAGCTTACCCTGACTTCCTACAGATCTAACCTACCTGCCAGATCAAATTGACCACATTCTCAGGAGCACTGCATAGTAGTTTTTTTTGTTTTGTTTTGTTTTGTAGTGCTTACTATAGCTTGTAATTGTATATTTGTATAATTATTTGATAAGAAATGTTTCTAACTCCCATTAACCTGTAAGTCCCAGGAAAAACTGGTTTAACAATATTACTTCTTCTTTTTTTTTTTTTTTTTTTTTTTTTTTT
>NW_004955423.1:24369424-24558050 GCF_000276665.1 Chinchilla lanigera
TCTTGCTTACCATTATGTCACAGTGCCTGACACATAATAGGTGTTCAGTAAATATTTGATGAGTGTCATTTGATAGCACTAAGCTATATCTTGAGAAGCTGATGGCATGATAGTACTAATGGATTATTGGGACAACTCTGTTCTAATTCCACCTTGGTAACCAGCTTGTTAGATGACCTTGGGAAGGTGCCTCAGACTTCCTGAGTTTAAGTTTTCCCATCTGTAAAGTGGAGCAATTGAACTGGATAGCAGAACAGTTGCAGTTTTGAGGGAATAACTTATCTATATGGCTATTATTCACTGAATTATGTTAGAATGAGATGCACCATCATGTACCTTAATTGAATGTAAGATAATTCATCTTTAGCTTAGTGACTGGTATTTTTTAGTTAAACAATAACAAAGACTAGCTTGGTGCAGGAATCTTTCTTTGGATTCAGGATTAGCAATGTATTCCTTATTTTTATTACTTTTGTCAATTTTATGGACTGTGCTCACACCTCCACTTCTCCTGGCAGGTAGAAGTACGTCTTAATGTCAAAGGCCTGGCTTGGAAATCATACACATTAAGTTGTAGGCCTTATTCTATGCTTTTTGGTCACCTGATCTTAGTGGAATAACCTCAGTTCTGTGAGCTCCAGGTTCCTTTTAGAAAGTGAGATGAAATATGAGTACTTTATATCATCACTCTTATACAGGTGAATATCTAAATGCATTGGCTGGATTATAAAAGTCACTTTAAAAGTTGAACTTACAGATGAGGAAATTGGACAATAACATGCATGCATGTGTGCTTGTGTGCAAGTCTGTGTGTATTTTGCCTAGCATGCACAAACAGTACCTATTCTTCAGTTCTACGTGGATCCTAGGTCTACCTGGCAACCCTGGAAAACAGAGAGATGGTAAATCATGAAACAGAGTCAAGCAGAAGAGCAGCTACCTTATGGTCCATACACTATGTCAACTTGAGAAGTTTAGAAGGTTAACTAAGTGACTCAGCAGGGGGCCAGGGTCTTCACTTTGGAAACATCTTGAGCATGAGGAAGAGGCACAGAGATGGTGTGGACTGGTAGCTGTTATGGTTGATACATTGTGTCAACTTGGGGAGTCTAGGGGTTTGGCTAAGTGACTCAGCAGGAAGCCAGGGTGCTTACTTTGTATACATCCTGAGCCTGTGCAAGAGGAGAGCATGGAGATTATGTGAGAGCTACACGCCCCGTAGGTGGGGGTAGCCTGTTTACAATGTAAGGGAGGGAAAGAGGTTGCTTAGGGCGATTCTGCCCTTTTGCTCTGGCTGCTTTGCTGTTCCGCTGCTGTTTCCCCTCTTTGCTCTTGTTGCTTTGCTATCTTCTGCCTCGGAGCCAGCCAAGTATGGACTGAAACCTCCACAAAATGTAAGCTAAATAAACCTTTCCTTCCTTAATTTTGGGCGTTGGGTATTTCGTCTCAGCAACGAGAGAAAAGTAACCAAGACAGTAGCATACACACAAGGTAAAGGAGGAAAAGAGGCTTGCTTCCCTCTCCCCACTGTGTTCTTGCTGCTCTTGCTGTCTTTCACTGCCTTGAACTGTTACCCTCTGCCATGTGCCACTCTGCCTTGGAGCCAGCCCAGTATGGACTGAAACCGCCACACACTGTGAGCTAAATAAGTCTTTCTTTCCTTAATTCTAAAGTGTTTTGTCTCAGCAACCAGAGAAAAGTAACCAAGACACTGAGCAAACACAAATGGTAGCTACATAGGGGTCATAAACAGTTGTCAGTTTCTGAAAGGACTGAGGACTGAGGACACTGGACACTTCTGTTTTTGTTCCTTTCATTTTAATTTCTATCTTGGAAGACAAGATCAAGCACATTGGACAGTGAGCACAACACACAGCATGTTTGTGTTACCAGATTTTCAAAAGATTAATTCAAAATGCAGTAGAATTCTCAATTAATCCAAATGCTAGGAGAACAGGATTTTCATTAATTGAGAATAAAATCTTGAGGCCACTTTCCATTCTTTTTTCTCCAATTTTCTGTTAAGATTTTTTATTAGTGCTTGTTAGTTATATAGACTAGGGAGCTTCAGTTTGGTGTGTTTGTACACCTGTACAACATACATTCACCGTTTCCTCCCTGTTACCTCCTAGTTCTACTTTTAGTTTTTTGAAGTGTCTCTGTGCTACTTTCTACAGTGTCTGTACTACTAACTTATCTTCCCACCAGCACTGTACAAGAGTACCTTTCCCTGCATCTTTGTCAGCATTTTTAAATTTTTGTCTGTTTGATGATAGCTGGTCTAACTGGGGTTAGATACTAATTGTGGTTCCCATTTGCATGTTTCTGATGATTACTTAAATTACTTTTCATGTACGTGTTGGCCACTTCTAGGTCTTCTGTGGAGAAAGTGCCTGTTTTGATTTTAAGCCCATTTTCACATTGGATTGTTTTGTGTTGTTTAATTTTCTGAATTCCTTCCATATTATGGGTATCAACCCCTTTCTGGGTGAATAGCTTGCAAATATCTTCTTCCACTCTGCAGGCTGTCTTTTAACTTTCTTCATTACTTCCTTTGCTGTGCAGAGCATCTCAGCTTGACACAACCGCATTTATTTTTACTGTTGTTCAAGTGTCTTGGGAATCTAAACATCACTTGTGCACTCATGACTTAAGGTGTCTGTCTTCCTTCTGGTTTTCTTGTAGTAACTTCAGAGTTTTGTGTTTACCCTTTTGGTCTTGAAACCCTTTGGGGTTGGTTTTTGTGTATATTGAGAGAGAGGAACCTACTTTTTTTCTGCATATGCATATTCAAGTTTGCCACACCACTTATTGAAGAGATTCTCTTTTCTTCAGAATTTGTTCTTGGAGTCTTCAAAGAATGTCATTTGGCTGTATGGACGCAGATCAATTTCTAGTTCCTCTATTTTGTTGCAGTCATCTCTGTTCTACTTTCTTGCCAGGGCCATTGTAATTAAAATGGATTTCTTTTTAGGTACTATAGCTGTTTTAATTACTAAAGATTTGTGGAACATTTTGAAGTTGGGTATTGAGATGCCAACATTTTACTTTTGCTTAGGATAACTAGCTGCTCTGGCCATTTTTTGTAGTCTTATATGAATTTTAGAATAGCTCTTTGTACTTTTGTGAAGAAAATCATTGGTATCTTAATAGGATTTGCATTGAATTTATAGACCACACAGTTACTTCAACTATATTGATTCTTCCAATACACGAATATGGAATATCGCCCGTATTTTTGTGTCTTCTCTAATTTCTTTCACCCAATATTTAAAATTTTTTACTGTAGAGATGTTTCACTTCCTTGGTCAAATTTATTCTGATATTTCATTTTTTTAGCTATTGTGAATAGGATTGATACTTTAATATCTTTTTCAGTAAGTTCATTATTGGTGTATAAAAATGCTGCATTATTATGTGTTAATTTTGCATTGTGCAGCTTTACTGAATTCACATATAAGTTGTAAGGATTCTTTGAGTACTTAGATTTTCTATGTATAAAGCTATGTCACCTCAAACTTAAGTAATGTAACTTTGTTTCCTATTCAGTTATCCTCTATTTCTTTCTCTTGCCTAATTGCTCTTGCTAAGATCCCAGTACTGCATTCTGTGATAGTGGTGAAAGTGAACATCTCAGTACCTCCCGCCCCCATACCCCAAGACTAGGGCAGCTACTGCCACCAGCAGTACCACAGGGACTCCCCTCTGGAGCCTGATGACACACCTTGGAAGCCAGTGCCCACTAGAAACTCAAGAAAGGACCTTCAACCATGGCAGTCTGGGCTACTGGGGTTTTTAGAGCCTGCTGTCCTCAGTCAGCAAAGAAGAACTCACACAGGGACTGTGCTTTGACCTCCCCATATCTAAACCCAATGCACTATCCATCAACATCCATCCCCCTCTAAATGAAAAATACTTTACTGCAAAAGCTACTTCAGAAGATTAGAAGACGCAAATGTTGCAGCAAATGTGCAGACATCACAGTATGGGCAAAAGAAATAACACACACATCCCCTGTGGATGTTTCTCTAGTGCCTGCGCTAGTAGAAATTTCTAGATGCAGGGTTACAAAGGCAGAAGGTCAGGTTCTGCTCCCCGAGACTCTCAGTGTAGTGTTATGAACTGTAGAATTATAAGAAATGACTGGACACAGCTTCCAAGTGATTATTTTAATCAGCATTGTTATCATTTAACTATGGATACTTTCCTTTTTAAAATACGGACGAGGTCAGGCTCTAAAAGGCTACTTCTCAGTCTATTTGCTCTTAGCTCTAAAGTGTTGGAAGGGCTTTCACACAGTTCCAACCAACTTGAAGTGTGATCTGTCCTCTCCAAGTTTTAAAACGAAGTTCAAATCTTTTGTCTTATGGTGATGTTCTCTTAGGTAACGTCGTTTCCCACGGAGCGAGTGTTGTCTACATTGAAAATCCACAGAGGTGTTAACCCCTTCCCTCCCTCCAGCCCACACTCCAGGTGGCCACAGGATGTCTGGCGTCCGTCTGCCTCTCCCTCACTTCCGGTCGTCCTGCAGAGTTGTCCTGCCTGAGCCACTGTGTGTGCAAGAGCTGCACGAACAAGTTCACCAACAGTGTTGCTCACCTCGCTGGGTCTTTAACCGACTTTGACCCTGCTCCCAGCTGAGCCCCCGGTGAGCAGGCTTCCACCATGCCTGCGGCTCATACACAGCCTCTTGTCTTGCTGAGGCATTGTACTTATCTGCAGTGTGCTTAATTTTTTCCTTCGGAATCTTTCCTTACCACACTGTAATTCACCGACTTACAATACTCATAATTTTCTCACTGCTCTGACCTGAAAATCGTCTCCCCCATCATTGTCCACACATACAACCAGTTTCCACTGCCACACACGGCCACAGTAACTAAGGAAATATGGAATAAATGCCGGGCGGCATGAAGGGTCTGCTTGAGGGCCTTGTGCAGGAATTTAAGGTGACTTCTGCTGGCACGGTTGAATTTTCCCCCCTCAGCACCTTCAACGGAGAAGCAGACGTGGAACTGTGCACACGTGGGTTGAACCAGGCAGACTGTTTTGCCTCCAGGTAAAATGAAGAGAGCGGTGGGTGAGGAATGGAATATGTGCAACTAAGCAGCTATAAATATCGACTGTGGAATTTTTAAACCGAGCCGGAAGCAGGAGTGGGCACCGAAGCAGGGAGCGTGGACGGGAGAAAGGGTCCGTTCATCGGAGCGAGACTGCCGGAGAAAATGCGCGGGGCCGGTGGAAGCGGGCCAGTGACGGTGCAGTGGATGGGGTTACGGCTGGGCCGCAGGTGACACTCTTGACGAGGTCTACAGTGTGACCGGGAGCAAGCAGGGCGAGGCAGGGTGGACGGCGCGGTCACTGGGGGAGCGACATTGTGACATGAGCAGCCAGGCTGTGACGCTTCACTTCATCTCCGAAGTCACCGAGAGCGCACTCGTAGGTGCGTCTGGAGCGTGTGAGAGCGAACGAGGAGCCGACACTGCCTGCACATGTGGGGTGGGGTGAGGCCCGGGGGCCAGAGGTAACCCCGTTCAGTTAGCCCAGCCAGTCCCCCTCCAAAGACCTCGGAATTGAGATAAAAAGCAGCACGCTTTGGTCCAGAGTCAGCAAAGCTCCAATACTCTGAATTAAATCAAGCTCCTCGGTAGTGCACGAGTCCAGGTTTCTCTCTTCTCTTGGAAAATGAAAGCCTCGTCCACACTGAGCTCAACCAGACGTGCAGGAATAACAAACTGGTGCTGAGTGGCGACTGTCCGGTTACACAGCTCACACTCCACGCCACGCCCCCCGGCCCCTCCTGCTCACGCCCCCTTCTCCAGCTGTCCTGACTGCTGGTGTGTTTCCATCCTGTGTTAAGACTGCGTTTTGTCAAAGGACTGTAAAGACTGCTAAAGCTATCCACAGGAGGGAGTAAGTCATGTACTTTCCTTGTGGAATCTTAGCTTTGCTCACATTTGCCCAAGACCCTAAGCTAAATATTTAGAAATAGAGAAATGTAAAGTTTCTTGGTTGAAAATCGAAACAAGTTTTGAGTATTTGCAACAGCGATGTTTTGTTTTCTCCTTGCAGCGAAGTTGGATAAGAAAAATATTTTCATCCCTTCTCTTCAGTCGGACTTCGGGCTCACTGAGGTTTTACAACTTAGATCGCTCCGCCAATTCACAGTCACACACACTGAGTGAACAACCCTGAATTGTAAGTTAGCTCAAGTTATGTTCTAAACATGTTCTCTGTTTTACAGAAGTAGAACAACAGATCAAAAAAGACCTTGAAGATAATATGTTTGTCGCGCTCTCTACTTATAATCAAACGGATGGGCAGGGAGATAAACAAACATAGGGTGGCGCAGATGTATCGCACGGCAGAACTTGAATTCAAATTCTTACCATTCCTGAGAGTATACTCCAAGAGCGTAATTACTTCAGTTTAGGGTCTTTGAAGATATTTTTATTGTGAAATATTTCGAGCACAGAAGCTTACAGAATTTAAACATTAATATCGGTACTCCTACTATGCTGCTCTGCTGAACTTTAATATGCATTTAGATTTGGGAAGAGGGTAGAGTTGAAGCCCTTTCCTCCATGTTCTCATTCCAAATTCTAATCACTTTTTTTTTTTTTTGGCTTCAGGGCTAATCCTCACTATAACTTCGGTGTTTTTCAGAAGCTCCTCTAAGAACTGCTTTAAAAGGAAATAAATTCTAAAGGCGATTTCATTTGTGTAGGTTTAAAAGGTTCACGTGTGAACCTTTCACGCTAAGAGCAGAATGCAAAGGGAGTCTATTTGCAGACCCAGTTACCTAAGGCAGGGAAGCCGAGGCACTCCGTGCGCCTCTCCGTGAAGCCTCGCTTTGAAATTGAGCGCTGAACCAAGCTCTGCGAGAGCCTTTGCCTTCTGGAATAAGAGTCACATCTTTCCTCTAAGGGTGAAGGTGGGAAGAGCTTCTACGTCCAGCTCTATGGGCCAGTAACACAGAGCCTCATAGTCCAAAGGATCCCATGAGTGGGTTAAAGTTCTGTTATTGCCGCCTTAAAATCTGGAAAATGTTTGAGTAAGGAGCCCGATATCTTTATTCTGCTCCGGGCCTCGCCGGTTATGTAGGTGGTACCCGTGGTCCCGATGCAAGCCCGTTGCATTTGGTACATTCTAGGGACACTGACTGCTAGGCCCATTTTGTCCCCAGGAGGGCGCTCTTCCACCTTTAATACTGAGTCCTCATCCTAGAGGCTGACTTCCTGCCTGCCTTCCAGTACATACAGCTGCTATAAAGCCGGGATGCTTAGGTAGGATGTCAAAGGCTGGCTGCTTCCCCGGGGAAATGGACCCGGAAGCACACACGGATAAGAAAGACAGGCTTTCGCTGAGCTCTTAAAAGCAGTGTTTCTTTTCTCAGCAAAGCACCTTCTGGCATAGGCGGCGTTATCCCCACTTACAAAGAAACAAGTTACAAAGGTCAAATAGCGCGGAAGAAGTATTGGAATTTGAGCCCAGTACTGTTGGTCTTCAGAGGCCAGAATGGAAGTTTTTGTTTTAACCTAAGGATAGCATTTCTAGAAGCAACCATGAAGACAGTTGTGCAAGCAGGACTTCTGAGAGGGTACGCTTTACATCACGCACTCCAATAGCCTAAGAAAGGTTTTCCAAGGTGGACCATGTACTTCCTGAATTCAACCTACTAACCAGAGTGCTGGGTTGCTATTCAGTGACAGTAAACGGCATCTCCAGTTTCACTGAGAGGCTAGAGTTCCAATATGTTGTCCCATTTTCTTCTCAAATTTTCTTATGCTTCTCAGGTTATGAGCTTTGATTGGGGGCTCTGAAAACATAGGCACCGAAATTGAGACATAAGTTTAACTTGGTATATTTCACCTGAAACAACCAAATTACAGTAACACATGGAGGGTACTTTAGGCCACATATGCCTCTAAGCTACCCATAAATAATGCCCAACTGTAAGGTGGAAAATTTAACTATTTACTGTTATTTTTATTAGTGGTCTTTTTTTTTTTTTTTTAAGATAGGGTCTTAATATGTAGCTCAGGATAGCTTTGAACTCACTGTGCAGTTCAGGCTGACCTTGAACTCAAGTGATTCTCCTGCCTTAGCCTTCTGAACGCTGGGATTGCAGACATGTGCCACCACACCCGGCTTATTTACTGTTATTTAAAAATGCATACCGCCCACAGCAGACACATTCACCTTCTGTGAGGTTTCACATTATTGCAGCGTTAGCTTGTCCTTTTATAAAAGGGGGCATTTTGAGCATTGCATTGAGTATGGTATTGTCCTGTAGGATTGAAAAAGATAATCCATATCAGATTAAAGAAGTTCCCTTTCTTTCCTAGTTTACAAAGGATTGTTTTCAGGAATTTTTTATTTTTATCGACTGTACTTCCCCCATTTTTTCAGTTTCCTGTGTTTTCTCCCTCTTTTTAAAACATATTGTATCCAACTAAATTAACTGGCTAAGACTTAAAATCTGGAATAGCTGGGATAAATGTAACATACATATTACATATTTGTTTTGCTCCATATTACTGGATTTGTATTGTTGAACTTTATTATATCTTTGTTGCCTATTCAATGAATTTTCATTGTGTTTTTATAATCCTCTTCTTTCTGTTTTCTTTGGGCTGATTCTCCTGTGTGCATTCTACCTTTTGAAGTTTAAACCTTGTTTTGTGTATTTTATACCTCCCTTCTTTTTCTTTTCATTTTTTTCTTTTTATTTTCTAATATTACCATTTTCGACATGCTTCCTTCAAAAATATTGCTCTGGCTGAACTGCACCTATTTGTGTGATTTATTTTTGCATGCAATTTTAAGTATTCTCTGCTTTGCATGATGGGTTTTTGATCCATGAGTTACATATATATGCTGAAATCAAGAACAAAAACGTGACTAAAATTACAACAATCCTGCCTAATGCAACCTGTGAAATTTCTTTAGCTTCTGGTTTTGTAATTATCTTTCATTTTGTCTAATTGTCTATTTAGCCTGCTTGCTGAGTTCTAATTTCGATCATTATATTTCTCATTCTAGAAGTTTTGCTTTCTTTTTCATATCTTCCAAGCCATATTTCATGTTCTCATTGATACTTTCAGAATATTACACATTCTTTTACAATATATTATCTGTTAATTTCAGCTGTGGGTCTTTTTCTTTTTCTTTTTCTTTTTTTTGGATCTAAGTCTGCAGCTTATTGTTTTTGCCCAATCTTGCTTCAGAAGATTTCTTGCTATGAGCTCATGTGGGAAATGTACCTGTGTCATTTTTGTGGACATTGGCTTTCATGTGACTTCCGCTCAGAAGGACCCCTGGGTGCTCCATCAGATCCCTGTCTCAGATACTCCCAGGGTGGGGCTGTAGTCAACTGAAGTGTGGAACTTGAAATTCAGACAAGATCGGGTGTGTTCAGCGTGGTATGGCGCAGGCTCAACTTGAAGCTTAGAGGCTCCGTAGAAATGTGAATTTTGCCCAACGCCCTGTGACCATGGAGCTGTGTTTGAGAGCTTCTGGGAGATTTATTTCCTTGACCTCCCCACTGGCAGCCAGTGCCCGAGGGCAAACACCCCAGTGTCTCCCTCCCAGAGGCACTTCCCCCAATTGTCGCTGAGGATGACCTCCCTCAGGGCCTAGGCTGGAAAAGCAGCTTCCAGACCAGCGTCCCACTTGCTCAGATTCCGGTAACGGTCCGGGCTTCCCCACGGGAACCATGAAGGCCGGAAGACGCCCCCTGGTGAAAACTGCCCCAGGGCTCCGATTATCTTGCTGCTTTCTCACTTTCTTCTCTTTTCTGGCCTTGCTGGGCTCTGACTCAAGTACATCCTGACGAAGTGTTTCTTAAGCCCTTTCCAGTGGTTTCCTCTGGACCACTCAACAGTTTGCCTGAAGTAGAAATCTAGGAGGAATCTCTAATAAGGCAAGTGATGACAGGGACATAAAATATATATTTTTTTAATTCAGACATTTAACATGCTAACAAGAAAGAAAGCTCAGTCTAACAAGTCGTGAAGGAAACAAAAAGCATTGTTCAGTGGAAGAATCAACTAGAGAAAAGGTTTGTCCTACTGGAGCAGTGGGCACACCTGGAATCCCAGCACTCTAGGAGGCTGAGACAAGAGGATTTCAAATTCAAGCAAGCCCAGCCTAGGCAATTTAGTGGGAACCTGTCTCAAAATTAAAAACTAAAGAAAAGAAGCCACAGCTGGACGTGGTGCTGCATGCCTGTAATCCCAGGACTAAGGAGGCTGAGGCAGGAAGATCTTTGTGAGTTTGAGACAAACCTGGGCTACTTTCTGATTGGTTTCTTGCCCCGCTGTAATTCCTGCTGAGTTGCTATGGCACCCAAGCCAGTATGGGGCTGCAGGTCATGTGGTATGGTGCTGAGTCACCATGGCATCCAGCTAATATGGCGCTGGCCACTAAAGGCCATGTGCTAAGCCCCACCCTTCTTCCACTGAGTCTAATTACAACTTCCTACTTCCCTTTTTGTAATATCTTGTTCCCTTTTCCCCGTGCTCCCACCCAATCCCGGTGTGCCATGTCAGGCAGTGCGCCTCCTAAACCCCGCCTCCAGCCTGGGGCTATTTAACCTAGGACCCCACGAGAGATCGGCAGAGGCCACGTTTTTCTCTTTCCTGTGGCCTTTCCGCGTCCACAACAAAGGCATTTTATTCTGTTTTACTTCTCTCTGCTCTGGAAAAACCTATCACTTTCAAATTTATTAACTTTTGCCACTTTATTCTCACAACTGATTCTATCTAGGCTCTGTGCTACAAAAAATGTATACATGCTTTCCCATGCCCACACTGTCTGGCATTTGGCAGTATCAGACTTTCTTACATTTGTGTGTGTGCAGCATGACTTGGATTTTCATTTTCCTGGGATCGGGATTTTCCTCCTCTGAAACTTGCCTACTCATATTTTGCTCTTTTAGACATTGGTTTTTTGTTATATTTGTAAAACAATTTATAATTGTTATTTGTATTTTGAGAACAATTCTAGGGTTGGTTATATATCTTGTAAATATTTGTTCTGCTATGCAGCGACACAAGTGTGTTCAGTGTTAATGCACTTGTGTTTTTTGTGTTTTCTACATGCCTGTGACTTTTGTGTCATGTTTAATGAAACTTTTCCTGCCCTGAGTACATAAAGATCCTTCCCAGTAATAGATTCTGCCAGTCTGAATGTATTCTCCTATGCTGTAGGTGCCGATCCAGTGGGCCCTGGTTTTTGTGTGTTATGTGAGGGAGGAGTTTCATTTCATTTCTCTGCATAATGTCACTTGTCCCTGAGCCTTTTACTGAGGCTTTTTCCAACATCTGCCGTTGCTGAGCTTCCTCAAACCCCAGCTCTGTTCTGCACTCACCACTCACCTCTGGTAGCCTGTCTTCTCTGCTGTGGTTGGATTAACATCCCCAAAGGCCCCTGTGTTCAAGGCTTGGTGCCCTGGGTGGCACTAGCGGGAGGGTGCCTCCAGTAGTGGCACCTTATGGGCATTCTAGGTCACCGGGAGTGTGCCATTCAGGGGTTGGGGGATCCTGGCTTCTTTCTGTCTTTTGCTTTCTAGGTTTTCTCTGTCATGTGTTCCCCAACATTGCTGTCAGAGACCCAAGGCGAGAGACCACCCAGTGATCAGTGGGAACCTCCCAAACTGGGGCCACATAAACCTTCACTCTTGGAAGTCAGTTAACTCATTTTCTTAGTGATAGCAATGGCATGCTGCCTGGCACAGTGTCTGTACCAAACCTCCTGCCTCAGTTAACACAAGTTGTAATCAAAGTAATGTCTTCCACAGCACCCTGTTTCATTTTGTTGTGGTTTTTGAAAATGGTCTTACCAGCCCATGGTCTTTTGTTCCTCTAAAAAATTCTAGAAAAGCCCTCCCAAATGCGTTGGATTGCTAGGGCTGCCATAACAAGTACACACCGAGTGGCTTAGGCAAGTCCAAATCAAGAGGTGGTAAGGGCCGGCTCCTTTGGAGGGCTGTGAGATAAGAATCTGTTCCAGGCCACCTTCTCTGCAGAGAGTCTCCCTGTCATCTCTCCATCCCTGACTGTGTCAAATGTCCCCTTCCTGTAAGGACACTGGTCGCAGGGGGTCAGGGCCCACCCGGGGTCAGGGCCCACCCTGCTGACCTCATCTTAATTCAATCACCTCTTTAAAGCCCCTGTCTCCAAATACATTTAATGTTAAAACCTTCATATATTATATGATTTTGAGGAATGGACAAAGCAACCAGTTACATCAAGTGACACAAAAATCTTGGTTGAGGCTTTACTTTTCTTTTTTTTTTTATTTATTTTATAGACTGATTGGGGGAAGAGGTGATATACCACAAACCTTCTAACTTGTGAGCATTTATTTAGTCTTCTTTAAAGTCTTTCAATAAAATGCTATTAATTTTTCATGAAAATCTTACATTTTTATTAGATTTATTTTTAGGTTTCTCAAATTTTATGTGGACATCAAGTACAGCACTTAAAAATGTGTATTTTTATTTATTTCTGGTCTTAAATTTGTGTGTTGCGTTGTTGTTGTGGTGGATTGACAACTGGTGGTCGACTTGTAGCACCCAGCTGAACTGAATCAGCGTGGTGCTGGTGTGGAGGGCCCACCTGAGGGCTGTGGCCAGCAGCGTAAAAAGAGAACTAGAGGGGAAGAGGTGGTGAAAGCTTATGGTGCTGGCTTTCCTGACGTGAACTCAGCTGTTCTCATCTTTGGAGGAGCTTAGGACCTCACTGTTGCTGAGGATGGCTGTGATACTTTTCAGGGAAGCTCTGTTTCTTTGAGCGTTGCTTCCTGGCTCCAGTGCAGATCCCTCAGCCTGCTGGCACAGATCCTTCATCCCGCTGGCACAGATGGTCTAGCTTCCACCACTGACCTTTGGGCTTTCCAGCGCAGATCTATGAAACAGACTTGTGTGAGACATTGTGGTGGGCTCTTGACCTCTAGTTGTACTCATGGGAGGCATTGTCATGGGCTCCAGGTCTTCAGGGGAACTCATGCAGCCCCCAGCTGGATTCTTTGGGTCTTTAGAGTGTGGACAGATCTCCTGCACTCTTTTGTATTTTACACTTCGGGTGACTACTATAAAATAATCCTATAAATTATGTGTCCTATATTATATCTTTTCCCTTGCAAGCCCTGACTACAACATATGCATATGAGCGTTTTTCTTTCCCCACCAAAATCTAAGCTACTTATTCTGTGAAACTGTAAAAAAAACTCACTGCAATTTCATGTTTTTGAGATAATGGCTCTGTTGTTGTCTCCTCTCTTCTGTGGTTTAAATTTAAAGTGCCTCTGTCAGTCTCTAAACCAAAAACACAGTTTTGTTGCTTCGATGTGCCAGGTACTTTTCTGTTCGTGAGCTATGTAAGTGTATATTCCTACCATAAATCATTTCTTTTATCAAAAGTATCTCTAGATAAAAAAACCTCAGTTTACAACACAGATGCTCCCTGGTCAGATGGCTGCCCTCCGTTCATGGCCCCCAGCATCACTCCTGCAGGTCTTTATGCAAATGAACACCCCATGAAGATCCACATTGTTCCACATGAGAGGCCTTGAAAGCTACTCCCAAGCAATCTAAGTCAGGAATGTGGGAGTGCTGGTATTGTTCTTGTAATAACACTCACTTCAGTGAGTGTTTAAGATACTCTAGGCATCATTTTGAGTATTTTGAATCTAGTATCTTTTTTAATTCCCACAGACTGTTCTATGAAAGATGTACTATTATTGTCTCCATTTCACAGACTGAGAAACTGTGGCCCAGAAAGACATTTCCTCAAGAAAGAAGTAAAGTTGTCTTTTTTGTTTTCTTTTTCTTCCAGTACCAGGAATCAAACTCACGACCTTGCGCTTGCCAGGCAGGTGCTGTGCCACTGAGATAAATCCCCAGCCCCAAAGTTGTTCTGATAAGTTAGAAATGCCTGGGGTTGCTTCTTTTAACCCATTATATAAGATGTGTGGTTTTATATTGGAAGGAACTGAAAAGTTGAACAAGATTGTGTTGCTCCTTCTGATGAATAGGGTGTTCTTAGGACTTGCTTAAAAGAATATTTTTTCGAAATAGTCTTGGGCTGCTATATTGCCAGTCCCTTGTTAGTTTTGGCAGGAGACAATACAAGCAGTTACTAGCCAAGCTAGTAACTCTAATGGAGATGAGCTCTCCATTAGAAAGAGAGAAATGCTCCCTAACCAATTGTAAAGACCACCACGTGGTCCCTCTCCTTTGCCCCAGGACTTGACTTCTTTCCAAGATGGTAGACTATGGAAATCATCCTTCCATTTATAGGAAATCCCACTGTCACACAGCAGCGTGTCTCTTTCAGAATGTGATTTTAGTAACTACTTTTATTTATGAAAGCATTTAGTTGACCACTCCCTCTAGCTTCCTAAAAATATTTTTGACATTAAAGAAAATTTTGGAATCTTAGATCTTCAGTTTTCTTCTTGATAGAAATCAATGCAATTATCTTAGTAGCACCAGATTATTTCTCAATTCTTTATGTAAATACCAGAAATTCAAAGTGAATTTGAAACATGAAAATATTTTTCCAAATTAACGACGAACATATTTGGCTAGCAAACCTCTTTGGTTAGCCATAAATGTTTCAAAAAATATTAAGCATTACAATTTTATTGACACTGAATTTTTTAATACAAAGAATAATGTCTTTTAAAATGTGAGTTTAAAATCGATGGATGTGATCAATTTTTCATGCCTGTATCTTGTAATCTGAGCAACTACTTTGAAGATAACAATAAGCAGTGTACTAACCATTGTTACCCTCCTTCTGCCTTGGTTTGAAATTTTGTGTCATAGTTTTTAGTGTTTTCTTCTCTTAAAAAAATCCATGGATAAATATTAATTTTTTATTTGAATGGGTCAAGGATCAGCATTAATTTTATCCCTCTTTTTTATATTTAAAAATGTCATTCTGAGGAAACTAAAGTGGATGGAAATGACATTGTGTTATAGCAATGGCCCTCAGTTCTTGTTTTTGGAATTCATTATCAGTTATGTGTCTACAAACTACAGAGTGATCAATTCTCAAACTTTGCTTACTAGTTAGCATTTTGCGTTATTTTCTTTAATTTCTGCAAACAAGGAATGCACGACTTCCCAAATTTGTAATAGAATGTATGACCCACTCATAATAGATACTCACTTTCACCACTAATATCTCAAATTATTTCCTTTTTGGTACCCCACAGGAGTTTAAAAGAGAAATTTCCCAAAGCAATTCAGAATAAATGTGCTATTTGCTTGGTTTTCATTTTGTTTCATTTTTGTTTTTTAAGTAGAGAAAAGACAATTGCCGAGGATTCTTTGACTACAGGTACATCTCAAGTACAGTGGTTTTGGCAAAAAGTTTAAATAGAAGTTGCATATTTGGAAATCAATTATTTTAAAACTACTCTTGCTTGGGTTCTCCTTGAGAATATTTTTATAATCCACAAATGTACACATCCCTGGAGACTATTGGTACATACAGCGAGGATTTTGAAATCAGGTAGTGGTGCGTCCAAATCTGAGCTTTAGAAAGACATCACTGGTTAGAAAGGAGAGAGATTGATAGGCATAGGGTGAAGTGGAAGCATTGACGGCTGAGGTTAAAGGTGTAAAACCAAAGCCACTGAGATAGAGCCACAGAGGACACAGGGACAAGGAAGTGATTTGCAAGTTTCCTGGAGGCAGCTCAGAACCACAGACTGGAACTGTTACCTCGTGATCTCCTTGATGGTAAACAGTCACTCAGTCGCTAGGCACTAGGTGGGAAGAACCACAGGAAATGACGGATGGGAGACAGCGTCATTCACTGCTGAACAACAGATACACTTTCTGAGAATGTGTCCTTAGGTGACTTTGTCATGAGAACATCATAGAACATCTTTCTATGAACTGAGAAAACTACAGTGTCACTAGGTGATACAATCTGAGCGACCACCATCATAGACCTAGATATCATTATGCCATGTGTGTGACTGTATACACATGAGCTTACCTTGAAAGTATGATTTTTTTAAAAAAGGAGATTTTTTTTTGTAATCTCAATTCAAAAAGAATATACTAAGAAATGATGAATCATTTCCTGGAGTTGTGTACGTTTTGGAAACAAGTAAATCAACTTCCAATCCTATAAACAAATTCTTTGTGGCAAAGTAGTCCAGACAACCTATTGGGAACCCACTCTGCCCAAACACTGTGTATCCTTTAAAAGTTATCTCACATCTGGTCTGATTTCTGAAACCTTCTCAAATGAAATCAGCCGATACCTATCTCTATTTTGTATTAATTTGTTTACAATTCATTTCCACCGCTCTGTAGTTGGTTGCACCTCTCGTATTGGTTGAAATGCTTGGGGAGAGAGGTAGTAACTTGTTATCACTTCTGTAACTTGATGTTAGCTTTACATTTACTTTTTCCTATCCCCTCCATGAGCGTCATACAAAACAGCCTCAATCGATGTTTGCCAACAGATTCAATGCTCTTGGTACCTTCTTTGTCTTCATGACCACTCAAAGAAGCTGTCTTCTTTTTCCCAAGTTCTCCTTTAAGTAGTAGCAACTACACTGCAATAATCATTGAATTATCCAGTAAACATGAAGAGAAATACAGGTAAAAGTTGGAGCCTATTGATTGTTATAAGACTCTTTTCTAAGGTTCATCCCATCAACACCACTAAAAACAGGGTGTGTACATCACCCAAAACTCTACTTTTTCACCATAAAACAAATGGAGATTTAAAAGCCCAAGGGTAAACAAAGACACAGGAAGCAAGCACCTACTTAACTGCTGCCATGCTAAGTGTGGTGGATGTGTATTATCCTATCATACCAGCAGTCTCTTGTGAAGATTGGGGTGCTGAAACACTTGAGCTTCAATCTCTGTTCTCAGCAATCCTGTCTTGATAGTTCTTCTGAATCCAGGCACTATGAAATCCTTGATGTCTGCAAGGAACTCAGATCTGGGAGACTCCCCTAAGCTTTTGTATGAGGATGTTGTTATGGGAAAGAATCACTAAATTCAAAGCAGCAGAACGAATACCTTGCCTCCCTGAACTATGGATCATTTAAACGATCAGTTACCAGATTATTTCCAGCAGCGTGGAACAGGAGATTCATCAAGAGCAGAACATCAAAAACCTCTGGCTAAAGTCTTGGGTGTAGCTGAGGCTTCATCCTGCAGCACAGAACAAGACGACTTTAGCACCAGGGGCTCACAGCCAGGGAAAACAGCTTCTCGAGTACAGACTCCACTAAGGATGGCAACGTGAGTTTGGTCCTGGGTCCAGAGAGAGGGCACATGTAGACAAGGAGACTTGACCTTAGGAACTGTGGCGGCTGGAAGGTTCATCTTCGGAATCTGGTTGGAGGCAGTCTTAGCCCAAGATCTATGCTGGTAGAGAAGCAAGGAGAAGAGAAAAGAACACACTGGACGTTCTTAGTGAAGCTGAAATTACATCTTCATTCTGTAACTGGTTTGAGGTTAGGCATTTAATCTCTCTGAACCTGAACATCTCTTTCTGCAAAATGGGATAAGGACACTGACCTTGTCTACATCACAGAACATCCCGGGGATCAAATTTATCACACCAATTCTTTCAGCAGATGTTTACCACCCTCCTGCTCTGTGGTAGGCACTCTGCTAGTGCTGCAGCTGTGCTGGTGGGTGCAGACCTGTTCTTGGTCACATGAAGCTTTAGTTTAACACAGAATGCTCAGCCTTAGCTCTACTGCCATTTTGCATTGGGCCTTGCTTCTTGAGGGAAGTGCAATCTTGCACCAGTGTCCCTGCCCACTAGATGCCACTAATAGCCCTGCACCCAGTCAGGAAATACAAAACTGTCTATAGACCACCAAGTTTCTCTTGTGAGGTTGTGGTGGTTATAGTCCCACCTAGCTGAGAACCTCTTGTCTAAGCAGGTGGCCTCTGAGAAACAAAAGCAGGTTTTCTCTCTTTTGTGTAGTGGGTGTGGCTTTGGGAACATCACCAAAAAAGGAAGCAGCTGTTGCTGTAGGTGGTTGAATGGAAAAGTGGAAGTAAGGAGGGGCCTGGTGTTACTGGAAAGATGCTGCCGGGGAACTTGCCCTGACTGTGGACTTCTTGACTCCCTGTAGAGGTCGTGCATTTCCATGGTGTTCAAGAAAATGAGTTGAAGATGCTGGCAGCTAGAGTCATCCAGATTTGACCGATTTGAGCTTTCTCTTTCTTCACCTTTATCTCTGCTTTATAGTAAGGACATACTATCTGCAGTTTGCAACATTTGGGGAGGTGAGATAGAGGCTAGGGCAGCACTGACTCGTCTGTGTCTTCTAAAAGGCTGTAAATATTTAAGTCAACCAAACTTACAGCCCCGAGCTTAAAATGACCATCAGCATGAAAAAGGCAAGTTATAAGTTTTAGAGACAGAATGATTCGTATTTTGCAATAGATTTATATACCTGTGCATACAAAGCATAAAAGATTATACTGAAACACACAATATAGCAATCAGTTATTTCTGGGCAGTTGTGTTACTCTTTGATGTTTAATATTTTTCTTTAACTTTTTAAAAATTCTATTTAAACCAGATTTTAAAAAAAATTTCCCTTTAGTAATCTTTAAAAAGCCACCAAATAACTGTTACAATTACTTTTAAAAATAAAGAAAAGTACACTTTAAGCTAAAAGCTATGGTGTTTATGTGTGAAATAAGGGTGTGGGCTTTTTTTTTTTTTTTTTCTGGTACCGGGAATCGAACTCACGACCTCATGCTTGCCAGGCAGGCGCTGTGCCACTGAGCTAAATCCCTAGCCCAGGTATAGGCTTTGATTTATGGACTTTTTCTTATCCATACAGTCACACCTCTGACTGACAATTCAGGGGACTCGCCAAAGCCTCTAGTGAGGTGATAACACTTTGCCTACCCATCACCTGACCTCCTCTTCTCATTGCTCTATAGAAAGGAAAAACAAGGTAGAAGCTACAGTGTGGTTGATGTTGGAACTATTTATCACATTTTCATGGTTCATTTCATTAACTGACTGTTTACATACCCCCTATTGTGACTCATTTAAATCTTTGATTGGAACAATTATTTACAATTGCAGGCGTTAAATGAATGCTTTTGTGATAGAAAATGTGATGGGGGTATTATTTCTTATCCCCCACAGAATTATAATTGGATAACTCTCATTACGGCTCACCTCTGTTTTATTACTCCCTGGTTCCCAATTTACCTTGCAATTACCTTTCTGTTTGTTTGTTTTTCCCTTAAAATCTTCAGCTACCATTGAGTAGGATATATTTTACAATATATATATATAGCTCTAAGAATAAAGTATGTTTCTCTGATCTATTTTATTTCTCTCTTTCAAATAATACAGAAAGCTAGTCATGAAAGGGAGGCAATTTTTATAATAGAGCGAGGTGAATGAAAAGTCTGATCTACGGGCTTAGTGTGGGATATGAACATCGTCACAGGAGAGCAAGCCTGGAACCTGGCCCAAATCTGACAGTGTCACATCCTTGGCACATAGAACAGAACACTGTGCTGTCTATGTTCATGTCTTTTTTCATAGACTGAGTCTTAATGGCTTTGACTATGAGTGCTGCAGCCCTGGCTTGTCTGCTGCTAGCAGAGTTCCTAGCAGCAAAATGATCTGAGCAGTTACGGGAGAACCGCAGACCTAGACCGTGGGTGTCAGAGAGCCGGTGTGCCTGTGAGGTCTCCTGGATGGCTCGCTGGACTCCCAGACCAGCCAGAGGCCCTTCCAGATGCTGTGACCCTGAAGCAAATCGTTAAATGATACCTACACCTGACAGAACTTGAGCATCTCATCCTGGATCCTGCTGTCTCGCTAGAGCCCAACAGAAGTGGATGCGTATACTGCACTTTTGTACACAGTTGTGATTATTTTCGGAGTGAAATGCAAAAACAACATAATCAGGTCAAAGGGTATTAATGTTTTTAACTTTTGTTATTGGTTGTGAAATTTTGGTCAGGTAGATCTGTAACATCCTTCTGTTAGTTTGCAAGGATTGTTTAAAGAATTGTTAAAGGATTGTTTCCCCAATCCTGTGTCAGTATTAAAATCTTGATAAATTGTTATCCAAAAGAGACATTCCCTAGTGTCTTTATTTTTATTGCATAAATGTTGAATGCTTATGCCTAGTAAGTGGGTATGCGTTTAGCCATTTTTCCCTTTAACATGTTTTATTCATGGGCTTGTAAAATATCATCTTGCATTTATGGTGCTATTACCTTAACACTTTTTTTATGCATATGTTGCCTGTATTTTTCTTCATCTGCTGTTGTGTCCTTTAGTTTTGATTATGGAATTACTTGTCACATTTGGAAGTTTAAATTTTTATATAGGCAAACTTAACAAAATGGATATGATGTCAGCTAAATTTTCTTTTAGGCATTATGTACCACCTTTTATGTTTTAAGGTCTCATCTATATTTTGGAAATTCTTTTGAGAGTCTGGACTGTTGAAAATTTGCATTTATTTTTCTGTTTTATTAAAAACGTTTGCTGGCTAAGTTGAGCGTGGCATTACCACTGTTCTCTCCCCTATGGCTGAGGCAGCCCCATGTGCTCACACAATTATTTGGAAAAAGCAAAATGAAACTATTCTTTATCACCAGGTTCCTTTCATCAGAGTGAAAACTCTTCCTTTAAGGTCCCAAAATCCAGAAGCATCTTCTCCCTACTCTCTTGCCAGGGTCCTTAACATCCCAGTGAATAAACCAGTCCTTGGTAGAAGTGATGGAGTGATCAAGATTCTAGGAAAACCAGAATTAATATTCCCTTTGGGCGTGTGGAGTGTGTTAATCAGCTTTCTGTCACTATGATGAAGATCATTAACTGAGATCATTAACTTGTAAGAGAAAAGGATCCTTTGGTTCAGAGTTTTAAAGCTTCCTGTCTATGAGCAGGTGGCACATTATTTTAGGTGGGGGAGCCAGAGAGCAATGACAGGAGCTCATGGTGGAGGGAATGCTCACTTCATGGGCAGGAAGCAAAAGAGGAAAAGGGAAGAAGCAGGGCTTCCAGCTCACCTTGAAAGGCACGCCCTACCTGACAGAAGGACCCCTCAGGAGACCCCACCTCCTAAAGGCTCCACCCCTTTCGGTAGTGCCCCTCCAGGTACTTAGCAAAATGCTACTGTAAAATCGAGGACTGCAGTGATGACTTTGACCCTAAAATTTTGCCTGTGCACTCCCATGAGAATCCTCTTGCAAACTATGTTCTCCAAACAACTTGGAAGGTCTGAATCATACACCCGAGTCACATATAATCTCTCCTTAGGTAGAATATAGCTCTAATGGCAACTACAAGAAAGCAGTTTAATTCATAAATGAGAAGCTCTACTTTGACTCTAAAGCATAAATTTATAACATAGTCCATATTTAAGACAAAATAGGAATTTAAAATATAAATTCACTGCAATACTTCATTATGGTCATTGTTTCCTACTTGCAGGGCTCTGATACAGGTCCCCCTCTGCTACAGTCTGGACACGGGGTGTTCCCCAAAGTCCATGTGTTAGTGTTAGTCCCCAAGGAGGTACTGTGGGGAGGGGGGCAGTGGACCTTCAGGCAGAGCGGCCTTGTGGAAGTCCTGAGGTAATTGGTGCACACCCTTCAAGGAGTTTGGGGCTCTGCATCCTTCTCCTTTCTCGTTTGCGTCCTGGCTACCAATGAGCGATGCGCTCTGCTGTGTCCTTCCCACCACTGCCATGGACACCCCCCCAGATGTGGCTCCACGTGGTCAAGGCCTTGTCAGCCCCTCTCAGGCTGGTGAGGAGGAGAAATGGAGTAAAACGAAAAGTGGTTCAGAAGGGTTGGTGTGAGGGTAAGGGGTGGAGAAATACGGAAGGAAGGGATTAAACAGTCCTACGCCGGATTTCAAATACAAACTTGCTCCTTATCACTGTAGACTATCAATCATTTTACTAGAATCTTGCCAAGGTTTCCATTCTATCATGAGGAAGCTATTGATTAATCTCTTAAAATATTCAGAATTTCATTTCAGACACCACTTCTATGGACTTCTTCCCAGAGATCTCTCATGAGATGCTCTCATTCTCTTTCCTGCCTTTTCCCAAGTTGTTTTCTTTCTGATTTATTCTTTTCCCTTTTCTATACCTGGGGTAGACAATATATTTTAAAATTGCAGATGTTTTCTTATGTGGACCTTATAGTTCATGTGACATGCAACTGTTAGTGTTACTACTCTCATCCTAAAGATGAAAGAACCGTGGTCCAAGAGATTAAGCAAATCCATCACGGTAACCTCGCAAGCAGGGGGCAAATCTGAGCTGGGACGCGGTCTGTGCGGCCCAAGGAGCTGAGGACCTGCCCTCCGCCCAGTGTGCTCTGCCTGCTGTGTGCTTCCCTTCTCTGCTGAGGGACACCCCAGCCAAACGTGGCTCCACCTGGTCATGCTGGGGAACCATGGAGCAAGGGTTCAGGGCTACACAGAGAGGCTTTTGCCCCATTCTTTCCCAAAATTTTATAAATGCCAACCGTGAGGTAGAAAGAGGCAAGGACATGGAATAACAGCTGCATGAGCTGTAGCTTCTGCCTTCACAGTGCTGCGCGTGGTCTCATTAGAGGTCAAGCAGCTTAACTGTGTTGTATCGAGTGTGCCATGAGAAGGGAGACAGCAAGAAGGATGAGCTTGCCACAGGGAATGGCTGGTACTTGATCTCCATCCTGAAAACACGTGGGACAAATGATGGCAGTTAGTTGGGCAGATCAGGAGAAGGAGGGCCAGACAGAGGACAAGAAAGCAAGGATGGCAATTGTTTACACCTAACTTACTAAGGGCCCTGGATACAGGACTAAGGAGTTTGGATTTTACCCTGGAGATAACAAGCAGTTCTTAGAGGCCTGAAAACTGCTGCCTTTCTGTAACTTACTGAGATTCCAGGCATCTGCAAAATCACAGCTCAACTGAAAAAGACTCACCTTGTTTGAAAAAGAAAAACTAAAACTGTTGGGTCTCACATGTGTTTCTTGACTGGTCTCTCCTAGTTAAATACCTCGTATATGGGGTAAATCCTGGCTGTTCCTCTCAACTCGGTACATTCATCTGAGAGATAAACTTGACTTTAGAATAGCCCTGACCCATCTGAGCTCTGGGTCCATCTCAGCCTTGGGCCGCTATGAGGTGTGGTTCTTCTTGCCCCTTGGGGCTCCCTGAGACTGTGACTTCTAACCTCAGTAGTAAACAGGTAAATGGAGGTAAGCAGCAAGGCCCAAAAAGGCCACTTCCATTAAAATAGGCCATCTGTGCTGGTCATTACAGTGCTTATGCTTGGAGCTAGAGAAGTGAGTTTTTAATCTTACTTTGGTCCTCACATTATTTGTGAAATATAACTACTAGTCTTACTGTAAAAGCAAAAACCTGAGACCCGAGGGAGCGTTATGGTTGAGAGCCAATTCATGATGAACCAAGGCCTCCTTCGCTTGTTCAGCTGCTGTGCATGCTACACAAGTCTTGAGAATCCTGAAGAATAAATGCCACAGTCTGAATTAACATTTATTAACATTATCTTTCTTTTCATTTTTTCACTGTGGTACAATTGTTAACAGGATCCAGAGAAAAAAGAAAATAAGAGGAAAGAAAGGAGATGCAATAGGATAATCATATCTAAGAGCTAAGGAGGGTGCCACAGAGCAGCACAGAGGCACATCCAGAACCTGAGACTGTGAGTCTGGTTCTTAGGAGAAGCTCACTGTCTCCTGATGGTTAATGACCCATCATTGAGACTCTATCACATGGAATAGTAATACCCCTCGTGACATCTAAGTTTGAGACACACTCTTCTGCGTTTCTCCAAAGTCAAGTATTTTATAAGCATTATTGTGGACAGCCCATCCAATCTTATTCATTCCAATTTGTAAAAGGAAAGAAAAAAACCATGAAACTCAGTAAGATTACAGGTTTGGGGCAAGGTCATTGTTGGGGAAGATTGTAGTGAAAGGAGGTGTGATTTAACTAAATTTCAATCTGTTTCTAATGGCCCCAGTTGAAGGGGTCAGGCCAGGGGGGTGATAGTGGCTCCATGAGTGTAACGGCCTCAGTGGAAGTTAGGGAAGAGGGAAGAGGTCCTCGCAGTGGGTGGGTCCTCATTGTCCTAAGCTGGGTCTCTCTTGGGTTCCATGAGCCAATTTGGCAATAATTTGCCTATTTTCTCTCAGCTTCTGTATTCTCAAGGGTGCCTCTGCCACTGGGCTTGAGATTAGTTTACAGGAGTGCTTCAGTCAGCTTTTTGTTATTATAACATAGACCTGAAATCAACAATTTATGAAGCGGAAAAGTTTATCTTGGCTCACAGTTCTGGAGGCTTTGGTCCACAACCCATTGACTGTCTGCTTTTGGGCCCATTGCAAGACAGTGGATCACACTGGGGGATGCAATTGAACAAACTCATCTCATGCCCAGAAGTGGGGAGAGGGCTGCATCCCACAGTGCTCCACAGGGACATCTAGCCAATAACCCAAAGTCCTCCCACTAGGTCCCACCTCTTGGCGGTGCTCCCAATAACACCACCCACCAGAACAGGCCTTTATTTGGGCCTTTGGGGGACATCTGAAACCCAAATGAGAGCAGAGGACACTAAGAGGAGATAAAATGCCCAAGGACAGAAGAAGCGCCTGCCTTCTGGTTTTCAACTCTTATTGTCAACATTGTCCCTGCAGGGCAATTGCCTGCAGCTTCCAGCTTCTGTGGCACTCTTACCAGCAGGCTCAGTGGAGGCCCCAGAACAGCTAAGAGCAGCTAGGATGGGCACATCCTCAGAAGTCAGAACTTCAAGTGCAGAGAGACCATTCACACCAAGTGGACATTCAAGAATGTGTGTTGACTAATTCTTTTTAAAAAATCACGCTCAGTGAACTTAACCTGCTTTCTGTTTCCTTAGCAGGAACCTGGCTGCCAGGGCTTTGGGGGATGTGTGTGGAGCCGTGTGCAGTGAGAGCTCTTGGTTCTCCGTCCCTGCTTATTCAGATGAGCTCTGTTGCTTGGTGTCTTGCATGCTACGTTATCTGTTTTACACAAGACCCCATCTGAGGAAAAGATTTGTGCTACCAAGACAGCTGGAGGTTCTTGATTTAGAGAGGGATGTGTCAGCTTTAAAGATTTACTTGAAAACTGGACTTTTACATATGAATCCTTGTTGCTTAAAAACTTGCGGGGCCAAACCCTGAGGGATAGGTTGCTCCTATGGACACACTGAGGGGAAGAGAAAGATATGGGACCTTGTGGTGACAAAGAGGATGCCATACATGGCAGAACAGGAGTCACACTCCCCATGACATAGGAGAGTGTGAGTCAGGTCCTCAGCCTCAGAAGAACTTCACTGTCAAGGAAGGAACTGTTGCGATCAGCAGGACAGAAGTAGAGGGACCTGTTAGTGACACTGCTGGGTTTAGCTGGGGCCACATTCACCTCCCCACTTCACACTCTGGTCTCTGCTCACCTGTCACCCCCACAGAGGGCGCATCTCTGACACACTACCTAGGACAGCACTACCCGTTAGTCTCTGGCCCGTGGAATATTGAGTGACCTCTCTGGTTACAAAATAATAAGTCACCACGATAAACTGTATTTTAATAAAGTAGCACAGACAGGCTTAGCTTGATTTAGAACTTCATTATGGGTTTCAGAGACTGATGCTCGTGGAGATTGAGCAGTCAGGTGATAAATATTAACTTGGGCGACCAGTGCGCCAGACTAGAGTTTCAGTTCTCTCTCTTCCTCTGGTCCTCTATGCAGGTGGATAATTCTTTTCATAGTTTTGAATATTCTAAAATATAGAAAATTGGACGACAGGATGTTCTATCCTCAAGAACATTACTTGCTTATAGCATGTATCAAACCCACTTAAATTGTTTTGATTAGAAATTACTTACCTGGGTTTCTTTGATTTCATTGAAATCTACCAGATGATTTATTTCTACATCACCTCAAATTTTTATAAAACACTTGTTAGACTAGACATTGTGTTTCTGAGTACTTTGTGTGTATTTCTCCCTTCCTTATCTGTGTGCATTGTAGAATAGCATTTGGTTATACTTGCTCCTGCCTCATAGGGGAGAGGAGGAACTGAGAGAGAAAAGCCTTCTGGCCAGGCTTGGACAGGGTGTGAGGGGGACCGGCCAGCAAGGTGCTGTCACAGAAAGGCAGTTGCATGGTCCAAAAGGAGAGGTAACCTTTGGGGGCAGACTGAGCTGAATCACCAGCTGATTCTTCTTTTGTCTCCAACCTTAAAAGCTGTGAGTTTTGTGCTCACTAAGAAAAGCATCTCTTTATTTATGTATTATACCTTTATGGGTAACTTTTAGTGCTCCACACAAAATGATAATCCTGGTAAGATGGGAAGAAGTAGTTGTCTTACTCCTACACCTGCTTACGTCATACTGCCCATTACGTTAACTTGGAAAGTCAGTGTTTGGAACAGATCGACCTGTTCTAAAATATCAGCCCCCCTAGCTTTACTAAGGCATAATTGCCAAATAAAAATTATACACATTCAAAGTGTACAGAGAGACGACTAAATCCACATGTGTTTAAATGGAGTAATGACTGCCCGCTAGGCGTCGGGCTGGGAGTTGAAGCGCCCTGGCACTAAGGGTATGGAGGAGGGTGTCGGCCAGATGTTGCCCAGTAACTGCCGATTATGCCATGTGGATAGTGCTATGGTGGTGCTGGTGGGACAGAGCCCCTTTCCAAGCCATCTGCTCCTCTGTGATGCTCTTTAATCTACTATACAGTGGAAGGCTGTAATTTTAGGAAAGTCAGATGAGAAGTATCTCCTCCTCCTCCTGCGGCAGGAGCCCTGATAAGCTCTACTTGACCTAGTCCATTGAGGCTGCTATAACAACATACCTTAGACGGTGTGCTTTTTTGGTTTTGCTCTTTGCTTGCAGTGTTGTGGGCTAGAGATTCTGAGGTCAAGGCGCATCTGGTGTTTGGTGAGTATTCTCTGTCATATCACAGGGGGTGTTTTTCAGCTGCATCATCACATGGTGCAAAGGGCAAACATGCTCCCTCCACCTCTGCTGTAAGGGCACCAGTCCCATCTGTGATGGTGCAAGCTTCCCAGTCTCATCCTCTCCAGAAGATGCTGCCTCTGAAGACCATCATCATCACTGTCGTCGTCATCATCATCTTGGTGTTAGGACTTCGGCGTCTGAATTTCAGAGGGGACACAGTCCTATCCTTTGGAAAATTTCACCCCTCTATACATGAGAATTAAATCTCATTCCTGTCTTATCTAACATCCTTGGCTGACTGTAGAAGGATTTCCTTGGTCCAGGATTTGATACCTTATAAATGAAAAAAGAAAAAAAGATCTGTGTTCTCATGCCATGAGTAAGGAAGACCGACGGAGTGAGAGATTTCTGCTTTTAAAAAGCTTCTATTTCAGTAAGACCCACACTGAGTCCATCACAAATTGCCTCAGGGAGAGTGCTCCTTGCCAATCTGAATATTATTATTTTCTTCTTGGATAACTTAAATTTTTTATGTTATGAGGCTACTTGTCTTATCACATTAACTTTTTACTTTATACAAAATAACAGTCCTGGCAGGATATTGTTTAGAAGCACTTGTTCTACTCTCAAATCTTATGCTAAGAGACCCATTATATTAACTTAACAAATCGTTTGGGCCAGATCACCCTGACCTGAGAGGTTTGGCTTCCCCCCTAGCTTTACTGAGGTATAATAGACAAATAAAATTCATGTACATTTTAAATGTCCCATGTGATGATGACATACGTATACACTGAGTAATGATTACCACAATCAGGCTACTAACAACACCTATCACCTTACATACTTACCTGTTCCGTGTGTTGGTGGGAACACACTCCAGACCCTACTCATCTTAGGAAAGGAAGTTTGAACTCTCTGACCAACACGCCCACTAAAAGCCTCTCCCAATCACATCATCTCTTCTAAGATAGATGGATAAAATTGTCTGCATGGAGAACTTCCGTTCACTCAACGAATCCCACTAACTTATGAAATGGGAATCTTACTTCACGTGGGAGCAGAAGTTATGGGGATTGCTAATGGGAAATGACAGCAAACAAAAAAAAAAAGGAAAATCTAAAGACCTTCTCAAAAAAGGATCCAGATGCCTCTTCAGGAGACACCCAGAGTCCGTTACTCAGGCCAACTTCAACCACATACAGGTTTGATTCTAGTGATTCATTTAGTTATTCAGCCATATGTATTGCAATATTATCTGTGGCATGGAATAGGATGGTAAAGGTAGAAAGTTTCTCACTTTGTTTGCAATCTACTGGTCTTTTTATTTGCTGTAAATATACAGAAAGGCAGTGCTCACTGGCTGTGACATGCAAAACAGGAAGTTTTCTTTTATCACACACTGCTTTTGCACTAACAATAAGAGCAACCTGTGTTCTTCAGCGTTGGCTGGAAGGTTCTCTACTTCTCCTTATCTTTCCTGATTATCAAGGATGTAGAATAACATGAGTCTTTAGCTTGTTGCTGATTCTCCACTGAGTGGAAGAGAAAAGCTCAACCAATGCCCTGGGAACCTGCGAAAACAAAAACACATTCTGCTTTTACTACCAGGCAAAGGAATAAAGGGAATTTTTTAGTGTATGATCCAGTCTTGCATTTGTGGTCCTGTTACTTTTATGTACCACTGAGGGTTCCTAGAAATAGCAGCAGATGAAGGCCAGCACATATCTCAGCACAGATGGCTGGCGGAAATCCCATGGGCGTGGCGTGGCTCTGCAGCAAACTCAACAGGAGCAACTCGGAGCCGAGTGGCTTGTGATTTCCTATAAAAGTCTGTAATGAGCTGCATTTGACTGCATGTTAATTGTGCTCCCTTTTAACTGGGTGCTTCTAAAGTGCTGTTAGCTAAGTTTTAGAGAGTTTCTTGAGTGTCCTTAAGCTTGTAGAGTGGTGCTCAGAAAATCTGTCTTTAGTGTGCTTGGATCCTGATGGCAAAATCTAAAGCTAGGCTGCATTTATTTAGATCTAATTTCAAGTTGAAAACAGGCTACAGCTGGAGAACTGTGTCCTGTTCTGGGGGCTGTGTTTCAACAGTAACATTGGGGATACAATGCGGAAGAAATGCCACTCAGACAGGAATCTAGAAGGAAAATGTTATTAGTAATAATTGAAAGAACATTGGATGTTTTCACCAAAGAAATGAAGACCCAGGATGGGGAAGGATGGGAGACCTTGAAAGAAGTGGTTAGCAAGAATTAGCCTACCTAAGTTTGCTCTGAAGGGCTACATAAGGAAGTTTCTGAAAGGCAAATTTTAGGGATCTAAAATTAGAAAGACATTAGAAAGAAAGCACAGAATTCTTCTGTTCTGAGCTTCCTTTCAAAATGGAAATCTGCCCAAGACTGAGATGTTCTGGATGAAGCCAGAGATGACACTCAGTGTAGACTGTAGAACAAAATTCTGTGGTTGAGGAATTAATCTGATTTAGGCACAAAAGGTTAAGATGCCATGGACTGGACACACCTGAGTTATAGACCAACTCCAGAATTTCTTGGCAATAAATTTGAGGAAAATATTTACTTTATCAGAACCTGAATCTTATCTTTAAAAAACCAGAAGTAATGTTTCCTCAATGTGTTTGTGATTAATAAATAAATGAAACCTAGGAATGGCTGTATAGTGCAGTGCTAGAGTACATGCCTAACACAAATAAAGGTCTGGGTTCCATTCTAAGACAACAAGTCAATCAATCAATAAAAAGTAAGATGTACATCAATGGGCACGTGTCTAGTTGCAGCTACTCAGGAGGCTGTAGCAGGGCCAGGCTGTATCCCCAGTCTGGTCCACTTACCAAGATTCTGTCTCAAAACAACACCACATAATATCCAGAACAAAAGAGCACTCCTGGATTCAATCTTTAGTACTTACAAAAAAAATTTAACACAAACAAGGACCTCTAGTATAGTCCTTTTCTGTTTTAAGAATCCCAAAATCTGAGAGTAATGAAGAGAAGATATGTAACAGTTATTGCTGATATCTTGTTCCGTGCTGATTATCTCTTTTTTTCTATGTGTTACTGCAAACATGCCATTCACTGGCTTAGAGTATCCTGCATTTAAAGCTGTGGCCAGGGATTCAGAAATCAATGTGAAGATCACTCAGATGATGCTCAATATTTCCTCTATTGAATTGTCAATGAGCTCAATTTAAGATCTATTTTGCTTTGTTTTCTGTTGGGATAATGCAAAAACACTGCCCTGTCTCCTGAGCTTTCATGTCTCATGTCCTGGCTTACTATGAAATGGCTCTACAGATTTGGAGAAGACGTTTGACCTCTGTGATCTCAGGTTCCTTATCACTGAAACAAGGACAGTAATTATATCCTTCAAAAACGTTCCTGTCTTTAAAAACATAACAGGATCTTACCCTATGGGCAGCTCAGTTGATATCTTTCCAGCAGAGAGAGTCGATAGCACCCTAGAGGATACAATTTGAATTCCAAAGAACTTTTTTTTTTTTAAGACAAAAAAAGTAGAGAGAAAGCAATGAAAAAGCATTCATTAGAAATGAATGCAGGGAGATGTAAATGGTACTAAAATCAAGGCTAGAAAAGTATTAAACTCAGGTTAATAAGAGTACTTGGCTAAACGTGAGTCAGGGATTCAGTAAAGAATGAACAAGAAGAGATGCAGAAGATGGCATGATAGCCTTGGGGAAGGGTCAAGAAAGCCTTCACAATCTCTTTATTGTGGAGGAAAGGGGCCTTCTAGATAGACCAGGAGACAGAGCAGGCAGCGCAGGCACCAGTGTGTGGGATCCATGTCCAGGAGCTTCAGGGCGGCATGAAGAAAACACACCAAGTGAGGAGATGGAAGTCAAGTGTGGCTCTGAGCTACAGTGTAGTACAGAGCAGTACCGGAAGCCTGAGCATATTGCCTTTGTTCTCCTCGTCTTCCCCAAAGTGCATTTCTGAGTGTATGAGTGTAGCCAAGAACTAACCAACCAACTTCCCGTTTTCCTCCACAAATATTCATTGGGCATCTGCCCTAGGGCAGACCTCACAACAGCTGTGGTGGAGGTTCCTGTCCTCGCTGTAGGCTGCAGGGCATCTCTTGTCTGCACAGCTGCGAGATTTAGGAAGCCCCGCCTAAGTGGAGTGTAATCATTCCCGTCTTTCCCAGAAGAAAGACTGCTGGTCACTCAGATTCAGATGAAGGTCCCATACCTTCCTACGTGTCTTCCACAGAAATCGCGGGTCAGCTCAAGGCTGTTTCACTCCAAACTCTTTCTCAGAGCTGCTGCTTTCAGAACTGCCACCTTTCCCTGTCCAGGGGGTAAAAGCTCAAATGAATAAGTCAGTAACTGAGCAAATGTCCCTCTGGGGATAAATTCAAATCTCCCTTTTTTCAGGTACCTGTAGTCATTATAAGAGATTTTCCCACAGTCCTCTTGGTTAGGAGGCAGAAAAGCCACCAGCCCCCTCCCTGCACAGGTACTAGCAGAGGAAGAGACAGTCTCCTTGGGGAACACTGTTCTGTATTTTCCCTATGATTCTTGTACCGGCTGGAGACTGCGTAGCTTTGGCGCCTCTCACTAAGCCCTCCAGGTGAACCACTAGGGCTTATGAGTTGTAATGCCTTGTTTCAAAGCTTTGGACCTTAGAAGCCAGCTTGATTTCTTACATTGTTTTGAAACTTCATGGTGCCCAGCAGCACTCCATACCTTTAGACATGGGAGTTTAGAATAGCAGAAGAAAATTTGGAGACTTTGACCCAACTCCTCTATTGTTTGGTAAGAGAACTGAGACATGAAGACATAGAAGGGATTGTCCAAGGTCACATATTTGTTATTGGATACCAGAATTATATCAGTTGAGGGAGCTTCAGTCAGGAGAAACAGGAAGCGCTTACTCTAAACTACGTTAGGCAATGAAAGAATGCATTGCATCAGGGCACAGGAAGTCCAGAGGTGGGGCCGTCTAGAAGCCAGGCATGAGCAAGAGCTCTGACTCCCTCATCCCACAGCCTCAGTGCTCTGCCCTTCTACCAGGTGCCAGCTTGGGCTCAGGCTTGCATGCTGCACTCTTCCAGCAAACCCAGTCGCTGTCACCATGGTGAAATAATTGCTGGATCTCGTCTAACTATGAAATAGGACCTTTCCTCCAGCCATGGAACAGACATTCTTCTTGGAGTTCTGCTTGGGCCAAATTGTTCATGTGCTTAATCTTGGACTAAGTCCCCTGGGAAGTGCTGTGTGCTGATATCTTACACCCCTGGGTCTCTGAACAAATCCCTGGCCAGCAGGTGGGATTACTGTGGCTGTCTTAGTTATTTGGATTCTTTTCTGGAGTGCAGATGGCTTCAGCTATTGTGACTCACGAATATGACTGTCAAAGCGGTGAGGTATGGATACCTAAACAAAACTGGAAAAATTGAGGAGGGAGTTATAAACAGCACACAGTAAGAAAGTAGCAAGCAATACCCAGTAGGGGCCCCAGGAACCCAGGGGCGTGCTATAGTCCCATGCTGTGCTGATTGACAAGGAGGGACAGAAATCCTTTCTGGAGCAATCTAGTGATTAAAAGGGAATCACACTGACAACAGATATTGTGTGATCCTTTCTGTGAGTAACACTTCTAAGACAGTCCGCACAGCCAGTCCGGATAGCGACCATGTTATTCTGGTGCCAAGATAATGCCATCTGTTTTGGCAGCACAGGTGGGCACAGTGGTACATTTTATCTAGTGATGTTGCCAGGGCAACAGCAAAGTAGGGTAAAGTGGCAGCACAGAAACTGACATTTTTTTACTGTGAAAAGTAATTTATACAGAAACAGAATGAGTTGTTAGAGAATATTGTAGGTTTCAAGGAGCAGGGTAGGCAGAGGTAAGGTAATTAATGCCAGCTGATGAAACTTTTGAACATTCTTACGTCAGTCACTATGATCAATACATCTTTGTGTGTCAGAGCTTTCTATGCTGGATCTCAGATACTTTAATTCCTCTTCCCTAAACCTTTGTAAGTTTCTTTTCAATAAAGCACAGGTCTGTGCAGAGCTGAATTTTTCCTCCTTGACTTTTTTCTTCCTATCAAATTCTACCCAGATTTTCTGCAGCTATTTAATGAAACCCTTTCCAGTACTGTTTGATACCTACTCTCTCCATTGTCTGCCATGGAGCAGGATGAAAGGAAGTCATCAGTTACTCCTGCTTAGGGGACCAATATTTCTTCACACCTTCACCACCTTTCTAAGTTTAGTTTCTCATATTTGCTTCTTTTGGCTAGGGATATATCCAAAAGTAATAATAGATCAAAAATGTAGTTTATCAAACAACATGAATCTCATTTAAGAAGTAATTTATCACTACTTGATCATTAGCTGAGATGTAACTGGTGAGCCTATTTCAGGTTTTCCATTAAGGACTATTTCATGTTCCCCATTCAGCTTTATAACCAGCAGAAGGGCCACCCAATCTTTTTGAGGTTCCATCATTAATTGCAAAAGAAACACAGAGACTCTCTCATTTATATGTTTATTCATAAAACAGAATTATTATAGCACAACCACTCTGAGCTGGCACTGTTTCTGATGCTGGGGACACATCAGAGCAAGAGTACTAATTTCAGGTGAAGAGAGAGGACCAGGAAATCTGTGTTTCAAAGGTTGGTGCTCTGATGAAACCTGCCTGGTGTTATTAGTATGGATTTGACCTGCACTCTCAGGTTGGAAGCTGCTCCCCACAAGCACATGGTACCTTCTCACCTTCAGATTCTTCTCTGGGCTTTCATGGCAATCTCTTAGCTCATATTCACAACCCTGTTCTCCAAAGCTTGTAACTGAAACAGGAAAAATAAATGCTCAATGAGTTGCATGGGTGTGAAATGACTTCTAATTGATTTTATCTTTTAAAAAAGTAACTTTCATTAAGTTCTAAATATTTTGCAGTGATTATGCATTAAATTCATACACACACAAAAAAAAAAAGAAACCAAGAAAAGAAAAGAGAAATTTCACAATTTTAAGAAGATACATCCAGAGAAATCAAGATTCCATCTGGGTTATAGAAAGCTGAAGATAAAATTTCTTTTACTTCACAATAGAAGATTCCATGAAATCTGCAAAACCCTCACTTTTCTTATTGGCCTGGACAAAGGGGGAATACACTGTTATGAGGAAAAATGCAAAATGCTGCCCAGCTCCTTATCCTCTAAAGAGCGAAAGGCTTAAATTGTTGCCCACTTTTCTAAGCGTAGGTGGAGATCCGTCCACCAATGGGATGGATAAAAAGTAGAAAAGTAGAAGACAATTTTCTAAAACTGGAGGAAGGTAGGGGATGGAACTGAGCTCAGACTATGTGCGGTCTCTTGCTCCAGGGGAGAAGAAAGATCACCGTGGAAACCCAACTCCCAGGCCCTTGGACACAGGGCCCAAGCGAGGCAGAGGCAGGGACAGCATGGAGCACTGAGGGACAGTATACTGCCGGGAGACAGGCAAGAGGGCTGGACAGACAACTTCTCTGTTCTGGGAATGCACAGCAAAGGCCTACAGCTCAGAAGTTGGGACTCACTGAAGAAAGGCATCAAGCAAAGCAGTGTCCTCCTCTCGCACGGTGACTATTAGAGTCATTAACTGTCAAGTTCTGAAGAGACAACAAACTGAGACCCAGCTGGAGGGCTGATCGTGTTCACTCCAACTCCAGCCTCAGTGACTCGAAGGAAAGAGGGCTAGTCCTATTTGTAGGCTCAAATACTATTTACCTTTGTCTCTACTGTTTAACATACTGCATCCAACAGAACACGCAAGAAAAAGATTTATTCTTCACTGTCAAGAGTCAAAACAATCATCAGAATCAGACTTGGAGGTACCAGCAAATATCAAAAAAGAGTTTAAATTAACTCTGATAAAAATGTTATTCTATGAGAAAATATGGTGGGCCATAGAATGAATATAGATCTATGGGAAGGGGCCAGGGATGTAGCTCAATGGCAAGCACAAGGTCCTGAGTTTGATTCCCATTTAAAAAAAAAAAAAAAAAAACAGACTATATATATGGAAATATTGTCTTTGAGGTTTAAAGATAAAGAAGAGGGCAGAGAGAAAGGCTTGAATAAAAATCATGATGCCAAACATGAAAAGTAACTGACATGAACTTATTAGAAGAGTTGATACAGCTAAGGAAAGAATAGTGAACTCAGAGAAAATACCCAAACCCAGACACAGAAAAGAGAGTAAAAGAAGGACTGAAAAATAGAACAGACAAAGAATGCAGGGACTATCGAATAAATCAATGATCTAACACTCATGTAGTTGGGATGCTAGAGGAAAGAGAGAATAAGGGAGAAATGTGTATTTGAGATGATAATAGTCAATATTTTTCCCATGACAATGAAATATGTTAAAAGATAGATCCAAGAACATCAGAAATCCCCAAGCATAAAGATTACAAACACACACACACACACACACACACACACACAGCACGTTCAAACTGCTGGAAATAAAATATAAATAGAAAATTATAAAGTACATCTGAGAAAATAAGACACATAAGGAGAAAAAAGTTACAACAGACTGCATGTTGTGGTCCATGCAAGCTAGTGGACACTGGAGTGTTATCATTTGAGTGCTTAATCAAAGACAAAAATGCAAGTCTAGAATCCTACACCCACTGAAAATTCATTTGAATGCTGAAGGAGGCATAAAAACATTTTAGACATGAAAGCTGGAAGAATTGCATTATACGATATGTTAAAGACAGCTCTTCTGACAGAAGAAATATGTCACTAGCGAGATACTTGGATGCCTGCCAAGAATGAAGATGAAAATAAAGATGAATATAAAAATCATCTTTCTTATTTTTTTAATCACTGTAAATAATTGGCCATGTAAAGTAAAAATAAAAATGCTATGTTCTGGCAGACAGAAAAGTAAAATGTCTGACAGGAATAGTTTCAACTATGGGAGGAAAGATTGGGAAAAGTATTCTAAAAGCTTTTTACACCACACTTGAAATAGTGTAATATTCCTTTAGGAAATGTGCTTTATTATGTTTGCATTTATTTTTATTTAAATTTATTATAGTCAACACATAAAATTTGCACATATTAAAGGGGTTCTATGAATATTTTGATACACGTGTTCATCATGCAGTGTTTACATCAGGTTAAACATAGCAAGCTTCTCCAATATTTATCATTTACTTACAGTGAAAACTTTCAGAATCCTTTCTTTTTAGCTTTTTGGGAACTGTATTTTGTTAATAATAACTATTACAAGTGTTGGAAAAACCACTAAAAAGAAATATTTTTTAGAAGTACATGGATAACAGGCCTGAAGTGGAGAAAAGATTGATGTAAATTTGGTGGACTCAGCAACTTCGTTGAAGATAACAGTATGTAATGTAATAACCATTGTTAATTCCTATCATTTTGTTTTGAGGTCATGCATCTTTTTTGTTGTTTTTGTGTTGTTTTGATTTTGTTTCCATTGTTTTGTTAGATAATTCAAAATGAACACAAAAAAAGAATCAGGCCAGTGGAACAAATAGGGAGCAATTAAAGCAATGATAAGCTGTTTCGTTTCACTTCGTCTTTGTTTTTTGAAACAGGGTCTGTCTATGTAATCCAGGCTGGCTTTGAACTTGTGATCCTTCTGCCTTAGCCTCTTGAGTGCTGGGATTACAGGCATGTGCTATTGTATTCAGCTTAAAAATGATGAGTTTTAATAAAAATATGTCAATAGACATAAATTGTCTGAACATGACATAGAAATAGACATCATCCAATTGGATAAACTACACAATCAACTATATGTTGTGTACATGGGGTCAGAGATTCATTTTAAAGACATATTAAAATTTAAAGGATGTAAAAAGATCCAAAATGAAAATGCTGATGAAAGAAAGCTGGAGGGGCTGTGCACCAGACAAAGTGGACTTTACCGGGCATACTGAGGGACATCACAGGACGAGAGGAGATGTCACCATCCTGTACATGTGTGATCCTAACGATGGAACTACAAGATACCCGAAGCAAAACCTAACAGGACTCAAAGTGGCTCTGAAAACCCACAATTGCTGCTGCAGGCTCCAATATGCTTTCTTGGTAAGTGTCAAATATCAGATATCAACAACAGCAGAGAAGATATGAACTATGCTATCAACAAAATTGACAAAACTGACACCAGCGTGACATCCCACCCACAACATAAGAATATAAGTCATTTCCAAGGGTGGTTGGAGACAGGTTTTCCTTGGGCCATAAAGCAAACAACAACTTTAAGTGGCCTGAAATAATGAAAACCAAATTCTCTCATGGTATTGATCTAAAAATTGATAGCAAAACATCTAGAAAGTCCTGGAAAAATATTGGAAACCACACACACAATTTTAATCAACCCATGGCTCAAAGAACAAGACAGTGCATGTGAGAAAATGTTTTAAAGTAAGTGAAAATAAAAACAAAATATATTTAAATGTGTGTATTGCAGCTAGTGCAGTACTTGAAGGGAAATTTATAGCATGAGATGACTACTTCGGGGAGGAAGGAAAGTTTCTGGTCAGTAGTGATCCAAGCTCCTGTTCTAAGGCACTAGAGGGAGAGAAGAACATATTAAATTCAAAACAAGAGGAAAAAATGAAGATCAGTACAAAAACAAATAAAATGCAAAAAAAATAGCAACAGAAAATCATGAAAACCAAAGCTTATTCTTGGAGATCAATAAAGCTGATAAGTCTGTAGTTAGGTAGATAAGAGAGGAAGACCACAAATTAGCAGCCTTGGCAATGATAGCAGTAGCATCACTACATTTTCTACCAAAATTAAAGGATAAGGAGGGTTACGTGAGCAGTGTGTTGTAGTAGACCTGGCTGGGTGTTTAAGGAAACACATGGCTGAATGTCCAAAGTGGCAGAATTAAGGGAATTTTGTGGATGATGGAGGGTCTCCTGACTGGATTATTGATTGCAATCTACAGCTGCACAAGTGTACGTGTTTGTCAAAACTCATAAGACCATACACTACAAAAGTTAATTTTATTTGATGTGAACTAATTAGTTTGTGTTGTTTTACAATTATCTTTGACGCATGTAATAGTTATATCTAATCTCTGTGCTTTTTGTCATCTTGGGTATAATTTATGCAGAAAAAAAATAATATTAGATGTCAAAACAATTATTTAAAATTTTTATCATAAAGATTGAAGAAGAATCTAGAGAAATGGTGATCATATACTATGAGATCTTGACCTGAAACTTGAAAGAATTTTATTGATTAAACTGGTGGAGATCATTTACATCTTTATATTTATGTTAGTTCACTACTGAGGATTGAATCCAGGTCCTCTGCACTGAGCTAAATCCCCAGCCCTTTTTAAAATATCTTAAAATTTTGAGACAGGGTCTTATTGAGTTGCCCAAGTTGGGCTGGAGCCTGTGATCTTTCTAGCTTGATCTCCCAGAGATCTCGGGTTACCAACACATACCATCATGCCCAATTTAAATATATTTTAAAAACAAACGAATGTAAGAAATTCAGATAACAACAAGAAAAAAATAAAACTCCAAACTCCTGGAGCGGCTAAGAAGTCCCAGCAACACCGCTGGAGTCTCTCCAGTTGGCTTGTTTTATGCAGCATAGGATGTAAGTAAGACAAAGCAGATGCGCCAGCAGTGCAGGCAGCTTGTCCTTCGTGTTCACGATTCTGGGATGTGTGCGTTAAGAGACAAGGCACAGAGGCCCCCAGGCAGTGACAGGAAGTGAGAGGCCAAAGCTGCAAGGAAAGCTCCTTTGAAGAGGTCCAATGAAGCAACGCTGAAACCAGATCACACTCAGAAAAGCACAGTTTATAACCTACTTTTAAGTTTTGCTCATTATAATCCTAATGATCAAATGAAGCATTTCCTTGTTGAGCAACCACCCCTCACTCCCTGGCAGGTCCTTAACTGCTTCATAAGCCATGTCTTTGCCTCTCTCTTTGGAGATTACTTCACAATACCTCCTCAGCATTTGTATTTCAACTTTCGGCATGTCCTTAGCACACTCTCAATCTCCTGCAATGTCTACGTAATCAGGGGAATTTTAATCCATTCGCTACAGGAAGATGTAAGGCCAGTGTCCTTCAGCCCACTCTAGTGCATGAAATAAAAAGCAGTACATCACTAAACTGAAAAAAAGTAATGAACAGGCCCACATTTGCAAACCATATTTTGTAATGATTTTGATAATTCCTTGATATATTCTTCTAGGAAATTGTCTACTAGATTAGGACAACTTGCAGCTAGCTGAAGAAATTCCCTTACTCAACACATTTACATTACAATGGTTCCAACCATGATTCCTCCAAACTAATGTCACGTCTCGGGGTATATGCCTAGAACAGGGAAGAGGTTTCAAGCCACATGCTTAGGTATATAGATATATTTATTTTCTTTCTCCTAGAACTAAATAGTTTCTTCTTTAAACTGCTATTTCATTAAGAAAGAGCCAGAATGTCACCAATTTCAAGTAACCCTGGTTATCTTAAAAAGGGTGATAAAAAATATAAGAAATGTTTAAATTTTTAAAAATTGTTATGATAAGAGACACACTGCCAAGAACAAAAAGTACATTTGAAGCTAGGGGGAGCACTTTTAGGGGGATTATTTTAAAAAATTTAAATACTCACTGTATTTATCAATCACACCTCATTGACTGTTTATAGCAACTTCTGTCAAATTTCAGTGGATCTTATCCACCTCATTTACTAGATCTGGTGCTGTGTGACTTCCGGCTCTTCCCAAAGTCACAGCGACCATAAAAGGAATCCATTTTGGATTGGTTCTGGACCTGGAGGCAGTCGCAACAGCACACTAAAGACGCTCAAGAGAGAGGACTTCAAAGCCGCTGCAGGAAGTGTGAGAATGATCGGAGGGGTGTGTTTGATGCGGGAGGAAAGCTTCTGAGGGGAATTCATGGCGATGTGTTCTCATGGAATCATTTTCTAAAAGATTAAAGTATTTACCATAGTTTTTCCTCACATCGAGAGGTTTTCTTAATTTGTTGTGGTTAAAATCATACAACTTTGCAGTTCTCACAGTGTTTTCCTCCTTGGATATGGTATCTAGGTTTTGGGGAGCACTAGGTGCTTTTGCCAATGGCATGCTGGGAGACTTGTCCTGGCCCCAGGAACCCCCAGCTCCTCTTTCTTCTGATGTCACATCCATGATCCTCTTGGCTGTACTAGAAACACCGTCTGCTCAGAGCTGCCTCAGGAGACAAAGGAGCTGCGAACCTGTCGGGGCTCATCAGCTGGGGAATCCTACACAGCACCTCCTCTCCATATCCTTGGGGGTGTGGGACCTACGGAGGTCCACGTGGCAAGCAATGCAAAGGCCCCTGGTACTCCCCAAATCCCAAATTTCTCTGAGTGTAGGATTATCCCCTGAGTATATGAGTGCTTACTGAAAGTTTACTACTGCCTGGCACTATTCTAAAAAGCTTAGCAACTCTTCATTGAGGGTAAGACGCATCCTTTGTAAGATGCACTCATTATTATTTTATGAGCCACTAAGGAAGAAAAAAACCACTGCCAATTAAATACGAACAATGCTTCCTCATCACTTTGAATTTTCACTTTGTTCTTTTGGAAAGGTGACCCTGTTTGGACGTAGTTTTTAAAGTCAGAGCTCACACTTGTTCCCACATAAAAGGAAAATGCAAGTAGAATAAATTATTTAAACCATTTCTGAAACTCCTTTACATTTTTAAAGGCTGTTTTGACACACTTGTCTCCAAGCCCAAGTTATTCCACAAAATAAGAGTGTCAGAGTCATCAAGAGATTCGTTATAGTATACTTGTTAGGTTCTCTAGGATTCTGGTTCCAGAAATTTCTCCTCAGTTTTGTGTAATCGAGCTTCCTGGATCTTACTACAGAGTGTCACAGAGAACATTTTCCCACTATCAGGATTTGTGGTTTATTTCCTGCCTTGATCCTGGCATGGTTTGTAGCGTGAAGTGGCTGCAGGTGTCCTGTCTCCCTACCTTGAAGGGTGATGGTTCTGGCTCAGGAAAAGTCGGTGACAGTATCATCAAGCAGGACTGCTGCATAGCCACCATGCTGAATTAAGCCCCCTGTTCATTGTGAGACATTCTTGATTTTGAGATGTTAAAGTGTGGGGAAAACTGGTCTCTGTGTTGGGCTCTTCAGTTGCTTTGGTGGTTGAGACAAGGTTGGTTTCCAAAGGTTTGTATGCTGGAGGTTTAGTCTTCAGTGGGGTAGGGAGGGGGCAGAGACTTCAGAAGACTTGGCCTCATGGGAAGCAATGAGGTTGCTTGAACCACTACCCTAGGCAGTGGGTTGTGTGCTTATGGAAGGAGTTAGTGCCCATGAAGGTGAGTTGCTACAGAAGGGCAAGCCTGGCCCCAGAACCACACTCTGGCTCCTCTCTTGCCATGCATTCTCTGCTTCTCCCATGTGATTCCACCCTGGCACCATTGGTAATGCTGTGACATAGCCAAAGGGGCTCACTAGGGCTGCCAAACGCCAATGCCATGCTCTTAGATCTCCATAATGTCCAGCCAAATAAGGTTCTTCTTTATTGAGTATCTTGCTTAGAAAGAGTTTGTTACAGCAACGGAAAAGATTAACAAATAGGTAAATCATTTAATCCTAGTAATATTATGAAACAATTGCAAATATTTCACTTTATGGAGAAGGAACCCAAAGCACAGAAAGTTCCAGAAACTCAGCCAACTTCATAGAGAATCATGATTCTTACTCAAGAAGTCCGACTGTAGAGTACTTCATCACATGTCTCCCTCCTCATCTCTTGTGATGTCTGTGTTAAAAGGTCACCTCCCCAGGAGGCCCTCACTGACCACCTGAACTAAGCGGCTCCTTGTTACCCTCTGTCTTCCCACCTTGTTTTCTCCATGGCACATACCACAAGAGGACATTATAAGAGGTAAGCGTTGGTTTGTTCATCATCAACCTTCCTGTCTAGATTGAAAACTCCATGGGAACAGAAGTCCCTGTTGTCATATCCAACCATCGACAATACTACTTCACATATATTAACAAGGCCTTCAGTCATTTGTTGAATAAATGGAAAGGGTATAAATGTTACCTATTAATATTAATACCACCTACCTGCCCACTGTATGCTTTACTGAGAGACAGATTTCATTTTAAAGTTCTGTTAAAATATTACAATGTGGATTCAAAATTATTTATCAATATATGTATGCTGTGAGCATCTTTCCCCCAAATAGCCAGCACACTCTATTTTGTTTCTATGCATCCTAGAGAAAGGAAGGGGTTGATAATTAGGCCCAGGACGTATACAGATGCTGTCGCTTATATATAGATGTCTCCCCAAAGTCTCATGAACTCATAAGTGGAGCTTTGGGAGTGGTTGGATCTAGAGTGTATGAATATGCATAATGAGTGTGTGGTTCGGTCCACTGATTGGATTAGCACAGTTCTGGATGTGGCTGAATGAGTTTACTGAAGACAGAAGACTCAGCCTGGGTGAGATTCGCCTCACCAAAAGGCTTGTAGCCTGAATGGAATAAAGAGAAAGGGAAACTTGCTCTCTGCTTCCTGCCTGCCAGGGACTGTTTCTCCTCTGAGATGCCCCTCTGCCATACCGCCCTGCCTTGGAGCCAGCTGACTAGGGACTGAAATCTCTACAAACTGTGAGCTAAAATAAACCTTGTCTCTTTTAACTTCTAGGTTGTGCATCATGTCCCAGCAACAAAGAAGCCTCTAATACAGCAGATATAAACTCCAGTGGAGATATACAGGTACTTCCTCTTATTTTCTGTGGTCATCATGATAATAGCACAGTTTCAAAAAAGCATTCCAGGGAATCAAGCCATTCAAATTGCATTCACATCTGGTTCTCTCTCTTTCTCTCTGAGTCCTTGCTCTGTAAATCTAAGAACCTGTTATTATTTTTCAGTTGTTTGTTCTGTCTAGCCTATTGCTGAGAGCACAACAAATGTCACAATATACTTTCTCTTATGGCCAAACTCAACAGGTCTTGTCTGGTCTTGTTATTTACTATCGATGTAGAACACTGTGTTTCTGGGAGATTGCTCTTTGTTAATATCGAAGCAAAGGGTCTCTTGTAGAAAATGTGGTATCGGACTAGCCACTTTCAGTAAAGGCAGAGCTTGTTCCTACGCACACTGCTTGCCTTCCTCACTGGAAACAATAGGCTGCATACATAGCTCAGTGGTAGAGTGCTTGCCTAGCGGGAGTTGGTCCTTGGATTTCATCACCTGTACCACAAAACAAATAGAAAAAAACCCCCAAGAAACCAAAGTGTGTCTTTGAATGTTCCTCTTTTACTTTGATACCAGAAAAAACTATGTCCACCCCTGCTGTCACCATAGTCCTGATTTGTCAACATCACTGGATTAAGAGATGCCTAGTTGATTAGGAAAGCACGCCCCTGGGTGTGTTTGGTGGGTCATGCAGGTTGACTTGGGAAAGTCTTAGCCTGTTCCTCTCTGCACTGTTTCCCTACTTCTTGACCACCACAAGCTAGGCAGATTTGTTCAGCCTTCTGCCCCCTATTCTCATTATAAATCTGGCTAAAATAGGCACCCCATTGTCACACTCTGAATGCTGGGCTATCTTGAAATTTTCTCCTCCAAATCAATTTGTCCACTGCCCTTAATCTTAGTGTCCTGAATAGTCTTAGGACTTGGGAAAAAAAGTAGACTTTTTCTTTTGCCAGTGTAACACGCTTGGTATCTCATCCAAATGGCAATGGGGGTCTTTGTTCTCAACCAAAACCTCTTGAGCCATGACTTCACTGTCTGCATGGCAGTCAGCATTGGGCTCTCCTGAACTCACAGCTTATCACCATGTGCCCTCGACGCTGGGCACAGGAATACAGGAATTAATATCTGCCTGGCTAGATCCAACTTTTTCTGTCTCCTTTTTTCTTTTGGAAGGGGAATAGTCACTTTCTGCCACTGTACTCTGGGAATGTGTTCCTCGTTTTTTATCTTAATAGCATCACAGCTAAGAGGTTGCCTTGCGTCTCAGAAAAGCCTTAGACTTAGACTTCCAAAAATGTGAGAACTGTTGAGACACTGGAAAAGGAGTGATATATTTCCAGTTGAACAGGAATAGTTTTATGATGTTAGCTGGCATCATGAACTTGCTATTGTCTTTTATTTGGAGATTAGGTATAGTTTAAGGAGATGTGTTAGGGTATGAAGTTGATGAAGTGTGGATTAGGGCCATTAATCCTAATTTGTCAGCTTCACCAGATTAAGATACATCTGGTAGATTAATAAAGCATTATCCTAAGTGTGTCTGGGTGGCCCAAGGAAGTAAAACCTTGGGTGATGTGTGATCCCTAATCTATGTATCTTTCACACTCCTCCCCTGCTGTTTCCTTTCACAACCCTTCCACTGTGATGCTTCTTCTTTGGAGCCAGCAGACCACGGACTGAATCTCCTGGAAGTGTGCGCTAAGTGAAACCTTTCCTCCTTTAAATTGTGGTTGCTGGATATTGTGTCCTAGTAGCAGGAAAGCTGATTAAGACAGACAGTGTGTACTAGACATGGGGTCCAGTAATGGGATCATTGTTATACATGTATTTGACAATGTGGTTTACAAGTTCTTGGAACTGGTTTGCAGGAGAAATTTGCTGATGCGGGTGGAGAAGCCATAGAATGCTGTACGCAGAGCCAGTTCTGTTTTAGTAACTGGCTTATTGCCTAATGCTCTCTGCTAAGGTTTTACTCCTTAAACTTTCATAAAATTATGTTTATTACATTTATGTGATTAATCATCTAATTATATTTTATTTGGAAAGTCCTGTGGAGTAACTAGTATGTCATTTTGCTAGAAGTTGAAATACAAATATTGCTTTGATAAGTTAAAGCAGTTGAGTCAGGCTAACTTTGTGTAGTATAAATCTCCAAGGATTTTTGTGCTCATTTTGCAGAAGGGTGTATGCCCTTGACTACCATGTGCAGTTCTTCAAAACCCCATTTCTTCGAGGAGAGAAATAAAGGCAGTTTGATGAAACGACTTGCCAATCTCAGTACAGCAATTGAAAAAATGATTAGAACCTATCAGTAGAAACTGAGGAACTCTTAGCTGTATCAAGTAGTTCATGACTTAGAAAAAATCCAAAGACAATGACAAAGTAAGAGTTCTCTAGCAGCAGACTGCTTGGCCACACAAGACATTGAGGACATCCGGAAAAGATGACTCTCCACCCTCATTTTAGGTGCAAACGATAATTTTATCTAACTCAAAGTTACATCTACGAAGTAGAATTATGAAAAATTGAAAGGGAAGAAAATGTACCAATTGATTAGATGTTTTTGAGTCTTGGACAACATGGGTTATCTTCTTGAAGACATGATAGGATGTCCACTTTCATTATAGTCTCTGTGTGTCTGTCTGTTTCTGTCTCTTTCTCTTTGCCTCCTCCTCTTTCTCTCATGCTGGGGAAGAAACCCAAGGCCTCACACAAGTTAGGCAAGCACTCTGCCACTGAGTCCGGGGAACCTGTCTTCAGAAGTATATGGAGATGACCCAAATCTAGGTGCTTCACTTTCTAACACTCAAGGAAGCTTCACTTCTAACACTCAAGTTAAACATTTGTCTAACCTTTCAGATGGATAACAACAGAGTCATTAGTACCTGGAGAGATTTTACCAAAGCCTCCACTTCCCCAGAAAGGCCCATGCCAGCATCCTGGATTTTAAGGGCTCTATTTTCTAGGCCCTGAGCTAGACCTTAGATTGCAGAATGAGAGGAACCTGTCTTACAAGGCTGCTGCGGAGGTCTGGTAGTGAAGATGGCAGACTAGAGATGCCTGTGTGGATAAAGGATGGAGGGAGATCTTGGTGAAATCAGATTTTATAATCAACATTTGCTATGCTGGCTGTGCCTGGTGTGAGTCCTGACCACCCAGGGGCTCTTGAATGATCACTGGGAGATTGAAAAAACAGTGAGGAAGACCGAACGGCCTCAGCATCAGTGACAGTATCACTTTGTGCCACTGGATGGTGCTAGAAAACCACTCACACTCATTTGAAACCAGAGGTCAGGTGTGGCGGCCCTCTGAGTGCAGCGTCCTCTCTACGCCCGCCCGCCTTCCCCAGCCCTCTCGGGCTGGGTGTCACACAGCCTTTCCTTTCTGAGAAAAGCTGAAAACGTTTCTCTTCCACTGTCAAGGGTGATGACTGTTCCAGCAACACTTCTACTCAAACTGGACCCACACTGAGGAATTCCTGCAGCTCTGAATCCGGAAGGCGGAGGTGTCTGTGGGGAGCAGGGTGGGTGCCGTTTGAGGGGAGGTGGCAGAGGAGGTTAGTGGAAAGAATGGGAACCGGGAGCTCCGACCTGCTCCCTTCTCACGTCCCCGTGTGACTTTCTTAGGTATGAAAGATCCAGTCTGCCCAGTGGTTTTCAAGTTGCTCTTGTTCCTTTAGACCCAAGAAACCCTCAGAAACACATCCAGCTGCCGAGCAAGGTGTGCATGCATGCATGTGCATGTGTGTGTGTGCATGTGGGCTTGTGAGTATGTGTGTGTTTGCCACTTCAAATGGGTGTGAGAGGAGCATGGGATTGGGACGGTCCCTTCCAACCCTTTCAGCCAGAACAGCACCATGTTGGAATGGGTTTGTGTGGTTTAGAAGAAAATTTGAAGCTCAGTTATCTCCAGGTCTCATCCAGCCCTCACCACCTGTGGCTCTAAATTCCTTGGTTTTGTGGGTGAATTCGTCACCCTGGCCTACTCATGTTCTTACTGAGAGGATGTGGGTTCTGGTCCAGCCCGAAAGCGGCACCCCATGGGCCTCTGCTTCCCATCCACACCCCCTCTTTCTCCTCCAGCTGCCATGTTCTTGCTGTCACTGTGAGCTCTGCCCCGTGGCCCAGACAAGTCACATCAAGTGAGAGGTATGTGGAGGAGAGCTGGACACTCACAGAGCTTGCATGGCAGTATGATTAATTGAAGAAGAACAGCTATGCACTTCTTGGAGTGAGCTGGAGGAAGAACATGAGCAGAGATTGAATGTCAAGGCCCCCAGCAGGAGAGCAGCAGCAGCCCAGGGCTGCACAGAGGCAGGGCAGGACCAAGACACACAGAGCAGGGCTGGGAGAAGACGACCTCGTGCTGGCCGGTCGCTGTGCTGTGAGCGCCTACTGTGCTCTGGCTCTGAGGCTACAGAGACAAACGTAGGGAGAGCTCAGGATACAGGAGGCAGAGGCGGGACTGGAGGGCTGCCAGGACACACTGAAGTGCTTTAAGAGCGGAAGGCGTAGGGCGCTAGGGCGACTCAGAGAAAAGGCGCCACACCTAGTGTTGCTGGGTCTGAGACTTCCTGGAGGAGCAAAGACCCAACTCACCCACAGTTGGCCAGAGACCACAGGCACAGCAGCGGTTAAGGGATTTCTGTCAGGTTTTTAAACTGAAGTTTGTAATCAGACTTTTTTAGTGTGCTGGAGTTGGAACCCAGTGTCCCGCCCAGGCACATACTGTACCACCGAGCAACGTCCCCGGCCCTCACCAGACGTCTTCCGTGTATCTGGTGGTCAGTTCCCTGCATGTGTGTAAGATCAGTGATCACTCTCCAGGCAGTTCTAAGTGTAGTACTGAACACGTTACACACCACTGCACCTTTAGTCTTCACAACAATCCTGTGAAGAGATTCTTTTTCCTTGGAAGTACGATTCACCAGTGTACCCGTCACACAGTAAGAACGATATAGGCACAGACTGAGCCCAGGTGGGCTTGATCAGTGTCTCCTCCGCCTTGGAATGTGAGGAGTTTGACATTGGAGATTATCTGTATCTAGATCCGTATGATACCCCAAGTAATAAAGCTACTTCAGAAAGTGTCCCCACAGATCTTATTGTAGGCAAGATGGAAGATCTTCCTGTCTGAAGCAACAGCAAAAGATGGAATACACGAAGCCATGTTCTGCAGGATTTGACATCAGTCGGGGAAGAACGGAGAGGCCAGAGAGGGGAGTTGAGTCCTTCGCTCGTTGGGCTGCCTCAAGACCCAGCTGTGGCACAGGGGAGGGAACAAAAGGAGCCCTGATGAGCATCCTGCTGATGAGCTTCTAACAGGACGCTGTGGAAATTGATAATGTGATCTAAAATTCAAAGGGGAATGCAAGTGACTCAGAGGAACTCAAGCAACTTTGAAAAGGAGGGGTGAAATTGGAAGAGTAGCACTACTTGATTTCAAGACTTATTTTAAAGTCACAGTAATTAAGACAGTGTTACACTGGCCTCAGGATGGGCAAAGAGCTCAGTGGATCAGAGCATGGGGTCCAGAAAAAGACTGCATGTATACAGCAACTGATTCTCTTGGGGATGGCACAAAAGAACATCTATGGACAAATGATGCTTTTTTGCTTATTGTGCTGGAACAGTTGAATATCCACAGCAAAGAAGAAATATATTAAAAAATATAAAGTTTCTTATATATATATATATAAGAATATATAAATAATATAATATATGAGGTATAATATATGAGTTTAAAAATTCAAGCCATGTAATTTTGAAAATATAAGAAGTGTCTGTGACTTTGGTGGTTAAGATTTATGTCTAGATGTGCTGCAAAGTCTTATGCACTCATAAGTGGGGCTTTCTGCAGGCGACTGGGTCATGGGGCTGTGCTACTTGTTTTAGTTACTTCTTTATTGCTGGAACACAATGCTGTACACCCACAAGTCAAAGGAGGAAAGGCTTATGGTTTGTTTTGGGTTACAGTTTGTAGAGGTTTCAATCCCTAGTTGGATGGCTCCAAGGCAGGGCAGTATCGCAGAGCAGCATCACAGAGGAGAAACAGTCCATGGCAGGGCAGGAAGCAGTGAAGCAGAAAGCCTCCTGGACTTGTATCCCATCCAGGCTACAAGCCTAGTGGCTGGTGCTATCCCACACTCAGGGTGCACCTTCCCATTATCCACACCCAAAACTCTGCTAAACCAATCAGTGGACTTATTGAGTGCAACATGCCCTTTAATCCCAGTATCAAACACTCTAGATCCAGGCACCTCCTAAAAGTCCCACCTATGAGCACATGAGACTTTGGGGGGACATCTAGATGCAAGCCATAGAAATGCTTATCAGTGGATTGGCCCATTGATGAGTTTATAGCTAAATGTGATGCTGGGAGGTGAAGCCTGGTTGGAGCAGTGGGTTCCTGGGATGTGATGTGGAAGGGTCTGTCTCCCTCCCTCTCCCCTTGATCTCTTTCTGTTTCCTGCTGTTCATCACTATTCCATGAGCTCTCTCTTCAGCCAGCCCTGTCTGCCATATTGCCCTGCCTTGGAGCCAACTGACTATGAACTGAACCTCTACAAACTGTGAGCCAGAATAAGCCTCTCTTCCTTTAATTTGTGGATGTCAGGCATTATGTTACAGCAATGAGAAACTCACTAGGGTATTGGGTGAGGCAAAGTCTTCTTAGGAAGGACATCAAAAGCATAATCCACAAAATAATAAAGATGGATAGCTTGAGTTGTGTCAAAATTTAAAAGTTGTGTTCTGTAGAAACTACTGTTAAAACAATGGAAAGATAATAGGTAAGCTAACAGGTGATATTTGCAAATAATTTATTTGATAAATGACTTGATTATACATATGTCTTGCATAGCTTAACAACCGAATATGTCCTGAGAAATGCATTCGTTGTTAGAGTATTTCCCTATTTTGAAACTATGTAGAGTGTACTAACACACAAATCTCTATGGTATATAGTCCTTTACTCTGGGGCTAATGGAATATACTGTCATATGCATGTCCATCACTGACCAAAAGACATCATTATATTATACATGTCTGCCTGTCTGTGTATGTATGTATCTTTCTATCTGTCTATTCATTTATCTATGTAGTTTATCAAAGAAGATATATTTATGGAAAAAAACTTGAAAAGATACTCAAAATCATTAACCATTAGGGAAATGCAAATTAAAATCACAGAGATCCCTACACACTTATTAGAATGGTTGAGAAAATGAAATGCTGACAAGGGTATTAAGCTTTAGCCACCAGAGTCTGGAGGCCGATCTCTAGACACCTCTCAGATTGCCTTCCTTTCTTCGTTATCACAACCAAAGTATCCCGACTAAACACCCACATATGTACTTGGTGAACCTAAGTACGGGGTAAATAGGATAAAAGGAGCCTGAGGATGTGGGCATCTGCCTTCCAGTCTGGAACTGCTGGACAATTAGGTATCCTAAGAGATTTGAGAGTTTTGAATTTCAGTGCACACTGAGCTTCCATTGGGTTTCAGACATAGACCAGGATTTGAGAATGATCCCTAAAACTGGAGACAGAAAGGGAAGCTTCACTATTGTGGGACAGATCAACAGAATATGTTTTCTTCCCCTAACTCTCAGCCCCCACTGTTAAAAATATTCACCATAAGTTGAAGCTTGGTACTGTAATCCAACTGTCTGTTAGAGAGAGAAAGGGAATTGAAAGAGTTGGTTTTGGCCTTTGAGAAACCACTGAATGTTGTCTGCCGGATGAGAATGACTTCAAAGTGTGAGGGAGAAAACCAAGTAGCATTTTCAAATAAACAGAACAATGAACTCAGCATTTCAAAAAGTAACATTAACAGGTCTCGTTGCTGATCAACAATTTAACACTACAATTCATAAGACCATAAAAATGAATGTTTGACTTCCTAAGCAGCTGCAGTTTTAGTCAGAGAAGCACACATTTGGGATTCAAATCATTAAGTTGAGAATGGGGAATTTTTATTGTTCTGGACTTAGTTCCTCTTCGGTCCTACTGCCCTTTGCCTCCCTCCTTGGTCAAAGCTGTCGGGTTGTCTTGACCTGGTGCCTCTGTTTCCTCCTCAGCAAAACAGAAACAAATATTATTTCACTTAAGAGCGTCAGACAGTCTAATTCATATTCTGTAAATGAATTAAAGACTTGGTTTCGCTAGCACCAATGTGCCATTGCCGGTCACATCGATGACCGTGATCTTCCAGGGGCTCTAAGCCCTACAGAGGATGTAAAGTATTTCCTGACTCCAACTGTAAAAACCAACTTCCTTGTTTCAATAGAAATGACACATTAACAATGAGTCAATACCATAGAAGCATGCATTTCCTAACACAGATACCTTTTTTAAAAATTTCCATGCTTTTTCTGTTTTTTAAAGCTGGAGGGAATTTAAGCAGCCTTTTAGGCATAACTGTTCCTTTACAGATAAGCAAAATAAAGTGATTTAAACTCACAAAGCCAAGGACCTACAAAATTGATCTTTCTTCTACCTGAAAGCAGATTTTAATCAAATTGTCCATGCCCCATGAAGTCCCTGGATAAGTGCAAGGACCCAGTGTTCCCTTAAACCTTCTCTTAGGGTTAGGTGGTGGGTGTGAATCTGTTATAAAAATTGGCTAAAGAATGGTCAAAGCCATATTGATAAAGGAGTATAATTGGCTGGACTGGGTTAGTCCCCAATCACTTGAAGCATCTTGAAGTGCAAAGAAAGAAAGAAAGAAAGAAAGAAAGAAAGAAAGAAAGAAAGAAAGAAAGAAAGAAAGAAAAAGAAAGAAAGAAGAGAGCCAGCCCACAAGCAAACACAACAGGGCTGGTGTGTCACAGAGAGAGAGAATGGGGACGGTGTGCTTGGTCTTGGAGGCAGAGCATTAGTGCCAAAAGACAAGGTGCCTTTGACTTTCAAGGACACTGTAGGGCAGGCAGAAGGAAGTGAGATGGCCAACTACGCCGGACAAGGGTTTGCCTGTTGGGAGACCGGTGCGAACCCAGCACTGGATCACAGTTCAGTATGGGGAGGTGGCTAAGGGCAAATGTTGCAAAATAACAAAAATCACAGCCCAGTGGAACAAAGATGCTATTTCCAGAACATGGAACTTTAAAACACATAACAGAAAGACGAACATACTGTCCGAGCTGTTGAGGGTGCAGCCATTGACCTTCCAAGTGCTGCTGAAATGCTCACCATCTCAGGCAAGTGTCCGTGGCCTGGTATCCAGCGGGCAGGAGGAAGATGAGGTAGGAGGTGAGAAGGGGCTGCTGCTGGCCGTGCCCTGACTGCTGGTTGTCCCCTCTGCGCTGCAGGAACACGTACAAGTCACGTTGGGACACTGGAAGAGAGGAGCCCCACGCCGAGGCGCTCCTGGGACTCCTGGCATCTGGGGAGTGAGAATTACCGCCACACGGCGTTTTCCTGCACATTGTAGGGTGCTCAGCAGCATTCCCGGCCCCCTTAGCAGGTGTCAGCAAGCAGCTCACCAAAGTCCCCAGACACTGTCAGCTGTGCCCCGTGAGGCAAATTCACCCACGGTGGAAACCACTGCCCTAAAGTACTAGGCCCAGCCACAGCCACATTCACATTTGTATACCTGTAGGACAAACAAGGCACAAAATACTTGGGAAACTCTCAAAGGTTAAATTTATGTAAAGGTTCCAAATGAAATCTCAAAATTGTATTTATTTTTTATTTTATGGAAAAACAGTAAAACAAAATTCATAACAAAATAATAGGAGAATAACAATAATACATTTAATATTGTTAACTTTAAAGTAATTATTCAGAGTACAAGATATGGGCATAAAAATTCCCCAATTGGCCTGGCCTGGTGGCCCACCCCTGTGATCCCAGCACTCGGGAGGCTGAGGCAGGAGGATCATTGGGAGTTCGAGGCCAGCCTGGGTTACAAAGTGAGCTCAAGGCCAGCCTGAACTGCATAGCAAGACCCTGTCTCCAAAAGACAAAAAAAATATTTTCCAATCAATATTAGCACAAACCTTCGTTTTCAAGGAGCTAAGAAATACTAATAGTATAACTGACTTGTTCTTTGTTCCCTTTTCCCTTCTGTCCTTCCCCCTTTCCCCTCATCTGAGACCCTTTTCCCTTCTGAACAATTTTTTTTTTTCCGGTACCGGGAATCAAACTCACTACCTTGCGCTTGTCAGGCAAGCACTGTGCCACTGAGCTAAATCCCCAGCCCCTCTTTGCTTTTCCTTCTGAACAATTTCTTCCCATTTCACAGTATCTATTATACATCTTAGACCTTATTTAACTTATTGCCGTTGACACGTCCTTTTCCTAACAGATACTGTGCTGAACCTGCCTACATCCAGTGATGACAGGGACATTCTAGTGATGGTCATTTCATGTTCCTGGTGGGTCAGTCAACAAGAACCTTCACCCAGAACATCACATCACTATGCACAACCATTCGAAGATTTGCATCTAAAGAACCTGCTTGTTTACCTTTTATTTTTTAAATACTGGAAATCAATGTTTAAGTTTCTATGAAAAAGCAAAGGCATTTCAAATTCAAACTTTAATATATTTTGTCTTTCAAAATGATTATCAGGGTCTAGTCTGGGTATTGCAAGTGCATTAGAAAGGCAGTTGCCCCAAAGCACCATGGAAACCACTGAATGGCCTCTCATCCGTCCTTCGGCTACAGAAAGACTGAAGCATCTGACCCACGCGAAGACAGAAATTCTAGGCTGACACCTATTGCTGGGAAGACCAGATGCCTGGCCATGTTTCTCCATAGCTCATCCTCTGGCTGTGTGTTGGGCTGAGCACCAAGCCCCTGGGCACTGGGCCAAACTCCCTCCTGGTGCTCAGACTGTGTCCAGGATGGCTGGTGGTAGCTTCCTCAGCTGGCTCCCTGGGTGTCCAGGCAGTTGGCTGGACTCAGAGGTTGTGGTGGCACAACGCATGGTGAATGTGGCCCATTGCACCCACTTCCACCTCTGAGGACTACAAGGGTGATCCTGGGACTCCTACACCACTCAGGCTCCCCTCTAAGAGGGCCCTAAGACTCATAGCACACTGGCGTCCATCAGTGGCATAATGCCGTGGCATGCCACATGGCATAAGAAGCTCTGCTGCAGCCAGCTCTGCCTTGTCCTGAGTATCTTGTGCCCTAGAAAGGGGTTTGGCTCACCTCAGGTCACACACTAAGTGAATGACAGAGCTGGGACCAGTGCCTAACTTTTCTGGCTCCAGGCGCCACACCCCTGTAGGCTTCACGTCTTGTCTTTATTTTCCCCGACTTCCTTCCTCCCATTGACGCATTGGCCTAGATTCGTCCTGCACACCACCTCCTGGTCAGAGACGCAGCTTGGGCGGCAGCAACCACAAGGAAGGCAATACACTTGGGCTGTGAAGAATACAACTTTAAAAATAGGTGGATTTTATTGCCGGGTGTTGGTGGAGAAAGTGGAACCTGGAAGAGAGAAGGGAATAATTTATGGCAGGAAGGAGACATGAGGCGGTATTTCTATGCCATCTACTCTCTTGGTTTGAGCTCTGTGCTGAGCACTATATACAGTGATCTTGAAAGCATGCTAGAGAGCAGAGCCTGCAAACATGGGAGACTTTGAATTCACAGGTTATTGGAAGTGTGAGGAGCATGCACGATTTCACATGCTAAGGCCCATGTAGTGGTTTCCAGATCCTAGTGTGTGTGACAATCTCACCGAGAGCTTGTTGAAGTTACTTATACAAGTCACTCTCAGCCAGTTGGTCTGAACGGAAGATCAGTGGGATTTGCATTCAGTAAGCACATGAGGATCACCTGGGTGATAAATTCTCTATACGACCTTCTAGATTGTGCTCCACAAGGTGGCTACTGCAAAAGACTGAGAAGAAAATAAATATTTTCAAGTAAAAAATTCCTGTCTCTAGAGAAAGTCTTCCTTCATGTGCTCATGTTGTAGCTATTTCCTAAAACCAAAACAAACAAACAAATAAACAAGTGAAATGATCCCTGTCCCTGTCCTCTGTGGTTTTTTCCATCACTTCTTTTAATCTGTTATGAAGCTGAGAGAAAGGTGTTGATTTTGTCCTTGAATGAATGCAGACCATTTATATAAAAACTCTGTTATGCATGGAGTAGCCACGTCACAGGCTTTCTTGGCCCTGGGAGACATTGATCCTTGCTGGGCACCCCAGGTCCAAAATACCAACTAAGGCTTCCCTTGGTTTGGGCCCCCTGACTGGACACGTTGTGCTGGATGTGCACCCTTTTCTCCCCAGAAAGGACAGGCAGAACATGGAAGACCAGGGTAGGGAGAGCATGCTGGTCACGGGGCTTTCTGAATTTTGGGTGTGGCAAAACTTGCCGGGCTCCTCACGAGCCACGGTGCAGCATGAGTCAGGACACGTGTGCTGAAGTCCTGGATGTGACCTGGGCTCACAAGTGCAGTCCTGTTTGGGTTAGACTTTTGCTTCTCAAGTTCCTTTAAAATAAATCTACTGTATGTTACGTTGTGTGTGTGTGTGTGCATGCATGTGTGCGTGTGTGTGTGTGTGTGTGCGCGCGTGAGATCATTTCACACATGTAGAAGGAGAAGATGATGGGTCCCTGACATCCACATCAAACACTGTGATGCATTTCCATGCCTACTTTCTTATTTGACTCACACAAAATTCTTTGTGAAGAAGGTGGAGGTGATGTGATTGTTCTTGTTTTGAGGAAATGGAGGTACAGAGATGTAACACGTTGTGTAACTTTGAACAAGTCATACTCATCTGAGCTTCTGAGTTTTTATTTTGTTTTGCTTTGGCTTGGTTTTATTTGTTTTGCTTTGTTTTTAACTTATAAAATAACTGTGCCAATCTCATGGTAACACTATGTCATAATTAACTTATCCAAAATAAGAAAGCTAGAAAAGGTTTTAACTGACATCTTTCTCCAAGTTCAATATATGGCCTTCTGAATAACGCTGCTTATCAAAGAGGGAGAAATTTAATTGGGGACCCACAAATCATGCCCTACCCAGGGTAATAAAATCACGAAATGCTCCCTGCACCGCCGTCCCTCAGAAGGGCCGGAGTAGTCAGCACGGATCAGCGCCTGCAGCAGTCATGGGTTAGGTGGTCCTGTCCAGGTCAGGCTGGTCAACGAGCCACATAGTTGGTGTGAGTCAGGATACGCTGAGAGACACTGGCCAGCAGCAGCAGCTCCCTATGGGAGTCTGAAGACAATCACATCTTAGCTAGGATACCTTGCCTCATTTTTTCCCACTTGACTGCTTTGAAAGTGAAAAGTCTTCTGCTTTCCTTGCTACATCCAGCTCTCAGAGATCAGCCTTGCACAGAGTAGTGGAATAAGTCAGCCTGTGGATCAGAAGCCCTCATACTCTTCCTAGAAAATCTATGTGACCTTGGGAGAGTCCTCAATCTCTTTGAACCCCAGTTTCCACATCTGTGAAACAAATACAGTTGATTAGATCACTTCTGGACAGGCCATCTCCACCTTTTAACAGGGCTTCACCATCACAAGGAGCCTGGTTAATCGTGTCCTGGTCCCAGCACTGCTGATCCAGGAGAGCACAGGGCTCTGGGTTGTTAGCAAGCGCCTAAACGGCTCTGCTGCAGGTGGTCTGCAGGTAGCGCTTCCAGAAGGGCAGAGTGTCCACCTGGCTTCAGCTGGTGAGTCACTGGGATCCACTGGTGATTCTGCCCCATTGTCTCCCATCACGGTGTGCTTATCTTCTTCCTAAAATCTCACCCAAACCAACCACAGGCTGTTCCTTGTCTGTAGGGTGAGTCACTCCTACCCATCTCCTTTCAAACATGCTCTCTTCCAGCTTTCTACCCATTGTCCACATTCCATTAAGGCTCAGTTTGCAAATTCACTTCCCTGTTGTTTCCGGGCCTGCTTTGCTCTTGTAACTCTAGTCTAGCACCACCAAGTGAACCTTTGCTCTTTCCCGCCTGTGAGTGAGCTGGTCTCCGTCTTCTCACTCATCCCTCGTGGCACCTGCGATGTTTCTTAGAGGCTGTGCATTTCTGTGTCCTCCATGAGGTTGCACATACAGTGGGCATCCGGTGTAGGTTTCCAGGCTTTTCTCACAGAAGGCCTGTACTGGTAAAAGCACACAACGTGTGTGCGCTTGGATGAGCTCATTAACTCCTCTGTTTGCAAAACAGAAGAATCAAAACAGGATACTCCTCATCCCGGGATGTTACAAAGAACAATTTGCAAAAGTGAATAATTGCTGACTAAGAGAATGAGCAAGTGCACCTGGCTGCTTGATTAAGAAGGCTTCCTTTAGGCTTTCTTCCCTCTGTGGAGGATTTCCTGACAGCCTCAGAAAGACTTGTTGTTCATAATATTTACAGAATGTCTCAAAGAATTGAGCAGTCTATTAAACATTTCATGTGCAGTGTTGTATCCAACATTCCTGAACATCCTATGGATTAGTCATTATTAATCTTACTTTATAGATGAGGAAGTTGATGCTTGTGAGATTAAGTAATTTAGCAAAATTCACCAGCTGCTGTGAGAGTTAGAACTGGCATCTAGGTGAATCCAGTTCCAAAGTCTGTGCACTGTCACGTGCTCAGCCTGCCTTGCTGTGTAGACAGACCACATCCCCAGGCCTTTGAGCTCCTGCTGCAGGCTGGGAGTCTGAGGAGACTGAATTCTTCGCAGGGAACTGCAGTGCCTTTTCAGCTGTGCGTCCTCCATGCCTGGATGTAGAAGGTGCTCAGTGAAAGTTGGATGAATGCAGACTGCAAGGGGAGTCGGGGAGATATAGGCTGGGTGACTGCAGATGTCCATGAGCATCGGCAACATCGAGGGAGAAGAGCAGGAGTGCTCTGGTTGCCCTTAGAAAGGCTGAGTGAACGAGAGTGCCTTGGAGGTGGCAATGACGCCTCACCCAGAGTGCCCTCCTCCACACCTGTGACCTGTACAAGCCCCTCACTAACCACGCAGGGCACACAGTGTAGGGCCCTAACCCCCTTACCAACCCACCTGCATGTCACCAGCCTGGTTATTCGTCGTGAACATGGGATCCACCTTCCCTTGTTTAAGGAGAAAGGAATTTGCTGAGGATTTTAGGGAGCTCACAGAATTTATAGGAGGGCTTTGGGGCCATTTGACCCAAAGTGACACCAAATCCCCCTTTGGATGAGGAGTTGACACTCTGCCACCTCCCCGCCAGATGCCTGCTATGGATGCTGCAGACCGAGGATGCTCAACCTGCTTTCCTCCTGATTAGGAAAACACATTGGTACAGCCAAGCTTTATATGTTGAGGAAGAGACCTCTGGCTTTGATGTGGCAGAGCAGAATTAAAATATAAGCCATTTGGAAGGTGGCTGTAATGATGCGGAGGAGAAGAACATGAAGTCAGTGTCTCATAACAGCAGCAGTGGGGAGTCACCGCACACCCACTCTCTGCTAAGCACACATCCCCCTTCCTTCCTCTCAACAGGTAACACCAGGCCCCCCACACACACAGGTGGGTCTGGGGAAGGTCACTGTCCTAAGGTCCTTAGAAGTCTCTGCTGCCTCCCGAACCTCCACCTCCACAGCACTCCCAATTGTGTTGCTATTACTATCTAGTGATGTCACTTTTGCAGAGCACCATTAGCATCTAAGTTTGTCCATCTGGTCTACCACCACGTTCCAGCCTTGGTGGCTTTTGTCCATTCAGTTACCAGGTACTCCGCTATCCCTGTGCATCAGGCTCCTTCAGCCGGGACTGGGCACTGCATTTGTCTTACATGCAGAGCATACCTCTGGGTGCTGAGGACACAGTGGGAACCAGTGGGCAAGGCCCCCAGCACCAAGTGTAAGTGGAGCTCACATTAACCCTGGGGGGAAACATCAACAAAAGCGTGTGGATTGTAACCCCCAGCGAGTGCTGGGAGGAGAAATAAAACAAAAGAGGGAGAGAGTGAATTACATCAGGGTGATCAAGAAAGCCTATTGGAGGAGACAGGGTGTGATGTACGAGAATGACGGATAGTCCCAATGGGGCTCCGGGATGACTGCAGTTTGGATCCAGGCTGTGCCCCAGAGGCTCACATATTAAAGGCTCGGCCCCTGGTAGCACTACTGAGACTTGGGGAGCACCAAAGAGGAACCGTAAAGGCAATTAGGTCATGGTGGTGGCGTGGAGGGAGACTGTGGGGCCCTGAACACTTTTGCTTCTTGGCCGCCACAAGCTGAACCATAAGGCTCTTTGCCTATGTGCTCCCACCACAATGGACCTCCTTGCCCTGGATGCAAGTGACCAGGGACTGGAGGCTCTGGAACCATAAGTCAGAAGAGACCTTTCCCCCTTGGAAGTTAATTGTCTCAGGTATTTTGTCACAGCAACACAAAGCTAACACAGGAACTCTACTTCAGGTACAGCGAACAGCAAGGGCAAAGGCCCCCAGGTAGGAGTGCAGTTGCCCCGTCCCAGGAACAAGAGGGCACATGGGTGAGAGTGCCATGGAAGAGAGATCATCTGGAAATGGGTTCAGAGGAATTGTCAGGGGCCTGGGTCACATACAGCCTTCAAGCCATGCCCTATTTAGGTTTTGTTCAATACAAGGGCAGTGTTGGAAAGTTTTAAGCTAGGCCCTCCATGATCTCATGTAGTTGCAATGAGATTGCTAAGACTCCTGGGTGGAGACTGGCCTGGGACTGAGACAAAATATGAAATATGGAAGTTGTACAGGAGGCTACATCAGCAGTAATGCTGGAGACTGAGAGCTGGGACTGAGACCATGACATAGGGAAGTGTCAGAAGTGCTGTGCTTGGGGTGCACCATGACAGCAGAGCAGATAGGTTTCCTGATGTACTCAGTGGGAGTGGGGACGATAAACTAAGTGACTGCATAAATGGAAATGCTATTTTCTCAGATGAGAGGTGGTCAAGAAAAGCTTTGGTAGAAGCACCCAAACTTCATGGCACACTAGCTATGGATGCCTGGAGGTGCTTGTTGGACCTCAGCGTGGACATGATTGGAGGCCCTGGAACAGGAGTTTGGATCTCAGGAGGGCAATCAGGGCCAGAAGCATAGTCTGGGGGCACGTGAGTGTACAGGTGTTTGTTCAAGTCTGGAGACCAGAGGGCATCTTCCTAGCTGGAACCCAGTGAACAGTTGAGTGAACTATGGAGTGAGTGTTTGGGGATAAAGATTGGGTGGAGACATGGTCTGACTGCAAGTCTAAAGTCAGGGAGGGTGCGCTACTCATCTGTTTTGACTTTTGGCAAAACTCTGTCCTTTCTCAACTTCAGGACAAGAAGTGGAAACAGTTTTACTGAGGGAAGTGGGATTGAACCAATGAGGAAAACATGCTGGAAAGGGTAGCGCGAATGAAGCAGGAACTAGAAGCAGGAGAGGCCGCCGGTGGTGGCAGAGGGATGGACAGACTGCACACGCAGCTGGCGGAGACACCTGGAGCCTCCACCCCTCTCTGCCACAGTGTGCGCTTCCCTTGGTTTTGTCAACCACGTTTTCTAGAATTACTCAGGAAGCACATGTTCCGTGGCCTCTTGGGAGACTCTTACTCCTATTTGTGTGAGCTATCTTTCTTGAGAAGTGTAAAACAAATTCCAAGAAATGTAAGACTCCCATGGCTTCCACTGGGCTTCTCAATGGTCAGTGCTGGAAAGGCCAGGGCCACACAGGTGACGGCTTTGCTTGAACCTCCTTCCAGCTCCGTCTTACGCTGTGGTAGTGTGTGTCTTTTTTGTTTATAGGTGTTTCTTGTTTGTTCCTCTTTGTCTTGAAATATCTCTAGCAGCTACCTGAACTCCTCCACGGAGTGAGGCAGGAAGCAAAGAAGAAATGCAGGATCTAAAAGAAACTTCATTCCAAATCATCTTGTCCCCCTGCCTGATAAGTTCACTCGTCAGATGTATGACTCAGCTTCTTATTGAGAAATGTCACCCAGGTGACGGTCCTTTAAAGACTGTGCCCCAGATTCTTCTTTCTTCTTTCTTCCAATGAGGTCTGTTCTCCCTCAGTCACCCTGGGAATAGGAGAGGGCTGAGCTTAACTACTGGTAGGAGGATAAAAAAGAGCCTCGAGTGCTGACAGCACATGCTTCACTACCTCTTGGTCAGATCTGAGTTGTTGCCGCTCCTGATGCGAAGCTGGTGAAGATGCTTGACCACTTTGGCTTGCAACAGGGGCTCCAGTTGCACTTCGTTGTGGGACACAGACAGCTCCAAGCATATCCGGAGCACAGGCATCTGGAATGCAGAGGTCACTACATTCCGGAAGCAAGAGCATAGTGTGGAGGCTTCGGCATTGACCATGAGAGAGGACGTCAGGGATACAACCCAGAAAAGGAAAAGAGGAAGTGGTAACCAAGTGCTCTCCTCAAGAGGAGGTGGCCCATTCCCTGCAGACTCCCTGAATTAGCAGGGGAGGAGCTGGAGGTGGCTGGGAATGCTGTAGCTGCTGCCAAGGAGACAGTCAGAAAGTACTGTTTTGTCGTGGAGTTATTGAGAACCAACGTGATCTGGCCCTGAGAAATGCCACTTAAGGACTGCTTTTTTAAAAATAGTTGAATCATTTAAAGCACAGAGAATGCTTGTTTAAATCTACTTCTGATAGTTTCCGGGAACACTGAATTTGCCCGGCAGCCCTGTGGAGGAACCCCATCACTGTCGGGAATGAGTGAGTCGTAGACAAGAGACAGGAGCTGCTTTTCCAGCCGCGGATCAACCATTCGAGAATATTTATTAGGAACTGATTCCAAGCTTTCATTGTGCTTGGGGCAGGTTTACTTAAAGAAAAAAAATGTGGTTGTCATGGAAACTGAAGACAACTCCAGTCCTCCCCGGATCTACAAGCCCTCTGGCCAAAGGACAGCCTCCAGACAAAGAGCCGTGGAGCTTCAGCACTATTCTAAGGCCAGATTTCTGGCTGTGGGTGTGACTGCCACCATCACATTCCGGTTCTGCCCTGTGCCGTGCAGTCAGGACCTTGCTGATGCAGAGGAAGATACGGGCTCCAGCAGGCGCCACCCCTCAAGGTCCACACACTGGCTTATCAGTGTGTGCAGACCCACCCCATCTTTCCATTTGTCCAAGGCTGGCTTAGTTGTCCATGGCAGAGACAGCAGGGGTGTAGGGCAGGAGATATCTGATATACCAGAATGAGCAGGGGAATTTGTTCTTACACATATTTCTCTGTGTGATTCATGCTAATGCTTTTAACAGAATCCCAAGGACAGATGGCATAGGCTAAGGACAATCAGCTCCACATGCCCTCTTCCCTCAAATTCCACCTCTACTGCTCAGAGGCAGCCCTCAGATACTGAGCAAATCCCTCAGTTGCCTCTGGTGCTGCATGGGGCTGTCAGTTGTATCACTGGGAGTTTCTGGGCGGTGCTATGAAGGGTCTTTCTTTTAATTTTTTCAAAAAGGAATTCATTCTACTTTTTACGTTCATAGAAAGAGGTTGGCCCCCAGTTCTGGTCTATTTGGCATTGCACTCAGCTTAGTGTCCTCAGATGTGGGCCTCGTGCTTGGCTGACTGAGGCTTAGTAAATGTTTAGCCATGGAGAAACGCAGAAGGTTGTCAGCTTTGCCTGGAATTTCTTTGATATTTGATTCCAGGAACTGAAAGTCAAGTCTGGGGGTCATCGGGTCCATGTCTCTACTCCTGGCCACACAGGGCAGCAGTTGGAGGAAGGACTGTTGCTTTGAGATCCGTGTGACCATGGATCACACAGCGGTCAATAGGGGATTGGGACAGAGCACGGCACGTCTGCCCTGCCTTCAGGCATGGTAGATTGCTGCTGTACAGGTGCCACGAGGGCCACCTCCTCTGAGCTGGCCGCACCGTCCCTGTCTTCTTGTTGGTTCAGGGGACAATGTCTCTAGAAGGCTTGCAATTAAAATAGGAGAAATATTTCGCAGGAATGGCAGCCTGCAGAGTCACACAAGCTCTTGGTGGGGACCATGGGTGGGTAAACTTCAAGGGAGAAGGAGGGAGAAGGGGAAAAGCAGACTTGGGCTCATTTCATCAGAAGTCTGACGTGATGGTGATGCCTCAGTAGGACTCAGATGAGCTGGGTCAACACAAGACCATGGGGGAGAAGCCAGCCCAGAAATTATGGCATGGGAATCTAGGAAAGCTGTGTCAGTCTCCATCACTGGGACTTATTTCTAAGGTAACTGAAAATTTCAGAATGCAGTGACCTTAATCTTTGGTTGTAGGTCCCAGGACCACTGTGAGAAGCAGTCAAAGAACATGGCTATCGTCACCCCACAGTTCCGGGTGAGGAAACTGAGGCCCAGACTGGTCAAGTGGCACTTTCAACCTCACTCACAGAACTGGGTAACCAAAAAGGGTTCTGGAGTTTACTTCCCCCAACTCCTCACTTAGTACGCGCTTTATGAAGTCCTGCTACCTCTCTGTGAGGGGCAGCAGAGAGGCTGTGGCAAGCTGGGCTTCTCCAGGAAGCTCCTATTCAGCCGCCACTGCTCACCCAGAAAAAACAAGCAAATTTCTGCAAAGTCTACACATTCCTAAAATGTTTGTTTGGATTTTGATGGGAATCTGGGGACTGGTTGGCCTGGGGATATTCTCCAGGGGCCAGGATCATCCTTGAAGAGCAGGAGACGTCCCATGTGAGTGGGAAGCCAGGCACTGGCCAGGGTGTCTGGGGTTAAATCTTTCCTAGCTAGCAGAACCCAAGGTCCTGGAGGCTCTAACTCCATCTCAACCTCGGCAGGCCTAAGGCCACACCCAGGGGATGCAAAGACCCCAGGCCGCCACACCCACGCCATCCCCCTCTTGGGTTGGCTCATCCCAAAGACAAAAGAGAAAATTGAGTTCAGTGCTCGTGATGGACAAGTGGGATACTCTTTGAGGCTTTTTCAAATCCTTATCTTTGTGAATAGTATTGCAGTCCAGGATCTCCTATACAGTAACATGAAAGCAATAAAACCTCTCCAGCAGGGCTCTTTCTGAGGATGAAATGAAACCACACAAAGCTTCCCAGAGAGGCAGGCATCAGATAGTTGATGAGGCTGTTTTATTTGCTAAATGACATGAGTGTCATGGTGCGGTCCAAATTTTTGCCTCAGTAAAACTAAAATCATGGCATGACACAACATAGGGAGGGTAGCTTGAAAATAACCAAATCATCAAGTGTAAAAGCCTTGCCTCCCAAGGTCTGCTGATGTCAAGCAGCGTGTTCAGTGTATCTTCCATAGTTTGAGGTCTTGCGCATCTGACGTTGTTTTGCACCTAAGAGATCGTCCGCAGTGATGGTGCCAGCTCATCCTATTCTCCTCTAAGAGGCCTAATTCTCCCTTCTACCAATTAATATCTGGGAGAACAGGCAACAGCTACTGGTTAGGTCTGCCCCTTCCCCCCTGTGCCTTCAGCTAGGCTACAGAAAGATGGCTGACTGCTGCTGGGACCAGAGATCAAAGCTGGGCTGTGTGCCAGGTTTGTGGCTAAGGTCATCTTGTTTTTATCTCCCAGGGGATTTGTGAGAGGCAAAAACGTCACTTGTTTGATTAGAGAATATCAATCTTAACAGCTGAGAGAATGAGTGAGATTGGTATCACACATACTCGAGGGAGTGATTGCTAGGCTGGTCCCAAACACACTGTGAGCGTCCTTGCGGGGAGCGGAACTCCAAGTTTCGCACTGGTGTGGTCTACGTGAGCCCTGCACTCCCACCATGATAGGTGATTGGCACTGATGTGACCAGCGAGGTCCTCCGGCCCTCTGAAGATAAGACAGAGGAAACAGTGACAGCCGGGGAGAGGGTGAAAAATTGCGTTCCCAAGATGGTCAGAAGGGATCACAGCACGGCTGGGGAATGTTGGGCTTTTTTCTTTTTTCTTTTTGCAGGAAAGCAGTGGCATTATCTCAGGACCATCTGGGGGCGGCAGGAATGAGGGGGAAAGGAGGTCGTGAGCGGTGGTCACGTAGCCTGGTCTCTCTGTTTGCGGACGCCCACAATCAAGCTGTTTCCTGACAGAAGAAGGTCAGCAAATAGCCTGCTCTCAGGAAAGAATAGCACTTCAAGGAACAGAGAAAGGCCCTGCAGGGGCTGCAGAGCTCTCCTTGAAGGAAAACTTGAGCCAGAACTTGGCGCTTCCTGCAACGTGGACAGTGTCTCTGGACTCAGAATGTAGGGCGCGCTTGATCTGTCCCTGTGATATTGACCTGGATTCGGGACTCTGATTCTCCAGGGTCCTGGGGCATCCATGATATCCCACATGATACCCCGCGGATATGTGGGCCCCAGTGAGGGGCCCACTGAACTTTCGTTCATTCCGCATGTATGACACAGAATGGTTAGATTCATCCCCCATTCTGAAATGGCAAGGTATGTCACACAAAATCCAGGTTTCTGGCTCCCCTTGCAGACGGGACGCAGTTCTGGGTCTGTGATCCCACACTGCATGCAGCATTTGGCTGGAGCTGAGTAGCTGCGGGCTGCAGAAGGAACTGCATTCAGCTCCTGAAACCTTGCGCATCCCTGCTGGCCCAGCAGCCTTTGCCCTTCGGCTCTGCCTAGGAGGCAGCAGCAATGTGGCAGCACTGAGAGCGCGTGGCCTGAGCAGAGCTCCGTGCGTGGCTCGGTGCTGGGCAGTGCTGGGCAGCACGTACACATCCAGTACTATTTGTTTAATAACAGAAGATGAATGAAAGAACTTTGTCAGAGCAAAGCAGATGTGCATGTGAATCCAGGCTGCGTGATCCTGGGTCAGTGATTGAATTACTTAAGCCTCTGTTTCCTTCACCCTTGAAGAAGGGGTAAAAAATCCTTCCCCATAAGGTAGTGGTGAGAACACATGCATCAGTCAACATGGTGCTGGCACGGAAGGCGCCCCCAGCATGTATTTGCTGAGTGCCCAAAAGGAAGAGTATTTCGTGATAGGGTGGTGATCCGTGTCGCCTCAGGGTGGATAAACCAGGCAAGCGAGGGCCTTGCGGTGGGCCAGAAAGAATCCCACAGAATGAGGAGGACGGCAGCCCTCTTGCAGTGAAAGATTGCTGGGCCGGAAATGGGACATCGTCACTTTCATTGCTGATGACGGAAACAGTAGTAGAGAGAAGGCCGCTGGGCACACTGTAGGGACAGAGGTGGGTCCTGAGCACAGGCTTTGGAAACAGACAGATGTTTTGTATGTGCCATGCACTGTGCTAGGCGGCCACACACTGTGCTAGGCGGCCAAGCACTCTGGAGACCTCAGTTTCCTCCCTTATGGAAGGAAGGTAATAACTTGTGCCCTGGGAGTTCCACATGATGAGTTAACGTCTGTCCCTGTAGCAGGTTGGACAGAATGGCTAGCACGCAGGAGGTGCTCTGCGAAGGGTGGACGCGTTGGTAGCAAAGGGAGCACACTGCCTTGAGGTCTGTAGTCCCGAGCTCTACTCCCTGTTCTGTCACTGTACTCTGTGGCCCCCACCCCCACTATCCTCGCCTAGGTCTCTGTGAGCTGCCCCACTTCCTCTTCTAAACGAGGCATTCTGTGTATCCCGGACCCAGCGTGCTGATGGCTGGTGGCCCAGGGCTCAGTCCCTCCCTGAGCACTGCTGTCTCTCTACCTAAGGTGCCTGCCTTGGCCCAAGTCACACACAACCTCTCCTCCCAGGCATGCCTGTGCAGAGGGACAAAGCAGGTTACACCAGGACACCCCAGAGGGCCACCCCAGCTTCGCAGCTCCCAGTGGGTTGGCTGAAGCCTCTGTTTCTTCCTAGTTCCAAGTCTCCCTCTGCCCAATCCTCTTCCCCTCTCCTTCACAGACATTGCCCCAGAGAGAGGTCTCTAACAGACTCGGGGGCCTGCCGCTCCAGCTCTGATCTTGGAGTAATTTCTCACTCAGTCACTCTGAGACTCAATAGATTCAGCTTGCTGGATGTGGATTGGATGAGAGGAAGATCCAGGATATTGGCCTGTGAAATCTTCAGGCTCTGTAATGGGGATCTTAACACAAAGTGATATCAAGGCAAGTATTTCCTGGAAGGAAGGATCCAAGGACTGAGGCAAGTGTCAGATGTCAGACCTCATGTCAAACAGCAGCTTGGAGCAGAGACCCAGGCAGCACAGCGCTGTAACATCTGTCCTTCAAGGGCCTTCTAGAAATGGAGTGTGGGGAGTCTTGTCTTGAGCCTGGAGCTCTGCCACCCACTGGAATCTCCCACCCAGCTTGGGGTGGCTTTAGCCAGGCCTGTCGGGGAGAACACCTTTGCCCACAGAGAGCCATGCAGGGTGCCCAGATGTTCTGTCAGACCCCTTTAGAAAGTGCAGCATGTGCTCAGTTCCTCCAGAGTGTGGGTCAAGGAGCCACAGCTGCAGCTGGTGTTTGCACATGCTGTCCCCTGGGACGGGACAGGCCGAGTCATGTGAGTCTTCTGTCTGGCTCAGAATCAAAGGTGCAGAGCCAGGAAGCTAAATTTGTCCTTCATGGGCTCTCATGAGAAGAGAAAAAGAACCCTGGGCTCCACCAGAAGAGCCCCGGATGTGGTGATGGCTTTTGGCCTGGGGAGAGGTGGCCCTTCTAGCAGGTGTGTGCCCAGTATGGCATCCAGACTGGGTCCTAGCCTTGCCCTTCAGGTCTGAGTGACTATCATTAGTAGAAAGAATGGTCCTTGGAGTCACAGATCCCAGTGGTTCCTCCCAGTGCCCCCTGCTGCCTGGGACATCTGGTTTACCAGGTGTCCTGTTTACCCCAGCAGACAGAGCCACAGAGTCGTTTTCAGTCATTATTGATGGCATTGTTACAACAGATCTTGGCATGTGCCACCTCACTTAATTCCATGCATAGGGTAGAAGATGCATGGGATGAGGTTGCTGCCAGACAAGGGGAAAGTGCAGAGGAGCAACGGGGTAGCCTGCAAAGCTGGCTCCTGAGTACTCTAGGGACCCAGCTGGGGATGGCTAGAAGTTACCAGGCCAGTCTAAGTGCACGGTAGAGCCAGAGCACACATCAGAGTGTTTCTGAGTTGAGCCTGCATCAAGAGTTTTGTGTTTTGCCATAAAACACCTTCATCTTCCTTCCTCTGTCTTTGGGCCAGGATCTCTCTACGCCAAAGAAGACAGAGGCCAACACTCAGGCCTTAACACCTTCCTGGGCACGGAGCTTGTCTCCTTCATCTTTTCGGCCACACATGGGGGAGGGAGCCACTCCCACCCCATGGCGGGCTCTGACTCGCTCAGGACAACTCCCCCTGCTCTTCAGAATCCTAAAGTCCTGGGGATTTCCCCCGTGATGCAGTCCCTCTGCAGAGCAAGCCAACAAGCTGGCACCTTCACTGTTTCCTTTGCTCTGGAAAGCCCCCTGAATGCAGGGATTGCTGCCCTCCTGCCCTTTTTCCTGCCTTCTTTCCTTTCCTTTTCTCTCCTCTCCTCTCCTCTCCTCTTCCTCTCTCTCTCCTCTTCCTGCCCTCCCTGTCCCTCCCTTCCTCCTTCCCTTCCTCCTCCTACTTTTTCCTCCCTCTGACTCCTAGCTTTCCCACCAACTAGGTGTATTTAAATGACTTATTCAATCACCCTGAGCCCCAGTTTCCCTCTCTAAAATATCTGCAGTGACTTCCAACAACATTCTCACCCTAAAATCAAAGTTAGCACAAACACCCCAGATAGTAAATAAAACCTGGGTCACTACATGTTTAGAAATCCACCCAAGACTTTGGTCCAAGCAAATGGTACAGGTTTACCATTTTGAAAACCAGATTTTTTTCTCTTTGGTCTTTCTGAGACAAGGTCTCCCTGTGCAGTTCAGGCTGGCCTTGAGCTCATTTTGTAGCCCAAGCTGGCCTCGAACTCACAACAATCCTCCTGCCTCAGCCTCCTGAGTACTGGGATTCCAGGTGTGCACCACCACACCTGGTTTTTTTCTTTTTTTTGAAAATGAAAACTGCTTATTTCCAGCCTTCTAGACTCTTACTACACACTCTTCAATGCTTATTTAAATAGGCTCCCCCGAATCCCAATGAGCTTCCACAGCCCTATATATTATAATTCACGTGTATTTGCTGGCTCCCTGGTGGGTAAAGAATCTTCATGCTCTTTTCTATTTTTTACCTGTTTCAGGTTAGATTCATTAGTCATTCATTCCATCTGTCCTCCAGTAAATGCTTGTGGAATGTTAACCCTGTGCCTGGCTGTCTGTCAGAAAAACAATGCTATGTCCTGTGCTGTGGGGTTCCTGGCTCTGTCTGAGGAAACCGCCCCAATCCTCCACGTCCCGACGCAGCCCCAGGCCTTCTTGAGGTGCACAGGAAACAGTGGGGCTCTGCCGGGAAAGGGGAGAGTGCTGGCTGCTCCGGTTCTTCTTCCTGCTCCCTGCAGGGTTTTCCATCTTGACAGATTGTGAGTGTGCTCTGCATCCTCTCCTGCGCGGAGAAAGTTGGTTATCACAGACATCATCGGGTGGGCTAGTGAGACAGATGAACTCCTAATGATAGGGCAAGAGAGACTCCATTTTTCTATTTTTCACTCCATAGTAAGAGAAGTCACTTGAAGTTCATTTTAGCTATAGTTCACCTCAGTCGCCTTGGCTAGTTATCAACTTAGAGAAGAGCAGAGTCATAAAATGGGAACAGAACAAACAGGACATATTGGGCTAAAAGTTAAACGGCAGTGGTCATTTGGAATTCAGTTGTCTGACCTTCTGAGAGAAGCAAACTTTGTGATAATTGTGTGACATTCTTGTAAGGTTCCCAAAAATGAGGTAATGGTTACTATGGAAACCTAAAATCTACCTAAACGGAACATGAGACGCAAATCAGGGCGGACATGTTCTCCTGGTTAGAGACTGTCCGCCAGCCAGCTCCAGTAAAGTTCTGTTCCTTCCTGCCTTGTTGGTTTTCTTATGAGTACCTTTCTCTATGGACTTGCTTGCAGTATCACTAGACCCCAAGCGGCAGAGTCATGACCCAAACCTGAGCTGTGGCCCTGCAGGTAGGCTGCAGCCTGCACCAGGCCTCCCTCATCCATGGATAATGGTGCCCACTCCTGGGATCCAGAGAGACCCAAGCGTCCTCCCTCATTATTCCTGTAGCCACTAGCTGTCATTCAGAGCTGGTCAGCAAGTTAGATTGCTGTCCCTTTGCATATAATGGCCCCTACTGTGTGCACCATAACCTAAACAGACTTACTGAAAGCCTTACAGCTTCTGATCTGAATACCTCTCCACCCCCGAGAACAAAGGCCAAATCCGTGTTCTCTCCTTTGATCCGCTCGCCCTGCCCCTGCTGCCCTTTCCAGCCTCCTCCTTAACGTGTTGCTGCCTCTGTCTCTGTGCTCTGGACACTGAGGCTCATTTGGCTGCTCACATCGTCCACACTCCTTCTCTCTAAGGCCCTTGCATGAGCTGTCCTCTCTGTGACTTCCTTTAGCTCCCTGCAAGCTGTCTCTGGAGCCCCCAGGTCAAGATTAGAACTCCATCTGCCCCTTTACATACTTAGGGCTGTGTTGAATGCTCTCCGTCATTGTGAACATGTGTTCATATTTCATCCATCCCATCATCCCCACGCTTACTTTCCTAGCCCCGGAACTGACGCACAGTAGAGACACAATAAGCAAACAAATAAACGCAGACCAGTGAGCTCGTGCCTGGAAGCACGAACAACCACCTGGCGTTGAGCGCTGGAAGCAGTGACTACAGCTCAATGCAGAGGCTCTGCTCAGGAAATCACACAACTGCCGAGGAAGGAGACACCCATCAGAGGCCGGGCTCCCCTTGATGTGGGCCCCTTGTCACAGGTCTCTGTGGCTGGGTGGCTGTGAGTCGGCCTTGAAGTGACGGACAGTGAGATGGACAGAAAGGAAGTGTTAATGCCAGGTTTGAGGCTCCAGCACCAAACTTCGGTAGTAGCTCAACATCAGTCGCCTACGTGGCTGTTTCTCAGTTTCCTCATCTGTGAAATGCCTCCTCCTAGGAGCGTTTCCCCATGGGGCTGAGTTTTGGATTTCTCTTCCTTCTTTGGGCTACTCTCCTGTCTGGTAAAGAGGTGGCGCACTTCTCAAATCAAGCCCTCTCGTTAATCGAGTCAGCCCATTGTTCAAAGCATTTCCCTCGTGTGAACCCATTTCAAACTCACAGGACCCTGTGCTGTGAAGCAACTCCTCGTCTCCCAGCCGTCTTCCATGCACAAGGAAACTGAGATTTACAGAGGTTGAGAGCCCTCCAGAGCTACACAGTGGAGTCCTTCATGGGGTCGGGATTTAATCCCAAACAGCCTGTTTTCAGAGGGGGGTGCCCGTCCACCACTACATAGTCCATCTCTCAGCTGCCCAAGGAGCCAGGAAACACAGTGGAGAGAGCAGATTTTCTCAGCTCTGGCTTGCAGGGTGACACTGGCCAACTGACGTTTTTCTTCTCCACAATGGAGGTAATGTGTCCTGCTTCCAGGATGAGAGCCAAGCGGGGTGACAGTCAAAGCCCTGCAGACACTGGGCTTGTGACGAACACGGCCCTTCCCTCTTCCCTCGTGCCAGCCTCAGCTCGCAAGACAATCGGGCAGAGGTGATTTCTCCTCCTTTCATAAAAGTGTCACCTTGGTGCTTTCTCACCGACAACCTGGGAAGGGTACAGAGAGCGTGGGCCTCTGGCCAGCTCGAAAACTTCTCCAACAAATACACTGACACTGAGACGGGCTGGAAACTCCCAGAGGGAAAGCAGCTCGGGCTCTGACCCAGCAAAGATTTCCCCTGAATTCTACAGAGTTTCAACACAGCCCAGGCTCTGAGGGTGCAAAGCCAGAGGTTCCGGAAGCAGAGTCACTGGGGGGAGAAGCCAGACTGAGGCTAAGTTTAGCCAAGTGGCTCTGGCCACACAGCCCACTCCTCTTCAGAACTGTCCTGAGTGTCCCCTGGGGCCACCAACCCGACAGCATTGTCCAGAGAGATGCTTCTCTAAAGAAACAACTCTGAGGTGGTCTTTGGATTCTCAGCATTGCCGTGTTCTGTAAAGGAAATGCATCTGCCTGAGTCCCCTGTCCAAGTGAGGACCCCGGTGTCTGAGCACCCTGAGCTTGCCCAGGGCCCTCCAGCCCTTGAAAGACCAACCACGAGGGTTCCTGTGTCCTGTGGGCATTGTGAAGACACAGCGCCTCAGCCAGGGCACAGCCTGGCACCCTCTGTCAGCGGGGGGCATAGATGTCAGGGTTGTATCACTCCAAGGCCTAGACCACTTGCCAAAGATTGCACAGCAAAGTCAATAAACAGAGCAGGGAAAAAGACCTCGTGTGCTCATTCATGTCAGGTGTCTTTTTACTTTGAGAAGCCGCCTCTCTGGTGTTCCTGAGCCTCAGTTTCCGGCTCTGCGCAGAAAGAGGCTAAGCCATGGCAGGGAGCATTGTGGGAGCTGCAGCTTGACGACCCCTCCCCCATTGCCATCTCTCTCTCCCCTGACGCTCTTCTCCCTCTCTGGGTCTCAGGGCCCCAAGGGCTTCCTGCAGCCCCCGAACTTCCCAGTAGGATCCGGGCCTCGGTGCGCTTTTCCCATCAGGGGCTCCTGTGTCCTCGTCTCAGAGGTGCTTGTATCCCACAGGGGTCCTGAGCCCAGGGTGTGCATCTGCTGACATTGCAGCCCAGGTCAGCCTGGCCAGTGGGAGAGGATGTGGGAGGGTGGAGCCGTGTTGCCATGGCAACAAGTGAGGAAGCTGGGGGCGCTTTGCTGGGCAAGGCTGGTCCTGGAAGCAAGAATTTGAGGGAACAGGGTTCTCCTTTGGCATCATCTTTGTTAGAGACCTTACCCAAAGAATGGAGCTCCTGACTCTCAACTTCTCCAGGAAGAAGGAAGGGGGAGATTCAAGAAAAGAGATTTAAAAAGTGACCACTCACTTAGCCCTTCACCTTTTTTAAAAAAATAAACATAATAGGTCTGGCTGTCCAGAAGATGAAAACTTTCAAAGTTAGTAATCATTCAAGGCAGGCACGGTGGCTCACTCTTGTAATTCCAGCATTGGAGGCTGAGACAGGAAGATGACAGCGAGTTCCAGGCCAGGCTAGGCAACAGAAAACAAAGTGTATCTCAGAAAACAAGGGATAACTGAGTATTCGCACCTTACGCTCTTCCCAAAAGCCCAAGAGAATGGCTCGGCCTGTTACTGTCCACTCTGTATGCATGAGGAAGCCAAGTCTGGGGCAGGCGAGGTGACTAGCCCGACGCTGCCTTCCGCGTCCCCTGCAGCCCCGCACCTCTGCATCCTCAAGTTGAGCTGGGCCGCACGGCTGGTCCCCGGCCTCCTTCCAGCACTTCTGCAGATTTCTCACCCAGCTGCAGCCCCGGCTGAGCAGACAGCCACTTCCTCTCTAGGTTTGCCTCAACCTCATCCTCTTCTTTCAAAACCATCTGAGCCAGGAGGGAGGACGCACAGCCAGGGCAGGAAGTGTGTGTGGCCCCAGAGCCCCTCGGGCAGCGAGTGGCCCACCCTGGCTTGGCTATTTGGCTGTGGCCTCGCAGAGCCTGCTTCCTGCTTCTGCTGGGCCCGGCTGTCCCCTCTCCATGGTTGGGGCACATGCCCTGCTCTGCCCACTGCCCCCCTCACTCACTGCCCAGCACTGCCCTTGACCCCAGGGGCTCCCACGGATAGCCTTCGAGCTGTGGCCCCAACCCTGGCTAACAGGGCCCCCTCCCACTGAGCACTGCCACCTCTCTGCGGGCCACACTGGTGCTCAGGGCTACTCGCCGTCTCCTGCCTGTCAATGACGAAGCTGTGCAAGTTCAGGGTTCCCATATGGCAAAGGTTTGTCTTTCCCCAGTGGAATGAGCTGCCACTGCCACCACCACCAACTGCCCTAAGTCCAGGAGGGAAGGGACCACCATGTGCACCTGGAAATCAAGGTGTCCATATCAGGGGTCCAGCTTGCTGATGCCCCCAGCTTCCTTTACCTCTAGGATAAGTGACCCCTTTCCGATCCTGGACAGAGGGCTCAGAACCTGCAGAAGGGTCGGCCAGGGGAGGCTGGTCTCGGGAAGCAGGATGAAGGCCTGGTCAGATGAGCCACTTTCTGGTCTGCAGGAGGCCAGCAGTGAAGTGGAAAATTGCCGTTGGTCTCGTGCCCGAGGAGCACCAGGCCAGCGGCCTCCTTTGAGAAGCTCCCCCGACACCCTCTGGAAGGGACTGGGTCCTGGGCATGGTGGTGGCAGCACTTGGCCCTTGTCAACTGTGGAGCTTCCTGAGGCTGGTTTAAGGGGGAAATGCGAGAGGCGGGTAAGGTTCTTCTTAACATTCTTCATCTGATGTTATTTCGGGGCTGCATTTTTAATTTACTCATTGTTATCACGTGTGCAGTCAGAATGACCGTGCTCCTTGTGCAGGGCTGGTGCCTGGACACAATGCGTCTTCATTCCGTTTTCATGCCTTCCCTCCCTCCGTCTCTCAGTCCCTTCCCATCTGGGACAGAGCTCTCTCGCTGCTCCCATGACGCATCTTTTATTTTGCTCCTAATTTATACTCGGGTGTCTCTTACAAGAGAAACCACGCGATAGCTATGCTGGTGTTTCTAATTTATTTCACTTAGCATTAAGTGTCCAACGAGCTGGTGGTCAAGCTTTTTACGAATATTTTTATTCCTTTTTTCTGACGATAAAGTAAATATATTCTCACCATAAAAAAAATCTAAAGCCTGAAAAAAAAGAGCCAATCAAAAGTTTATACTTAAGAAAAGCCAATATTAGCACATCAGTGTCAATCTTTCTTTCTTCTTATAATGTGTATTTGTATGCTTACGTGTGTCCATTTTCTTTTCCAAAAATTAATTCTTCAGTTCCTTTTCTGCTTTGAACTTTTAGATGAATTTTAAAATCAGGTTGTTAAATCCCCCAAAGCTATCACTGATCCTTTTTTTGAAATTACACTAATTTTACATGTGGATTTGAGGTGCATTTATATCACCACTTGCAGTCTTCCCACACAGGTGTCCAGTGTGTGTTACCGCTTAGGAAATTCTTCCTTTATGCCTTTTGGGAAGATCATTGACCTTTATTCTTAGACTTGCAGCTTATTTCCTCTTAAGTAGGCTCCTAGGTACTATAATGTACTTTTGCCCCACTCCTGTGAAATCTCTTACAATATTCTTTCTCAATGGCCGTATCAGACTTGGTTTCAGTGCTTCTCCCGGTCCCCACTTATTGCTCTGTCTCATTAATTTAGCTTCATGTGGTAGCGCACTAGTCACATATAGACAGCATTTCTTCTCTCTCTGCGCTGCTTGGAGGCAGGTGTTCTGCTTCACTCCTGTTCCTCAGCCCTGTCCACCCACCAGGGTCAGGTATTCACTCGTGCACATATCTAGTGTCTTTTGTTGGCCTCCAAGCACTGGGGCTCAGCAGCTCCCACCCCCTTGCCCCTTTTGGGTGCAGTGCAGGTTGGGTGTGGCACTAATAACTCTCTGGCAGCCTCTCAAGGCTCACTTGCAGGCTTCCTGGATTTGGTAGCACTGATTCCATTTTAATTAGCTTCTCAGGAGGTGTTTGCACGATTCGAGCGATAAGCCTGCGTAAGGGGGAGAATTCCAGCTCAGCGCCCCTCCGGGTCCTGAGCACAGCTCCCTGGAGCAGCATTCTGAGAAGGGTGACCTACATGACACCATGGAAGGTGGGGGCCTGGGCTGAGCCCACACTCTCCCTGAGCAAGAAACTTGGGCTGTTGCTGGAACTTAGGAAAAGCTGAACCGTATTGGGGACCAGAAAGAAAATAAGCAATAGTACTGCTTCTGTTTTTCAAATTTTTACATTTTATTTGCCATTGACTTTTTGCATTAATTTTGATTTTAAAAGTGCTGCATCCCACAACTCTCTTGATTACTGAATTTGAGGGAGTCCCCTTAAATTTTGCACCTAATACTGAGGGAATCGCTCTTCTCCCTGTGGTTCTGACCTTGTTGGACACATTGTGGGTTGAGCTGTGGCCCCCAAAATATATACCCAAGTGCTAGTCCCTAAGATCTGTGAAGGTAATCTTAATTTTTGGTGAACAGGTATGGATACCACGAAAACATAAAGACAAAAGCAGATGCGCAAATAGATGATATACCTGGGCCCCGCTATCCAGTACGATGCACCTAACAGCCAAACAGGAATGGAGACTTTAACCACACACAGATCTACACCATCCATATAATGTGGTGCCACAAAGATGCAGAGCTACGGGCTGAGGATTTAGCTCAGTGGCACAGTGCCTGCCTGGCAAGTGCAAGGTCGTGAGTTCCATTCCTGGTACCAGAAAAAAGCCAAAAAAAAAAAAAAAAAAGAATGCTGAACTGGTAAAACAACTTGGTTAAAGAAAGAAATGAGTGAAGAGCAGTGCCGTCTCGACCTCCCACCAACAGGTAGATGAGGAAAAGGCTTGGGGAAGATGGGGTGGGGCTGAGGTGCTAGGTTTGTACTTGTTTTCTTCAAGAAATATGAAAATACCCTCTTCCTGTTGCTTTGGAATGATTTTTAAAACATTGACACTGTTCTTTTCTCTTCTTTCCCTCAGTTATAAACATTATTGCGTGTTGGTAATTCAGAGTAGTGAAGCCTGTTTTGGTAAATCGATACCTACATTTTAGATGTTTTGGCCTCTTCGTATCCCACATCCACCTTCTCCTTCCCCTCCCCTCTGATTGACTCCCTGTTTCCAAAAGTCTACAGCCTCCTTTCCTGCAAACTCCTATTTATTTACTTGGTTTCCTATATAAGAGAAATCACACTGTAACTTTTCTGCATCTGGCTTATTTCATTTAACATGATGCTCTTTGGTTCTATTTCCTTTCCAATGACATGATTTCATTTTTCTTTATGGCTGCATAACATATACATATATATACACACACACACACACATATATATACACACACACATACACATATGTATTTAGGGCCACATTTTTATCCATTCATCTTTGGCAAGCATGAGGCTGTTTGTACAGCTAGTTATTGTGAATTGTGAAGCTCTAAACACAACACATGTGTCATTGTAGTATGGCTGACTTTAGTTCTTTTGGGAACATATCCACAAGTAGAATAGCTGGCTTCAATGGTTTTCTGTGCTGAGTTTTTGAGGACTCTCCACACTGATTTCCAAAGTAGTTATACTACTTTACAATCCCCCCAAGAGTGACTATTCTCAAGAGTGTAGGAGGGTTCCTTTCTTCCTGTACCCTGGCCAGCACTCATTCTATTTTTCTTTTCAGTAGTAGTAGACATTGTACATGTTTATGGTCATACCTATTCTGCCCGGGTGAAATAAAACCTCAGTGTAGCTCTGATTTGAATTTCTCTAATGGCTAAAAATGTTGAACATTTTCTCATACACTTATTGCCCATTTGACCTTCTTTCAAGAAGTGTCAACTTGGTTCATTTTCCCACTATTTGAGTATGTTATTTGTTCAGGTATTTAATTATTTGAGATCTTTATATAGTCTAGGTACCAATCCTCTATAAGAACAGTAGCTAGCAAAGTTTTCCTTTCATTCAGTGAGATGTTTCTCATTCCTGTTAATTGCTTCTTTACCGTGGAGGAGCTTTTTAATTTGATGTAGTTCTGCTCATTTGTTGATTCTTGGTATGCATTCCTATGTGGTATTATTCAGGAAGTCTTACAGCTTCAAGTGTTCCCCCTACATTGTCTTCCAGTAGCTTCAAAGTTTCTGGTCTTATATCTAGGCCATCAATTCATTTGGTTTTGATTTTTTTATTATTATTTTAAAGAGTAAAAGAAGGATAACGTAGTAATAGGGGGGCTTACCGAATTACAGACAAAGTCGTAGGAAATTATCAATGTTTGTTTTACATATTGTTATCTATAAGATAGTTTCTCAGGAAAACAAGTAGACAAATAATAGTGAGTTACAGACAAAAGTGGTAGGTTATTATCAATGGTTGTTATACTATACTTTGGTATCTTCAAAGTGGTTTCTAAAGAAAATAAATAGAGCTACACATGAGTGACCAACTGAATATTCATTGACTATTCTCAACAGTTGTTGTAGGAAACACATAGTAATAGACATATATCCATTTATGAAATAGCATAGGAACAATACAAACATTACAGAGTTATGGACAGATTAGTAGGAAAATATCAATGGCTGCTATAATACATGGTGGTACCTTCAAAGTGGTCTCTCAGGAAGACAGAGATATGCAAGAAAGACCTAACAAGTAGTTACAGCCTAAGGGTTGTGAAAAATAGCATAATACCGCCTCACCAGTGACTCCTTTCACTGAGGTGTGACGGCTGCAAGGAAGGCCAGAATTGAAAGGAATGACTGAGAGACTTGCACCTGTGTCTAGCAACAGGCTGTTTTCTTGTTCCTCTATAGTCATGATTACCTGGAGCTCCTCCATGGAGATGACAGTCTGGCCAGAGGAAGAAGGCAGAGTATGCCCTGGGCCCCCTCATTCCCGGTAGACTAACTGTAGGATGGGTCTGAATTCTGGGGCCTCCACTTCAGAGGGCAGACTGATCTCCAGTGGTCACCTTCGTATTCAGGGCATGGCCCAGGGGACTTCTTAGGGCAGTTCCTCTTGAGGTGGCCTGGCTTTTAACAGTGGTAGCAGATGAATGTAGTCATCAAGTTCTTCTTGGGACCCTAAGAATCAGACTTAGGGTCTGTTTCTCTTAGTGCTGCAGCAAAGCAGCTGCTTTTTCTTGGTCTCTTAGTTTTCTCTCCTTGGCCTCCTCCTCATCACAGCTATAGAATACTGAGGAGGCAATTCTTACTAACATCTCAAGTGAGCCATCTAGGGCAAAAGCCATTTTTTGTAGCTTTTTCTCTCCAGCCTCCCAGTGCAATGGGACCCCACAACCACTTAATGTCCTCTCCCCAGCCATCAGCACAGGCAGCAGAAATCTCGGTGCAGACCTCTCCAGAGCTCCACATGCTTCTCCACCGCAACCTATACTTTCAGGGAAAGAATGGCTTCAAGGGGGTCTCCCCAGGTATTGCGCAAGGTCCTCCTGGTTTCCAGCTTCCAAATGGCTCTTGTGACCCCAGTCAACTAGACCTCTGAGTCTTCAGGTGTAGTCTGTGTTCTCATATTCTCCAAGTCCTAGTTCAGCAGCTGCTCCTCCTCTGATTCTGGACCTTTCTGGTTTTCACTGGCAGGGGTAAGAGTGACCTGTTGTATGGCATGTATTCCCAGGGGTTTCTCCATGTTGGGATGATTCACTCATGTCCTCGGGCAGGCCTCCACGGCCAGTGCATGGAGGGCCAATTGTGTCATTGCTTCTCTGTGCCATGATAGTTCTTGACCGTGCAGTGGTGGCTGGCCTTCCAGGTGCCTGTGGTGCTAGGCGCCAGCCCAATGGCTGGCGCTCCCTGCCACGAAGCTTCCTGGGAGCCGGCTGCTTTTGCCTCCCAGGCACCTGCCCTGCTAGGGGCCAGCCCAAAGGCCAGCACTCTCAGCTGCGCTGTTTCCTGGGTGCTGGCTGCCCTCCTACCAGGCACCTGCATGGCTAAGGGTGAGCCCAAAAGCCGGATTTGCTTTTAGTACAGAATGAGAGACTGGGATCACATTTCAATCTTCTGCACATGGATATCCAGTTTCCCCAGCACCTTTTGTTGGAGGCTCTCTTTTTGTTTTTTTCCAGTATATATTTTTGGCCCCTTTGACAATGCCTTTATGTTAAGAAAGAGGTTTTGCACATGTGATTGTAGATTTTTAAGATTAGTTCACCCTGGATAATTAATGGGCCCTCAGTCCAATAACAAGTACTCTTGTAACAGGACAGGAAAAGCCATAGGCACACATGGGACAAGGCCCATGAAGACAGATGCAGAGATGGGGGCCATGCAGCTACAAGCAAGGCAATGCCTGAGGCCAGAAGTTGGAAGAAGCAGGAAGCATCTGAAGCATTTTCTTCTGCAGCATTCTGAGAATGCTGGGCCTACCAGCACCTTGATTTTGGACATCTGGCTTCAGGAACTCCAAGCAATTAAATTTCTGTTGTTGTAAATCATCATTGTTGGGGTCACTTGATACTGAATCTCAAGTCACCCAACACAGTTTCAAGGGCAAGTGTCTTGGTATGAGATCTGTGAGGTACACTGAGGAGAAATTTCTACCCTAAAGGCCAAACTAGGCAGCTGTAGGTGTTCAGTGGGTTAATTGCATGTGCATGTGTGTGTGTGTGTGTGTGTGTGTGTGTGTGTGTGTGTTGCACTGCTGGCACAGGGGCTGGCAAATGGAAAATGTTCAATCAATATTTGATAAATCAACAAAAATTTATGGCACACACGCACACACATAGGCAGGCACACACATGCGCATGCACACACACACACACACACACACACACACACACACACACTTCTATCACTGTCCAAGAACAGATGTGTATGATTTAAATCAAATATTCAAAGATCAAACTAAATTGGGACTAAAGTTCAACTACAGAATTTAAATCAGATTTTCTCAGGGCTCTAGCATATCCCTTTCTGCTCTTTAAACAGACCTAGCAAAACCTATTTGCTGTGATTTCTAGAACCATCTGCTTACCATCAGCATGTTTCCTCTACTGAGTTATAATGGAAAGTTCTACCTTGCCTTTCTCCCCATAAAGTAAGCTAAGTGAAACTCAGTGAAATCAATGACTGTCTCCTAAAATCTCTATTTCCCCAGCACTAGCTATATATGTGTTGGAAGAATAAATTAACCTACATTTTTTTGGAGACAGGATCTTGTTATATAGGCTGGCCTTGAACTCATTGTATGGCTCCGGCTGCCCTTGAAGTTAAGGTGTCTGGGGAGCTCCTGGAATCTTCTACCTGTGCAGTTCTCTCTTTCATGAAGCATTCTGTCCTTCCACTCAGCCAGTCATAGCTGGCTGTTGCTTGTTTTATCACTCTCTCTGTCATGGTTTAGAATCTCTCTCAAGGCAACAAACGGGGCAATTATAAGGCTTATCTCATATATTTCTTGTCACTCAGGAATCACTGTCCTTTGTTGACTAAAGTTTAATGATTTGCAAATCATCAGGTTTGATTCTTTTAGTTGCTTCAGGTAAAAGGTAAATCGAGTACCTGTTATTTCATACTGACTGGAAACGGAAGTCTGAGGCTGCCTTTTCGCGTTTCCTGTGTGCTGGCCCTGTGGGAAGAATTTGATTCAGCCTATATTCTGCAAAAGAAGGAAATCTGATGGCTACTGAATAGATCCTTGTTCTTCAAAGTGTTGTCTAGGTGCCAGCAGCGGCAACCCCAAGGAGCTTGCCAAAATGCAAGCTCTCAGATGTCTCCCAGACCTGCTGTGACAGTCACTGAACTTTGACAAGAACCTCAGGTGATCTGTAAACACATTCAAGTTTAAGAAGTGCCATATTGGCTAATTTTAAACTTTTTTTTCAATTCAAAGTCCTGTCCGGTAGGAGATTAGGGCATGACAAAGCAGAAGGACAAGTGGGCATGACCTGTCAATCACGGCGATCCAGGACATGCGCAGAAGAGCAGTTCCCCAAGCCCTGCACCCCCGAACCAATCAGAGAATTTGCTGTAATAACTCAAGCAGGTTTCTGATAGGACTGCCTAGACCTGACCTCATCCTGAGGAGTGGAGGCTGCAAAAGATGGCCATGCTGAGGCTCTGGCTCAGTGTGCTCGCACTTTCACGTGGGTCCGCTCTTATCTTGTGCAGTGCACTTCTTTTCCTCCTTTTAGCCTGCACTTGTTCTGCAGAACATGTTTCTTTTCCTGCGTTTAATAAATACAATACCTTGCTACCTTTGCACTTGTCTCCACCAGTTCTTTGTAGAGGATAGAAAGAACCTAGAAAACACCTCTAGAAAGTGCTGTGGATTGGGCAAAGGGGGTTCCTAGGAGAACAAGGCACATTGTGGCAAAGTCATAGTATGCTAAAGACTTAAGTGTCTAGCGGTGGGTTTGTCAAATAAGCTGTAAAAGATTAACAAAGGGAAAAATAAAATAACAAAGAGGGTGAAAAAAAAAGACAACTACATATTCCTATGATTACTTTTGTAATTATTTGGTTAATGTCTGTCTGGATAGTCTATGCATCTCTTCTTGTTTATCACCTTTGTATTCTACGGGTAGAGACAGTCCTTGGGAGGTATCAGACAAATAATAAATCATTTCCAATGGACTAAATGATCACGGGTATTAGACGACTGTCAGGGGTAGAAGTTATAGGTCTGGGGTGGAGAGTTTAGACACAGAGTTCTCTAAAGGGGCAGAAAAATTTACTCAGCAAATGGCTGAGAGCATCTAAGAAACATCAGTGTTCAAGAGAATTTAATAAAGGAGGGACCCAGAAATTTCTAAGCCTTCCTTATATTTGGGGAATGAACTAAAGGAACTGTAGCTCCATGTCATCACAAAGAGGAAGAGTTTGATGAGGAAATCATAGACAACTTTGGAAAAAGTGGCCTTGCAAGTTCCATATGGACTTAGCCCGATAGCTTGGGGCAGCAGCTTTGCAAATGGAAAGAGTCTCCCAAGGCCTGAAGGTCCTGCAGTTCCCAGCTTGAGTCTCTCCTTTCCGCTGCTCCGCTGGGATGACTGGAGGCCAATCTTCACTGCTTCCGGCCTTTAACAGTGAACTGGTAGGGGTAACTATAGCTGTGGCAGTGGCAGTGGAGGTGCTGATGGAGCTGGTGGTGCCTACCTTGCGTTTGTGGAGTCTGTGATGATCATGTGTGGTGATGTCTCTGAATGGAGACTGCAGAGCCGGGAAAGTGCCGAGTGGATGACCAGTATGCCCGGATGTTCATTAATGGCGCATGATGAAACACCGGAAACTGAGGCTGTGGGAAAGAGGGTTTAATTCCATCTACTTGCAAGTAGGCTGAAGTCAGAGTGATATCAGCAGGTGGCATAGAAGCAGGCTCAGGAATTTATGGGGTTTGGGAAAAGGGTTTATAGACTCAAGAAATCTGGGTGGAATGCTGGGGTCAAAGTCCCAAGGACAGTCAGTACAGCTGTGTGGACACTGGTGGGCATCTGGCACCCAGGGGACTGCAGGTCCAGTCCTAAATTTCTTTATGGCCACTGACTCTTGTTTGCTGAGAGCAACGTGGATTCCTGTTTGTACAGGGAAGCATGAAGGTCTTTCTCAGGTCAGGCCTGACACTGGGCTTTTGGAAGAAAATGAGAAAAACTTCGATGACAGCACAAGAATGGTCTCTCCAAAGATCAGGGTATAAAACAGCTGATATAAAAGTATGAAGAGGAGGAATAAATATTCCAAAATGAACACAAAAGACTGGGAGCAGAAGAAGGAGTCACATAGGCCACTTGGGGAACATGAATATGTGCAGAATCACTGCAAGCAAAGAAGTGAATCAACAAAGAAGTGACAATACACCAAGTGAAAAATTGCTGAGGACGATAACGAGGGCATTCAAAGCTCTGGTGAAAACCCAGGCAAACTGCACCGCCCTCTCCCCACCAAACACACACACACAGAGCACTATTTCAGCTTGGGCCAATAATGTAGAGGTAATAAAATTCAAGCCTGGTAACGTTACCGGTTAATGTGTCTTGCTGAAATTCTTTCCAGGCTCTTGCTGTCCTGAACAAAGAATTGGACCAGACATACGGAAAAGGTAGGAGGGAGGTACATTTATAGAAGGTGGAGAAGAAGTATGATCTGCAGAGTGAGAGCGGGCTGAGGAGCAGACTCTTGGTTGTGAGGAGAAGGGAAAGGAGTCTTTTGTATCTGGAACTGGCTCTCCCTCCTGCAAATAAGCCATTGATTGGGGGGTAGCTGTCCTATCAAAAGCTCACTTGGCCCTGGGCACCAGACTTAAACTGACCTATGGAAGACTTGCTTGGTTTTCTGCCAGATGTAAATAAGGGATTGAAAAGAGCGCTCTTCTGATTGGTTCCCCCTGCAGTACTCAGGAGGGGCAGAGTCATCCTGGATCCTGTATTCCACACACATGCCCTTGCGTCTCCATGGCTTTGACAGATTTGCCCAGTGGATGGATGGTGTCCTAGACCTAATCTCCTACCTCAGTAACTCTTACTTCTCTCTCAGCTTGCGTCTACCAGGGAGAGTGAAGTTCATGCTGAAGAGGGCAGAACACCTGATCTTTATAGTTTAAAGAGGAGAAAGCCACTCAAAGACCTAAAATCCAGACTGCATATCCGGTTTGAATCTCTCCCTTTGCACTTGCCCTAAAAAGAAAAAGTCTTCCTAAACAACCACTAGCATCTAAAGATTCACCATATCTTAAGCAAAACTACTCTTTTTGGGGAAAGAAGAATAGTTCCAAAATCTAGTTTGTTTTCTTCTGAGTCCAATCAAACTGTCTCATAAATTCTATTGGCCTGGGTGTTAGTGCTATTAAGAAGAAATTAATTTTCCTTTTATACACAAACTCCTTACATATTCTAAGATCGCTGCAGAGTAGTTTTTCACATGCACATGTTCAACATCCTCATTTTCCTTCAACAATGTGAGAGTGAGCCTCCTTAACATCCTCGGACTGTGCTTTAAATAGATTTTAACTGTGTCCTCTGCTTGGTTAAAACAAACTACTCGTGAGAAGAAGCCAGTGCCCTTTCCCTAGAAGAAAGTATGTCAGATTTCCTTCCAGTGAATCCCTAACCCCGCCCATGCTTGTGTCCAGCAGCGAAAGTGTCCCAGTGTCCCAGAAAAAGTGACATTTCTCCCTTCTAAGAGTGCTTTCTCCACTCTTACTGCAGTGATTCGATCTCTCTTCTGTTTTTTGTTCCCTTCTCTTAGCAGAATGCTCGCATTTTCATTATAACGTACTCAAGTGACTCGTAGAAGTTTCCCTTACCTGTCACCCTCTAGACATCACCATCTCTCTCTCTTCCTCTTCAAAGCTGAGCTTCTTATCTGTTGCTACCTTAATTTTTTTTTTTCTTTTCATTTTTGCCTCCCTTTTGCACTTTACTCACTGAAAATTAACTTCTGGGCCACGACTCCTCTGAAAACACCCCATGTTCGCCAGTGGTGTACATATTTCTAAATAAATATAGTAGATATTTTTCTTTTTTTTTAAAAAAAAAAAAAAAACACCTTCATTTCTCAGGAGGGTTAAATACTGTGGATCATTTCCATCTTCATTCTCTTCCTTTAGCTCTTTTGGACACCCAATTCTCTTGGTACAGATTCTCTTTTTGTGATTTCTCTTTCTCAGTCTCATTAACAGGCCTTCCATCTCTATTTGTTCATGAAATACCAGAGTATCTCAAAAGTTACCCTTTCTATCACTACACGCTCTCTCCCTGGGATAGCGCCTGACTTCAGGTACCTGTACATGGTCTGTATGATTAATTCCCAGCCTAGACTTTTTCGTTGAGTTCCAGACTGCCATATTTAATTGTCTGCTTTACATACACTGGGATGTCACTGAGACATCCCCTAATAATCATTCCTGAACTAGATCATGCCTCCCTGCCAACTAACTTCCCTAATGTTTCTTGTTTCAGAGAAAGCCTTTGACACCTCTCTAGTCACATAAGCCAAAACTCTTGATGTTTATTCTTGCATCTCCTCCTTACTAGCATAATCTATCACCAAGTTGTGTAACCACGGGATCTAAATAACCCACATGTACCCGCTTCTCGCCCCCACAGCCCTGGGCTGGTCTGAGATCCTGTGCTGTCTTGTCTGCACTTCTGCAATCATCCGTTAGCTCATCTCTGCATTTCTATCATTCTCTCAGGATTTGTTCCCCACTATAATTATGACTATATCACTGCCCTACTTAAAATTTGGGGTGGATTCCCATTGTATTTATTTATTTGGTGATGCTGGGGATCAAACTCAGGGCATTGTGCGTACGAGGCAAGAACTCTACCACTGAGCCACACCGTCAGCCTCCCACTGTGTTTAAAGAACAGCAATATGATAATAGCCCTGTGCGAATGGCCTGTATCACAGCACTACCACTTCTTATCACTCCACACCTCAAGTCACACCAAGCTATTTGAGGTCCTCCTTGGGGCTCCACTGCCTCTGACCGCAGAATTGTTTTTATACCCCTATAGTACTTCTGTCCCCCTTTCCTTACAACCTGGCCATGATGGTGTCTTTTAATAACTTTCTTATGAGTGTATTTTCATTCTTTGGAGACTTTGTGTATGTTCCTAATGATATATTCACTTTTTAAAAGTTTCATTAATATGAGGGATGATTGAAATATACAATGAATGTTTACATTTTAGAAATTATTAAAGTAAAAAACACATTGCCATAAACCCCCCTGACACATTCCTAGCTGCTTTGAACAGTTATCTCTCCATTTTTGTCACTTCTTGAAGCAGTTCTGGAGTCCCCTTTCATGAATGTCTCTAAGAGGTGTAATAAAAAAAATGGTGGCTCCTGCCACTGAGCGCCATCCAACAGAAAGGCAGGCTTGTAAAAACATTACAGTGTGTCCTCATCCACCTTATCCACTGGATCTGGCACTGTGGAGCTACTGGCTCCTCCTCCAAGTCAGAATGACCATGAAACGGAAATGTTTTGAATTTATTCAGGACATCATGGAAACGACACAGCAGAAATAAAGATACTCATGGAAGAGACTCGTAGAACTGGCTCACAAAGTGGCAAGAATGATAGGATAAGTGTGAAATGAAGGGGGAGTTCTCAGTATTTTGTCTTTAACTTTAATAAATTATTTTAAATTTTAAGCATTGATGACACTTTTTGATCACTGCAGCTGATTTAAGGACAGTAGGGACTTTCTCTGTTTGTGAACTTCTGAATCCCCAGTGTTTGGCAAAGCCCTAGGTTCATACCATATGTACAATAAATATTTTTGGAAAGAATATATATATACATGGATCTCAGAAACATTCTTATACTTTTCACCTGAAATTCAGGGCTTCCTGCCTCTTTCCTCCAGATCCATTTGGTCTGTTGACTGCTTCCCACTTGTGGGAAATGCTCCCTGATTGCCCGCCCCACCAGGAGAGTTACGTGCTGTCATACTCGTGTTCTTCGTGTGCTTCTACTTTACCACTTCTTGCAATGTTATTGAGTTTATTATTTGCACATCTATTTTTCTATATCCTCCAATACCCAAGGAGCAAGAATATATCTTCGAACCATGCCTGAAAGATGTTAGGGACTTGTTGGAACTCAGACAGTGAAGGCCACAGGAGATGCAGAAGCTAACTTCCTCTCTGATCTTCTCCTGTCCACTGTTCCTCACCTCTGATTCTCTCGTGAGGTAAGCCATAAAAACTAAATTCCTCTTCCCTAAGCCAGATTATAGAAACCACAACCCTTTGCTCCAAAGCTAGCAAAAGAAAAACCCACAGGAAAAATATCATTTTAACTGTTTTTCTACATTTTTGTATAACAATTTTCCACTAAAAACTTCTCTGGCCCACTTTGCTCTACTTTAGTTCACACACACACCCTCCCATTCCAGAAGAATCTGTATTATGAAGTTTTCCTATTGCTGGGACAAAATACCAACACCCAAAACTTAAAGGAAGAGAGGTTTATTTTGACTCACAGTTTCTAGTGAGTTTAGTATACATTTGGTTTGCTGCAAGGAAGAAAATGTATGGTGGACAACATCAGAAAACTGTTCAACCCATGGCAGCCAGAGAGAAAGGAGGAGTTGGGACATTAATACACCCTCTCAGGTCACATGATAGTCACCCATCTCTAGCTATGCTCTATGTCCTAACCACACACTCAGCTACTGAATGCATTACTGAACAAATACCCTGATGAGTATAGTACCCCAAGGACCTAATCACCTTCCAAACACATGAGACTTTTGAGGGACATTCCAGTTCTAAATGATGTCATGCAAAATGTATTTATTCCATCTCTGAGAGCCACCAAAGTCTTAGGAGTTCTAGTATTGCTGAAAAGTCCAAGACCAAACTCTCCTCTGAAACTCAAGGCAAGCTCTTATCTGTAATCCTCCGTAAAAACCTAAAAGTAAATTAAATACTTGCAAGATGAAATGGCATAGATTAGAATTCCCATTCCAAAAGGGAGGAGTAGGGGGATGAAAAGGAATAAGACAAAAACAAGATCAACATCCAGCAGGGTAAACAGTAAATCTTCAGCTCCATGTCTAGCAGCCAGAGCTGGCTGTGGTGAGACATGAGCTCCAAAGGGTTTGGGCAGCCCCATCCATATGGCCTTGCTAGTTGTAGCTCATGTGGATTCTCTCTTGAGTTGATGCTACGCACTTCATACAGCTTTCTTCAGCAGACATCCCACATCCCATCTCCAACTTCTTGGGATCTCCACTGCACTTTCAGCTTCACTCTCATCACCTCATTCATTGGTCTCTCCAGAGCATACTATCTGGTCTTGCAATCCTTCTTCTGACATCTGGATACAATCCTCCATGGCTTCACAACACTTGCATTCTGTGTGCCAAAAAAAAGGTAGCACCACATGATTGATAGCAAGATTTGTTTTCTGTCAGCTTAAACAGTAGTCTGGCCCCCTGGGATAATGGCCATAGTGGCCTCTGAGTGCCTGGATATTTGAGCTGAAATGAATACTGGAGAGCCAATTTCTTTTTTGAGTGGGGGACCTACAGGTACTGTTCTCAAATGAAAGGATAAACCTTTCAAGTATAAAACTTTTGGATTCTTGAGACTGTGATGAGTATGGCCTTGTTGATTCCTGATATATCTTCAATCCATCTTTCTTATTGCTCTGGTGCAAAATATGTGGCTTTTGAAAAATGCTAATCTTGTCAACAGCCACAATTTCCTTTGCTTCAACTTTACAAGTACTTCCTTTCTAGCCAAGCATCACATAATTTAACTCTGCTTTTCATTTCTGATTCTCACTATAAATCTTCCTGAGAGCAGCAGCAACTTTTACGCTATAGCCTGAACATTGGGCTGCCTTGAAATTTCTTCAGGTAAAGCAATTTTCCACCACCTTTAAATTCAGTCTCACACAGTCTTAGGGCATAGGCTACTTGTAGACAAGTTTATTTCCAAAATGAAACATGTGTGGCCTTTAGTCCAGTTTCCAGTAGAGTCTCCCTTCGCAAGTGAAACTTCTTGAGCTTGTCTTTTACTCTCTGCATTCATACTAGCATTCTGGTCTTCTGAGCTATAACCGAACCACCCATCTGGCTCTTTTTACAGCATTCTAAGACTTCTCTAGCCTCTGTGTCTAAACCTTTCAAAACACTTCCTACAAACAGATTCAGATGCTTCTAAAGCACACTGTCAGATACAGTCACAACAGTGACCTCACTTACCAGTTTTCTATGTTAGCCTTTCCATCACTGGGAGAGAGTACTCAACACCTGAAACTTAAAGGAGGAGAAGTTTGTTTTGACTCATAGTTTCCAGTGGGTTCAGCCCATGGCCAACTAGTTCCAAGACATAAACAGTACAATAAAAGGCATGGGTGAGGAAAGCTGCCCTTCCTATGATAACAAGGATGTAGAAAGAGAGAGAAAGGAAGCTCCAGGGATGAGAATACACCCTTGCAGTTCATGCCCCAGTGACAATCCTGCAACCATTCCCGTTCTCCTAATAGCACAGTCATCTACTGAATTTGTCACTGGACTAATCCACTAATGAGTGCCATGACTCAATCACCCTCAAGACGCATGAGACTTTTGGGAGACATTTTAGATCTAAACCATAACAGGGTCCCACACCACATTCAGAAGAATAAATGCTACCCAGAGAGATCAGGAAGAATCTGAACAGGTAGACCTTGCTGGGTTTTCTTTCTCAGTCTACCTCTATTAAATCATATCCTTTTCTGTTCAATCACATTTCTACAGTTGTCCATGCCTCATCAAACCTAAGCATAAAAAATGGACAGTCCACCCTGAATCTTTGGATCTTCAATCTGCAGGCTCTTGTGTCATGTAAACCTATCTTTTGTTCTAAGCATGTTGATTATGACCTTTTATGAGCGGCAGGAAAGAGCTCACCCCCTCTCCTGGTCCTACAGATATCAGTATTTATTTATTGATTTCTTCCATGGTAGGTGCTAACATAACGACAGGAATTAGTGGATTGGCTACAATGTCCTTCTTTATCACTGCCCAAGCATCTTATCTGAAACTGTGGAGTTGGTGTGAGAGGACAGTTTCCCTCAGTTAGAAGGAGGCAAGTCCTTATCTAACAGTGGGTAAGTACCATACTCTTCTGTTGGACTGGCCAAGTAAAGCAAAGAAGTGTTTAGATAGCATCTCTGTTCTTTATGTGGCTTCATGTCTGTAGGCACATGATTTCCTGAGATATCTAAAGGACTTTCCCATGCATTTTTGGCTTGTAATGGATGATATTTTAGAAATCAGAAAGAACACAAAATTGGTCATATTTCTAGGAATGTGTGATAGGCAAATATTATTTCCCTCTTCAGAAAGAAAGAGTCCAGCACTATAGATTGTGAAGCATAATATCAATTGTGTGAACAGATTATTAACATATGTTCATGAACCATCTGTGAGGGAAGTAGTTAGCATTAGTTTTCCAAAGACAGGTCATGATACCATAGTTAGTAGTTAGGATTAATAGGTTCTACCAAGGACAGAAATGTTGTTGGAAACATTTTTGCTTTGTGTGAGTTTTATAAAAAGATTCAAACACATTTTTCTTGATGTGAAGCATATCTAGGGTGCCCAAGAAGATGGTGTACATGGATGGATTTATGCTGGACTCCAGATGATAGAGCAATGACTGGGGGGTCAATGCTGATGCTCCATCCTTTTTTGTACCTAACAAGGTAAATTGAAATACAAAATACATCACTATCAAAGAGGTAGAACAAAAATGCTGGAGGGGAGGTAGTCAGTGAGTTACCAGAATGAGAATTCAAAACATTTTAGGTGAAAAATACTAACAACCAATGATATGAGTATTTTTCCATGTCCAAATTATCCCATGTAGGGGCTGGGGATTTAGCTCAGCGGCAAAGCACCTGCCTGGCAAGTGCAAGGTCGTGAGTTCGGTTCCTGGTACCGGAGAAAAACCAAAAAAAAAAACAACAAAAAAAACAAAAAACAAAAAACAAATTATCCCATGTAATTGTCATAGTGGATATCAATGTTACTAATAAGTCTCATTTTCTGCATGCTTGCCATGTGCCAGACTCTGCATAAGCAGTTTCCGTCTTTCTAAATAACCTTTGGCTGTAGACATCTTTTCTCCCTTTTTCAGAAAAGGAAACTGAAGACAAACAAGCAGCTTCTGGAGACGGAATTTACACATAAGTCAACCTGACATCCAGTACTCTGTTTCTGTTTACATAAAATGTTACGGGAAAGTATAATTCTGCTTTAAGATTCAAGACGGAGATCAGTGCTTCTGGGGAAGGTTTTGTTTGCGTGTAAGCAGCTTGTGCATCATCCAGGTGAGTCACTGCCATTCCCTGAAGGAATAGCATCTTGGAGTATGGACCACTGCTCAGGACAAAGGAAGGCAAGAGTCACACTGTGCCCCACAATGAACGCAGTGCAGTGCGTGGCTCTGAGACACTGATCGTATGACGGCATTGTCAGCTTAGGCAAGCCCTGGGTAATTGGAACTGTGTGGTCGTGGAAAAAGTTGCTGAAGAAACTGCAAGTTGTGATCACATAATATGACAAATGTTTCAATTTTTTTTTTTTTGGTTTTTCTCCGGTACCGGGAACTGAACTCACGACCTTGTGCTTGCCAGGCAAGTGCTTTGCCGCTGAGCTAAATCCCCAGCCCCCAAATGTTTCAATTTAAAAAGAATTAATTTTAGTGAAAGATACATTGCCACTAAAACACTCCCCACTTCAGTCAGACACACCTATCCCATCTTTTTGGCCACTCTATGGACCAGGTGTGGAAGTCCTCTTTCTGGAGTGTCTTTAGTTGTTTTCTCCAGTAAGTTTTTTTTTGTTTGTTTGTTTTGTTTTTTTGTTTTGTTTTGTTTTTCTCCGGTACCAGGAACCGAACTCACGACCTTGCGCTTGCCAGGCAAGCGCCTTTGCCGCTGAGCTAAATCCCCAGCCCCTTTAGTTGTTTGCTTGTAGCTGCCTCGGTGTTCTGAATCCACTCCCAAAGTTTACGCTGTACGATCATCTTGACTTTGGAGCAGAGTCAGAAACCCCGTGGCATTCCACGCTGTGAGGTGGATGAAGTCCATCCACAATGTTTCTGTTTGACAGGAATTGCCGTAAATGTTTTGAATGGATTCAGGACATCAAGCAGCCATGACAGCACAACTAAAGACACTGAGGAAAGAGGAGTCCCAGAACTGCTTCAGAAAGTGACAAGAATGATGGGAGAAGTGTGTTCAAAGCAGGAGTATTATAAGGGGGGTTGTTGACAATGTGTCTTTTACTGTAATAATGTTTTTTGTTTTTTTTTTTAATTCAAACATACATTGTATTTTTGGTCAGTCCTTGTAAAAAACAAGCTAACTCTAGCTGTGTGTTAATATTTGCTAATGCATACTACAGGCCAGATACTAGTCTCACTATTTCTCGGCATTAATATGTTTGGTTTTCATGATAATCTTAGGACATAAGTGGTATTATTGCTACCTGTATTTCACAGGAAGAGTAAACTGAAGTGAACAGAGATCATATGTCCCTTCCCAAGGTCACAGCCAGAATCTGTGAAAGTTTGGCTATTATTTTCAGTGGAAACAGGAAATTACAAGAGCAATTATACACATTATTAGGCTACCGACAGAAAAGAACAAACCAGTGAAGGTATTATAACAAAGTGCAATTTGATTCCCTCACAAACATCTAACAATTTACATTATTTCAAAAGGACACTGCTGAATGTTTTCAATCACGCATGTTTTCAGAGGGACTCTGTGGAGGATCACTTAGGCAGCTCTCCTTGAAAGAAGAGTGATTGTCTCCATTTTGGCTGAGCCTGACCCTACTTCCATGTATTGATGTGTACAGAGCTGGGTAGGACCTTTTCTTTATCTCTTCAACTGGCTTTAAGGAAGGCATATTGGTCTAGCCAAGGTGCTGATGGTGATCTTTGGAGATGGCAAACGTGTTTCCCCTGGACCCCCGTTGTTCCTAAGAGTGAGCTGGGATGAGGCAGGATGTGTGAGCCAATGCTCCATGCTCTCAGCTGGGAGGGAGCCTTGAGATAGAGGCTATAACTTCCTGGGGCTTCAGAGATTATACATCAGAATGGAAGCACCGACCCCAAAACATTAGATACTCTCTCAATTGTGTTATGCAGATTACTCTCTCTGCATATCCTTCTTTCTGCCTTTGCAGAGGTGATTTCAGGCCTCCTACCCAGCCCAGCTCACAGCACTCACCCACTTCCCATGGTTCTCACAGTCACTCATCCTCAGGCCACTCCCTTCTTCATGAATGAATAAAACCTGGGTTCAGCCTTGGGTCGAGGCCTTTGTTCCAGATGGCCATCATCGTGGCTGGACTGAGGACCCTCTGGCTCCCCGTAACTACAAATGTGTCTTAGAGCCTTCATTCTCACTATGGCTTGCGCTGGACATGGTAGATTTGAACTGACTCACTAGAATTCCAAGAACTTTTCATCGGATCACAAATATAAACTCCTGGGCTGCGATGAGGACTGGGAAGGGCTCTCTATAGGTCCTATAACATCTGAAGAGGACAGATAATATGTTTCCATGTTTTCTCCCAATTCCACAAGCCTATCAATGTCAACATAGCTGCCTCCTGGTAGATAGATCTGGTAGTATTTATCCTCCTGGAATCTCGAAATGTATGTACGAAAATCTGTGTTAACTGGAACTTGGTTTCAAGAACACTACATCAAAATGTGTTGCTGAATCATGCTTTTTCAAAGTCAGAGGGCAATTTTTCAAAGTTATTTAATATTCATGGGTCTCTCTACTCTTGAGTACATACATCCAGTCAACAAAGATTTACCCATCACCCACTGTACATTGTGCTATATTTGATACCCAGCTCTCTATAGTTTGCTCATTTAATGATGACAAATTTCCAATCAAAAGTTTAAGTGATTTTCTCACATTCGCAGGGCTTGGAAGAGACTAGGAAAAACCTGGAGCCCAGGCCTGTCAACCACGCTGTCTTCAGTCCCTTACTCTCTAGTCCTTTCCCAAGAAAGCCACGTAGGTGGACATATATCACAAACGATTTCTATAAAAAGGGTCTCTACCTGTCTTCTTGAGCCATCCCTCTGCAGACATCATGGGGCACACTTTCACTTAGAGCCAGCAAGGTGGTTGTTGGTGAGATATAAGAGTTAAAAAAGAACAAACGAAAATCATTGTTTTCATTCTTGGAGGGCTGTATCAAAGACCTCCAATCAGAAATCTGGGGAGGAGAATGGGACTAAAACATCAGTGTTTTTTTAAAAAAATACTAATTTTTCATTTGATTCTCATTTGCAGCAAAGGTTAAAGACCACTTTCAGTAGAAAACATCCCTGCAAATATTTATAAATACTTATAGCTGCAGTCCTGATGAAAGTGGTGCCTGTAGCTATGATAACCCACTCATTTTTATCAACCAGCAGGGCTCAGAGATGGTGAGATCCACAGATGGGGGGGTCTGGTCAGAAACCAGCACGGGAGAGAATTCTGGGAGTGTCACCTCTGTCACCAACAGGCAGCTTCTTCTGCAGCATTGGCTCACTGTCACTTGTCTTTACAGAGAAGGAGCAATTTCAACTCACTGAGTGGAATTCTGCTAACACAGGCCCTTGCTGGTGCACAGATCAATTCCCTGTGATTAATTTACTAAGAACCACCCACTAATCCTTGTTTGGAACCTTCTCCTCTCCCCCACAGACACACACAGACACACACAGACACACACACACACACACACACACACACTCAAGCACTTCTAAGGATAACATTTTTTTAAAAATTGCCAGTTTGAATATTTCAACAAAATATTTAGGTATTTTACTTATGATACTTAAACAGTTCTTTCTAGAAAGAAAAGCATAACCCTATAGTCAGCAACAGACCCTGCAAATCACTGAGAAGAATGGGGCCTCCTCAGTGCTGTGCGGACTGTGGTGTAGGAGGACGCTGTGGACCTCAGATTCTCCGTGTGTCAAATGCTTCAGCGGCTCCCTCACTGCCCTAGCACGCGATGATGCTGATTCATCTCCTAGGGGACCCAGCCAAGACGAAGATGCCTTCTCAAGGAGTTAGCCTCTTTGGACTCTTAATGAGGTACAAGAAAATGATCCAGGACGAACAAAATGGTTTTGTTTATTTTCCTGCATTATCTCCTCTCCTGGCACCATGGAGCAGCCTTCACTATTGCTAAGGAAAAAAAATGAAATGTTCCAAGCATCGGGACATTCTGGGCAGATTCTGAAACCTCATTTGTGATGTCGGCTGGGCACAGTGGTTGATTTTCTTTGTAGGGTGTAGCAGGGGAACAGAGAAAAAAAATCTTCATTAATATGCCAGAACTAAATGCAAAATAACTGGGCCTACAGTCTAATCTAATCATGCTTTCGTTTATTCACCTCATATAAAATCTCTTAAGAATGCATTTGAGCACAATATATAATAATAGTACTATAACATACATTGTGAGGAACTTTCGAAAACAAGAAAATGTCCACCTAGAACAATGCAGTGCTGATAGACATACAACCCATTGGTCATGCACGCCTGTGCCATTTCTTTAGCTATTGAGTCACAACGCTGAACCGAAGCATGAAACATATTTTACAAACTGAAACGACACCAGGAAGAGGCCTAGCAAGAGTTATCAGAAGAAGCTTCACATTTGCATAATTTACAACATCAGTTCACATTTTATTATAAAAATTCACATTGTTTTATTGTTTTCTTTCATAATGAATTGGAACATGACATTCCCGCAGTATAGCAGGCAGGAAGGAGGCTAGCTCTTCGGAAGTCAGTAGTTTGGGGGCACTCAGAAGAATCTTTTGTGAGCAAATGTAGTGTTGCTTTTGGAACTGAACCCACAATTAGAGTAGAACCCAGTTATAACTCAACTCATGTGTACACAGATTTGGATAAAACATGGCTAAAAACTGCATCCCTTTGCCCCCTACCCCTATCAAACTATACAAAAGTAAAAGCTCAGTATAAACCATTTTGTATCTAATGTGAGAATCCTGTTCGCAAAACTAGTTTGTAAAGGGTTGCAGCAACTCAGACAGGGAGAGGGCCGGCCCCGGGGGCACCCAACCCCTTCCCGTCCTGACTGCACAGGGAGGGGCCCCTTGTCTCTCCGAAGCACTGTCTGGGTTATATAATACACAATACAAAACATGACAAGAAAAGGTCGCAACTCTTAGGCAGAGTCTTCTACACAAATTTAACACCACCATTGGCAGGCAATGTTAGATATATAAATTAATAACTTACAAAACATTACAGTATATACATTAAGTAATAAATACACGGTTACGAACAGGAATGGAGGTGTTAGCATGAAAGGCAGTGCGAGCGAAAAAGAGGCAGATCAACCTGCAAACAGTGCTGGGAGGGGGAGAGGGACAGGTCGGGGTCCTGCAAAAGGGGGTTCTCAGGGGGTCAGGACAAAACGGGCAGGCTGCCATGTTAGCCTGAGGCTATACCACAACTGCCCCTTCCTGCCCCATAGTGTTTTTGACGTTTTTCTGTTGATATCACAAACAGTGAGACCTCAGAGGAAAAGTACTGTTTGAAGCAAGCAAACAGAGCCAAGCGGCCAGGGCCACCGTGGAGCCGGATGGACCGTGGGGGAAGGAAGTAGAATGTGGTTAGAAGCATGTGTCTGCTGTCTGTTTGCAAAAGTTAACTGTAGGAAAGCGAAAGATATTGCCCAAGAAAGAAGGAAGACTGTTTTCTTTCTTTTCTTTCTCTCCCCCCAGAAAGAGTCAAGAAAAAAGTGTGTATCAACTTTGAATGCTTATCTGTGTAGAAGTCGGTACTAAACTCTAGGTGTTCAACAAGCATTTTCAAGACATGAAAATGTTTTACAAAAAGGCACACAGGTCGGCAGACAAGGGGACAGTGAGCAGATTCATCAGTGAACGTGTGAGTCAGTGAGTTCAGTCACTAGTCGGGCAGGGCCCCGAAACTTAGTGCGGAGAAATCTCTCAGTTTTGTGTCTTCCGTGTTCAAGCTTTTGGTTGTGACTGGAACCGGCCTGGGCCACCACGTAAACCTCAGCTGTCTACCAAGCTGCAAGCCAGGCAGGTCAACCAGTCAACCGCGGGTTTCCTGAGCTGCTGTTTGCTCCTCGGCCTTGCGTTCTGGCCCCAAACTTCAGTGAGCGGAAAGGCCAGTGGCCTCTGTCCCATGCAGGCCTCGCCCCATGGTGGGCGGGTCCTACCCACAGCTGGCATGCTCCTCAAGGGTGGGATGTCCTTCCCTCCCGAGAGGGAGATTAGGTGTCAACTGGGGACTTGTCTTCTGTCGCAGGGTCTACATCGGTCTCGCCCAGCAGATCCCGGTTCTCTGGGTCGATCACACAAAGTGTCTTCGTGCTGCTGAAGTAGCTGTGGCCCTCGCCTTCCTTCTCAGGCCCCTCGGAGTCCTCCTCCTCCAGGGTCAGTTCGAACTGAAACTTTTCCACCAGGCCTGGGCAGTCCCGGCTCCTCTCCTCCAGCGGCGGGGAGGGGCTCTGGGGAATCATGCTCTGGTACCAGTTCCTGTTATCCTCTAGCGTGTCTAGAATGTCCTGAGCATCGGGCTGGACCAGGTCAGCCCAGGTCTCCCACAGTGGATGGACAATGTAGTCGATGAAGCCAACCTGGAGAAAAACAAGATTATATTCCTGTTATTGCAATGGGTTGATGAATGCCAAGCCAGTGATCGAAGTTTCAGAAATCAATAATAAGTGATTCGTTTATTTGCGCACTTACTATATTGCCGGTCCTGTACTGGATACAATGTATACAGTACATTTCTTAATCCTGCAAATTGAGTATTGCTTTCTGTGGGGAACTGAGTCTCGCTTAAGTTACATTTATTTTTATTTTTTATTTTGTTTTGTTTTTTGGTTTTCTCCGGTACCGGGAACCGAACTCACGACCTTGCACTTGCCAGGCAGGCGCTTTTGCCGCTGAGCTAAATCCCCAGCCCCTAAGTTACATTTATTGAATTATTTACTTTTTCTCCTTTCTTTCTTTCTTTCTTTCATTCTTTCTCTTTGCAGCACTGGAGTCTGACTCAAGGGCTTTTGCTCTGAGCTACATCTCCAGACCTTTTTCAATTACGTATTTTATTTTGAGACAAAGCCTTGCTAATCACCAGTTCCAGACCAGTCTGAAACTTTTGATCCTCCTGCCTCAGCCTCCCAGAGCAGGGTACTGGAGGTGTGAGCCCTGTGCCCAGCTGAGATGAAATTTCTCCTAGAGGACACATCACCAGTGAGTCCGATTCCAAAGCCTGTGTTCATCTTGCTGACAACACACTGCTTTTCCTTTTATGTGCGCTGGGTAAGAGGTCTGGGTGCTACGCCGGCCGGGAACGGCTTGGTCAGACTCGTATCCGTGAGTCATTCTCTGAACAAGGAAGCCCCAGGTCTGAAGTGCTCTGACTCAACCTTCTCTCCCTGATAACTGTAAACTGTGCTACTGCATCAAAGTGACAGGAGCTGGCCCGTCTACTCTGGAATCTCTCAAGTTCTGGGGGATGCTGCGGCCTGTAGAGGAGTTTGATAAAACACTTGAAGAGAATTCAAGCCCTAAACAAACAAATATCCCCTCTGTGGACAGGCGTGCTATTGTTTGGGACCCATCAGGCACGCAGTCATTTCCATCCGAAGAAAGGAGGAAAATAAAAACAATTAAGCAGTTCCTTTTGCTGCCGTTCCTGCGAATAAGCCCGAGGTGTAGGGCTTTGTGACCATGTAGATGCGGCTGTGTATCCTGGTGTGGCCTTGTGCTGACCCCCACACCGTCAGACAAACAGGAAACCCACGCCGGCGGGGGCAGGTAGACAGGGAACGGCACCACCCGAGGGAGGGAATGGAATTCCCCGGTCCAGGCCAGGTCTTGGGCTGGAGAGATACTGGGCCAGGCGGGACTCGGGGCAGATGGGGAAGGCTCCCCCAGGACACTAGACATTAGGGCTCCCTTCCCGCTCCACTGGAAAAAATTCTTTATGGTCATTTTGGTATTCAGCCAGTCATTTAATATTGTCAAATTGTGTTATAGTCAAACACTTTGGTCACATGTGACTTTTTCATATAAAAATACATACGCAAACGTGTGTGTGTGTGTGTGTGTGTGTGAGACAGAGAGACAGAGAGAGAGAGAGAGACAGAGAAAGAGAGAGAAGAGGCAGGGAGGAGAGGGGAAAAGAGGGGAGGGGAAGGCAGGGGAGGAGAGGAGAGCAAGAGAGAAGAGAGCAGAGAGACAGAGGGAGACTGAGATTGATCCCTCCACCCGCTGTCCTTTTTTAGCCCTAAAAAACAAGATTCACACTGAAGTTGGGGCATCTCTGATCTACACTGGTCATAAGAACTTGACTGGATGATTCAGATATTTTTTTGTGTGTCCACCCCCTCCTTTTCTCTCCTTTCTACTTCTTTATGTGTGCTCAATGGATTTGGGGGAGCTATTTTCAAGGTATTTTCTAGGGATCAGAAATAATCTCAAGGTAACGGAGAAAACTGAATAAGCTGAACACAGTGCAGTCATTTCCTTTCTCCATTTTGCTTCTGCTAAGAAATGCATCGGACTTTTTTGGAAGGGTAGCCTTGCTTACTTCCTAAGTAATGGTTGAGAGAGCCCTACAAATCCTAAGAGCACCTAGAACAGGGCTTTATCGGCAGAGAAATCAGAGACAGTCCAACAGAGTCCATCTGTGGGAAACCCCAGATTCGGCAATGCCGCGTGGGCCTCGGGCAGACTTGTCCATTGAGACGGAGAGGAGAGGGGAGGTCTTGGGGCGGAGGACAGCTGGGTAACAGCAGCTGTTGAGCTGGACCAAGAGGACGATTTCTTTCCTGGACCCTGGCCAAACACCTGTGTTCTCTACCCTTGCATGACTGCTTGGGGGCTCACGTAGGAGAACGTATGGGACAGCGTGTAGAAAACCACACTAAACACCGTGTAAACATGAAGCACCACTGTTACTGAGCAAAGACGTGCCGCTCTTCATTCAGACTGTAGTCCAGTTAAACCCCTATGGCTTTTGAGATGGCCCGGGTTGATTTAGTGCTAGCACACATTTTTATAGCATTTAGGCTTTAGATAAATTTCACGGATATGAAACTCAGATCTTTAAGCAGCAACAAAAATGAATTACAAGGGAACTATACATTGATAGTACAAATATACACAAATTTGGGGTTTGCAGGTATTTGAGAAACGATAAACTCTAAGGAAAAAACGCTCCCAAGTGTTTTGAGTTAGAGACTGTGGAAGTCTTCTGATGGCATGCAATCATAGCACGTGGCTTGGACTATCTGTTACCTAAAAAGTACCATTTCAGGGGCCGCTGACACCTGAGTACAGGTGATGATGCCTTCGAGGGGTACATAGCCAGCAGTTGTTGGTGTCTGGGGCTTTTCTGCAACCCAAACTCCCCAGAGCATTCTTTCTTGTCTTCAGAAGACACAGAATTTGGACACAATCAGCGCATGTCAGAATGTTCCCGAAGGCATAGAGGCCACCTTGGAAGGGGACAGGGACAGGGCTTTAAATACCTCTGGGGATGGTGGTAGCATGCCTGGTAGTGGACAGAGGGCCACAGTGGAATGCTGGGGACAAGGGTGAGGTGCTGAGCTCCTGGATGGACACGGAGCTAGGAAAAAGGGATGCAGGAGACGGAGAGGCTCAAATGCTATTGGCCGACTCTGCCGAGTGAGGGATGACTATCTGAACAGTGTGCAGACCCGCAGTCCAAACACGGGTGGCCTTCTGATGACAGCTTAATCCCCACCCAGTGACGCTGAGTGCAGTGGAGAAGGCAGATAAGTCAGGCCCATAACGCTTAGTGTGCTGCTGCTGCTTTATCAGTTCACGCATACATATGTGCTCTGTTAAAAGGAAGGAACTAGATAGAACACTCCAGTTCCACAGTCAGTAGCGCTCGTAAGAATGTTGATAAATCATACTTGGGACACAGTACCTGGGATTTTTCCACAGAAGCAGTGTGCTTATCACACATCGGGCTAATCTCCATTCCTCTCTCCCGCTCTTTGTCTCCCTGTTGGAAAAACTCCTCCATGATGCGGTCTGTCCACTGCCGATACAGTTCCAAGGACTTGGTGGGGTTGCTCAGGTCTGCACAATGTACCATGTTGCGAAGGACCTGTAATCATAAAGTTTTGGAAATCCTGTAAAGATCAAGCATAAACACTACCAGAGAACATCTCGTCCCTCTCGTACTTTAGTACAAAACTCAGGGACATTTTAGTTGCCATTTAATTATGACACACACATCCCACAGAGCAGAATTACAGTGGTTTGGAGAGGGCTAGCCATTTACCATTCAAAGGTCCCCTAGGGGTGTATGGACAGCCTTTGACTTTAAATACTGGAGGGAATATCAGAGGTTAAGCGCTGCTATCAATTCCCTTCCTCCCTTTGAAAAGAATGAAGGAATTACTAAAAGTAGCTGGCTTCAGATTTTCCATTTATGGAAGAAAAGACCAGGTGATGGCAATTTGTAGAACCGAAACAGGCTTTACAAACTTCAGGTCCGAGGGATTTATATTCAACCACAGTGCCAGGGGCCAACAGTCACGTATAATTAGATTTTGCAATTTGCTTTTAGAACTAAGAAATTCAACAAATAGTTATTTTTTTTCCTCATAAATTAGAGAACAACTTGAATTTCCATCTTCCTAAGTTTGTTCTTAAAACAAGCCCAAAGCTGTTGCAGCAGCCTAGGACATTCAACTCACTGAATTTCTGCTTTCTTAAAATGTCATTTGGTTTGGTGCTGTGTTAGACCGAAGATTCATTAAATACCTGAATGCGGTCGGTATAGTTGTCCAAGAGAAGAACACCCGAGCTCGCGACTTTCTTCGTTTCCACCATGGTTTTCAGGTCTGCCAGCAGGCTCATATGTTTGGACATATCAGTTGCTAACACCTTGGGAACAAACAAAAATGAAAGCGTTCTAGTATATCCAATCTATAAGAGAGAACCGCACAAATTGAGCATAGAAGGCAGCAAGGCTGATGTCTTACCATGTCGATGACCATCTTCCTGAGCGTCTGGCGCTGCTTCTTGGTGAGATTCTGGAAGATGTCACAGTGCTCTTCTTGCAGCAGCTTGAAGCCCACGGCAAGGTGATGGTTCTCCAGCACAGATTCATCATTGTACATCAAAGCGAGTTCGGAATCTAATAAATGAGAAGACATGATGATACAGCATAAAAGCTACAGCAAGACTCAAAATACGTAGCTAGAACTGTCCACCTCAAACACCGGCATTACCCCAGTGTGAAATCAAATATAGACCTGCACAAGAAGCACCAGCCATAGGGCACTGCCTCTGAGAGAAGCAGAAATAGTTTTCAAGCACAAAATAAAAATGCTTCGAGCAGATATTGGTACTTCCACTTTCTCTTTGGCTAAAAGAATATTGCTTCTTATGTTTTCAAGCACAAAATAAAAATGCTCCGAGCAGATATTGGTACTTCCACTTTCTCTTTGGCTAAAAGAATATTGCTTCTTACAGTCCTTTCTCTCCTCTTACCCCTCAGGTGAAGAAACTGACATTAGATAAAACCACCCCAAAGCAACTAAGTCATATTTTTATCTCAGCTTATAATTTCCTTTATGTCTTCGTACAATTTATGCTTCAGAAAAGAATGAAATGAAAATACAACTGAACTTTATCTTGTGCATTAGGATTTTCAAACCGTATTCACTTTTACACATGCTCCCTGATGTCCGTCAATGGTGAATTTACAATTTGCAAAGAAGATAACGTGTAAAATTTTGTTTTACTCAAATAACGCAGCTTTTTGAAACTTTCTATAAATGTGACAACTGGACATGAATAATTTTTTGACATCGAACTTCTTGTCTCCTGCCTCTTTACACCAGATATTGTGATATAGGCAGGTAACTACAGGTACCTAGATGTCTTCTGCTAGATAGTGCTCTGTGCTTGGAAATACAGTTATCAAATTCATGAAATCACATTTTCTCTTAATCAAGAATGATAGCCAAGTGATGATAATGTGCTCCTACCTACAGTGCTATCACTTACATACCATCACTTTAAGGGTGTGCTTGGAGTTACACCCCTCAGGAAGGGTGGCACACTCTCTGAAACTACCTGAGGATTCTATTCTGCTCCCCTGTGCAGTTTGTATAACCACAGTTGTGTAAGCAGGCTTCTACTGTCCACAGTAGAAAGATTACTTTCCTGGATGAAGCCAACTGGTCTACATATGGGTCCATTCATGGCAGCACATTAAGTCGGCTGATATAACCCTTGCAGACAAATAGCTGCCCAAAGTTTATGTTCTTTTGGTAGAAGAATGACATTTTTTACAACAATGTACTCTCAATTTAAATGACTTGTATTCTGATGATAAAGCACAAGGACTGACAACAAGGATTCTCTTATAGCAAGTACCTCAAATATCATTTTAATACAACTGTCAGCACTTGTCACTCATGAACATAACAGGATAGCCACTATTCTCAGAGGAAAAAGTACTTAGATTTTCAGCACATAGACAATGGGGAGTGAATTTTATTAGTATAAAAACTATACATTATGAGTTTGACAAACCTTTGAGTGTGGCTGGGGATCCTAAGGCCATACCGTCCCTGGGGGCCACTAGGTCACCTTCCTGGCTATGGGCCAGTCCATAATCAAACCCAGGCAGTTGGGAGTGAGTGTGTGGAACCTTCAGTGGCTTCAGCTCCTAAACTGGGGAAATCCTATGCCAGTGCACGCGGGGCCAACTTACTGATGTTTGAAGGTTCCCTTGCAAAGGTACAACACCTGCAGCTGCTTCTCCAGCAGAGAGAGACACTAGCACATCCCTATGCTGTGTGAGAGAGCCCTGCATAAACCCAAAGTCATTGGCCTGTTATCGCCAGCACTGGCTCCCTGCCTTTCTACATAATTCCAAATCTGTTATTTTTTCCTTTCCTGTCATATTTTCCAAACTTTGAATACTTCTACTTCTCACTGACCCTCTTCAAATTCTCCATGCAGTTCAAACCTTGTGTTGCCAGACTGGACACAGTATCCAGGAAAGGCCTGAAGTGTTTCAGTGGAAAGGGAGGATTACCTCATTATTACCCTTGTTATTATCCACAGTGAAAACATTAGGAGAAAAAAATGCAATGAATCATGCAATTATCCGCATGACTGTTCCGCTGGTGAACTCACTTGTGTTGATGAGGAACTGGTTGGAGACTCCAGGATGATCAACGTCATGGATGGCAGCTGCAAAGATGGCGGCCAAGATTTCCAGATCCGTGAAGACCGCCTGTGGAGCAAGAGGAGTCCGTTTAAGTCCACATCCAGTTGCCTTTCTAGCATTTCCTTATTGCTGGGGAGGGGCAGATGGTTTGTATAATAGCTCAGCAGGACAAGTTAATTAAACATGGATTCCATTCACCACCATGGAGTCTCTGATGTGAAAAGGATGATGTCCAGAGCTGGTTATTACGTCAAGCTGAGGTTTGGAAAGTCAGTAGCACAATGCACTTGGTGTGTGTGTATGTGTGTGTGTGTGTGTGTGAACACCTGGTGTTTGTTTCTTGGACCAGTGGTGTGGCAGCACAATGATTATGTAACACAAGTAAACACAAGTAAACACAAGTTAAAGGAGCTTGTCAGACTGGCTCTGCTCTGAGATATGCTAACCTTCATATTCTGGCTGAGCAATTGAGAGAAAAAAAATCTAAATTCCAGACTTGTAAAATAAGCTATCAATTACTTCCCGAAGCTAAATTCATAGCGTGGTCAGTTTTCATATAGGCATTCATTCAGCACATATCCATAACATGTTTGCTATGGGCAGGATTTGAAGACATTTCCCAGCTCTTTGATGCCCTGTCATGAAGGCTTCTGGCTACCACCTGGGCACAGAGATTTCAACCTAGTATTTATTAGTGACAGAGTGCAGCTCATTCTAGGGCAGAAATTTCTTTTCTAATCCTCTGGTCCTTCAAGTGCCAACTACCTCTTCCCGGAAGAACAGTCCTAATATATTAGCATATGTTACAGTCTCCTTTGTCTACAGGTTGAAGGCATTCATGGCCAATTTCTGGCCGCAGGATGGTGATCAATAACACCAGACAATGATAAGTAGTGTTGCCCCACTGTGTGGAATTCATAAAGAGTGCAAAACCAATACTGTCTCTGTCCTTCAGAAGATCAAGCATTAGCTCTTCTCATTTTCCCGGTTTCTCCTCGATTTCTCTTAGAAATCAGGGAGGCCAAATCACAGAACTGTGCACAGTTTATAATCAATCTTTCTTCATCTCCTGAACTGAGTTTATACAGGTGCCAGCCCCTTGCTGCAGTGGGCCAGCACACTTGGGAACTACCTGGCAACCAACGACCCGTGCCCAGTGGGAGCACGGCTGGGCACACTGCTGAGTACACTGGTCCGTAACAGAGCATCCGTCTGCAGCGGAAGGGGACACGGCCACCTCCTCTGATCTTCACTGTCTCCATGGCACACTATTGCTCTTTGCAACACTATTAATTCTTCTGCTGTAGATTTTCAGTTACTTTTTCTTTAACCTAGAATATCCACCTGCCAAATTCCAAAGAGAACCAGCCTGTGGCTGCCTATTCCTAGCAGGAACAATGCAAAGAATTTTCTGGGATATGCCCGTGAGACCGCTCCCGGGGCCTGGGATGGTGTCAGCGAAGTCACAAAGTCCACGCATGTTGCGGATGCACCAGATACCAGGCGCCAGACACTCAGCAAGACACTTGTGTTCCTTATTAGGAATACAGTGAGAAATAAAGCACGGATGCTGCTAATTAATAATTAAGTAATTTGTCAATTGGAAGAGCTATAAAGGAAAAGTTATCCAGCTATCAGAAAGCAAAGCAAGTAGCTGTATCACCCATTTTCATAAATAACAGAACTGATGAGTACTACATGTAGTAAATAACAAACTAAATATCTGGGGACACGCAGTGACGTTATATATTGTAAACCACATAGTAGCTTTAAACGAGGACGGACAGGCAGGGAGAAATAGATTGTGACTACTCACATCCAGTGCTGGCGTGGAGAGGAGAACGTGGGTGGACTGGGCGACGTCGGCGGCATGCAGGCTGTTGTGGTACGCCACGTCAGAGTGGTAGTGGTCTTCCAAGGTCATCATGTAGGTCACAAATGTGTCAGATGAGATTTTAAATGTCTTTAGGAGGTCTCTTTCCTGAGTAGTAAAATGGATTAGGATACGAATAAGTGGGCGTTCAAAAGTGGACGAAAGCAAAATCACAGACATAGTCCGGGATGGAGAGAAAGAACTGTCCGTTGGGGTTCCCAAGCTCGGTCCGCAGAGACTCACCTGGAATATGGCATACATGATGCACGTCAGGGGCCGATTGTGTGAGTATCCTGCCACATTGAAGATGTTAAGCCCCCATTTGTTCAGGTCTTCTAGCTCCTGGGGTCAAAAGTAGAGGAATTCAGGCATAAGGATAGTTTTCACATTCACTTTTAAAACTTTTATGTCTTGGACACTGGTTGCCTAAGTCATCACAATATCTATTTAGATGTTTTCCTTGTATGAAAATCTGGAAGCGGAATGGCCTAGAAGGTGGGATACCCTCTTCATGATAACTACAAGTTTCTACACACTTCCTTCTGGTTGGAAGAGGGAAAGCAGGTATCTATTTATAAATGGAGTTGCTGACCTATATTTACCAGGCATCAGCGCCAGCCAGCTTTGCTTTCGAAGGCGGCATAAATGAATAGGGAGCACGACGGGTCCATTTCCCTGCCGCTCCCTGCCCATCAGTGACAGCTAGAAAGCAGGGTCAGAGAAAGTCCTCTTCCCTTTGGTTAGAGCACTGAAGCCAGGTTGGAGAGGCTCGGCTGTCTCCCTGTGCAGAAGTGAAGCCTGATTTCATGCGAAAGGTTGCAAAGAATGCCAGTCACGGATTATATCCTAAGGCCCTGGGCTACAGTCAGACCTGGAAGAAAACTCACTCAGGCCTGTGTTGTGGGATTACTTTAAGATTATCTGATCGGAGGTGTAATTTAACAACTGCCTAGAGGCTCAGCCCCTGGCTTAATCAACCTTGCTCTAAGGGCAGCTTTCAGAAGGCCTCCCCGAAGGTTCTTGCATCAGTGCAAACTCCTCTCTCCTCTGACCGGGCTGTGAGAGCCTCAGAAGGCACCATGTGCAGCCTCTTCAAGGACCCAGAAGGTGGCTCTCTGCCTTCCTCCACTACTGGGCTTCGGGCTCAGGAGACGGTGGTGCTGCCGTCTCTTCGTGTCTCCTCCAGCCCTCCCAACCACTGCAGATCTTCCCACTGGCCCTTGGCAGACAGTCCCCCAAATGTCCCCTGGGATAAATCAGAGCTGCCAACTAAGGACATGAAAGGGTCTTTTGGTAAGGAAGAAGGATCTTCAACTAGGAGCTCCAGCAATGGACAAAGAGGCTCTGACAGGTCCTTTGTTATAAAATGTAACGACAAAGCAAAGGGTCCCTGCTGCTGTTCTGTGGCTGGGAGGTGTCCCACTCCGAGCACACAACCCCAGCTCCCACGCACCTTGGCCAGGTGATCTTCATTTTCTGTGTTGACTCCGAAGCGGGAGATGCTCGTGTTGTTTAAGCTTGAGCTGTGCATCAGTTTCTTCACCCCACTTATCTGCGTCATCAGCTGCTGCTTCTTCTTCTTCTCCCTGTCTTTCTGGGTGGGGGAGGGGATCTCCACATCATTCTGCTTGTCTGCAACAGACAAAAGGGTGCACTTTTCAGCACGGATGTGTAGATGAGAGCACATGCAATATTCTAGACAACGCTCCCACGTGCAGTGAGTTTTTGATCTTATAGAAGACTTGCGGTATGCTCTTTCTGGACCTCCAGGCCAATGCTATAGAGTGGGCAGGAAAGGTATGTTTTATTGCTCATGTGATTGCTAATTACACGGAGGTCTGAAAGAGCTAAGCAACTTGTGTAAGAGGTGGCAAAGTGAAGACCCAAGCCCGATATTCTCTTCTCAGTAGAACTTAGAAGAGCTGTTATGTTCAAGATGCAACAGGAACACTTATACGTAATGTTTTTACTGAAGTGAGTAATCTATATGCTTGTGTAACAAGAAATATTCATCAGCCAGCTAACCCCAGGTTAACAGCAATAAGCTTCATGTTTTGCTCTTTTTATTATGTTTTCCACTATTTTTTTTAATTTTAAAAATTTGGATGACTTTAACTGGGTTAAGTTTAAGTAGGAATGATAAATGGTTTACATGCTCTTCAGATGAGTACCCTGAAACCTTGGTTTATTAGCATTTGAGGTTAAGAGAAAGATTATATTTTCAGTTTTACTTTATGCTTTATGTCTATCAATTCCCCGTTTGAACAATAAGGCCTCTCCTTTATAATAGGAATTATTTCTACTAACATATTTATGCTCATTAAATATTTATAGTCATTTCACTTCATATTTTTTAAAAATTTGCTACAAGGTCGCCACAAGGCTAGCAGTAGTGAAAGTGTCTTTCTGCTAGTAGCAGCTCTTTCTTTTACATGGCGCTGTGAAAAATACCAGCAATCACCTATCCTGTATCACTTCCCAGGAAGACGGATTATCCTGAGAACTTCTGAGACAAAATGCATTCACTTTTTCAGGCCTGGGGATGCTGGTGAACACACGGAGGTGATAACAGACTCCGTTGCTCCACCACGACTTCGCTGGCCTGAATGTCACCCTGTGGCAGCAGAGCTGAGGTGGCTTTCAAAAGCAGCCACATCCATCTCTGCTTGTTACAGTGCCGATCAGTCCAGAGACAACCTCTCCACTAGAAAATGCTGGGATAGAGACGATTAGACTCTTGTGGACGATGCCATAGTCACACGCTGTCCCCGGGGTCTTCTGCCTCCTGTGAATATTCATCCCCGAGAGATCACCCCAGCTTCCTGTACACCTTGTCACCTGGCTCGTGGGCTAGAGCAGGGTTATTCTGCATCCCTTGCAGCCCCGGATGGCTTTTCCATGCTCATCAGCCTCTAGACTGTGACTTTTGAGCGGGGAGGAATCTTAATCATCTCAATTAGTTTAGAGGTTTCCAACCTGGTCCTGCACCAGAAGTACCCAGGAAACTTCCATCTGCAGACTTACGGGCCCTACCCACCCTGTCCTCCTGAGCCGGAAATTTTGCCAAGATTCCCTTGTGATTTGGGTGATGAGAGCCGGGGCTAGGAACCAGTGATAATTCCATTCTCTCATTTTTCAGATGGAGTCGGCAACGTGCCCAACCTCAAAGGACAATGTATTGAACAAATATTTATTTCACAGTTACTTCGCTCCGGGCACAGCGATTTACCAGCACAGAACCTGGGCCCTGTGGTTTCCGTGAAAAGTCTCTCTCCTGCCATGTAATCTCTGGCATAGAAACTATATACTGTATCATTCTTGAAGCTACTTCTCGAGCACTTCCCTCCTAATAATTACTACAGTTTGCTCAAATGAAAGGGCACAAGAGCCCCTGCCTTTCCCGATCAGCACGGTTCACGTCTGGCTAAAGAGGCTGTTAGACGCCCCTGCACCTCTTCGGGGAGAATCATCTTGCCAGGGGCTCCCAGCCTCCCCAGGGAGTGAGGGAGCTGAGCCACGGAGGCAGGGACAGGGTTTCCCTGTGCAGGCTGGTAGGCTTCCTTGTTCTGAATTTCCTCTGTTCCATGCTTAGCCAGCGCATGTGGAAGCGGCCTGAGACAGGCTGTCACAAGGGCTCCTCAGCAAATTTACACTTAGAGAATCGTCAGAGTGCAGGGGGAAGTAGCGGGCCAGAATAAAGCACGCCAGCACAGACAGCAACAATCCCGTCTCAGGCACGCCCTGGTCCCGGCATTACTTAGAGCGCTTTCCTTGCTAGGTCCCAGCATCACGTCATCCTGAAAATTCCTAAACCCTTTTCCTCACATCTTGACAATCCTAAGTTCTAGTTTTTCAAATGCTTTTTTTTTCTGTCTGTAAAAATATTAGCTCAATTGCAATCTAAAATGTGAAAATCTTTTTTTAAAATGTTCTTTCCATCTACGTCCCTTTTTATTACCCTAATATTACATACTTTGATTTCCATTCACCCCAGCAATCTGGAAGCCATTGTCTGATTCACAACATCTGTCAAGGACCGGGATCAGTCAGTGGTGTATTGCCTTCTTTTGCACCTATCCAACTGCACACTATCTTTCTAGGTGGAACAACACAAGTTTCACAGATCCCCAGATTAAGGGATTTCCTTTCTCCCTGGGTGACACCCTTTAACCTGCAGTGACTTACTGAGTACTGCTTTTCAGATTAAACGGTAAGGTCAGCATCTCCACGTAAACTGCTCACTGGATGATTGCCATGCTCTGACCAAAGCCTTCCAGACTACTAAAAACTGTGGATCAACATCTTGTGTTTTAGGCTCAATGCTCTTGATACCTAAAGACCTGTTTCCTACCCAACCCCCAAATAATGTGCATGTTACTTAAATGCCTCTAAATCTGATTATCTTCTATATGTCCTGAACCCCTCATAGGAGTGGCAGGGTATCTAAGTTCAGAAATCAAGAAGGCTAAATCCTAGTTGTGGCTCAGAAATGCATTAGCCAAGTGACCTTGGTCAATTAATTTATTCTCCGAGTCCTCAATTTTCTTTCTTCTAAAGGAGAAATTTGTACCAACAGGACAGCACAGTCCTTCTGAGATCTGACAGTTTGTGTAGAAGCCTTGATAGTCCTTCAAGAGACTCAGCCACTCACAAGATAGAACTTAGAGTTCCAACTCCTGCCATTTGGAAGCAGCTTTATTTGTATGTTTATTAATTTGTTTATTAACATTGTCAAATTGCAAGCCCATGGCTCACCACAGAGGGTCCAGGTTGTCAAGTATGTCTTGGTGAAACTAAAAACTCAATCCATATCAGAATTTTGGAATCCAAACACAAATGCACCATGAGTTGCTTCATCTGTAAAATGGGAGGACTATTACATAGTTTTTTTCTGTATTTGCCTAAGAACTTAAAAAATTCTAATCTGCCTGGGTCGTCTGAACGATAAGGTTTACCACACGTGTGCACGTGCGTACATACACACAAGCACATACTACCCTCCAAATGCTAAGAGTTCACAAGAACTGGGATTCTAACAGCTCTAGATAATCTAATCTTCAGAGTAATAATAAGAAGCCAAACAATTGGTTTTCTTGAAGATATGTGCCTAAGTAGCAAACAGAATACTTGAGGGTAGACATCTGTCTGTCCCTGTGATAGGAAGTGTTCAGATTGACAGCTTATCTCTATTATCTTATCCGCCTTCCTCCTTGATAGCCAGTGCTGATAACAAAGATTAATTAGAACATGAAAGTATCCTTGTTGTCCTGGGTGAGTGGGTATTGGAAGAGACTGCAAGTAAGAGGTCCTGATTGCTTAAGGAAAGGCTTAGAGACTTCCAGTCTCTTCTGCAGAGACAGAAAAGCTCCAGTATTTTAAAAGGCAACGTTTATTAAAACAAAATGATTTCTTGCACTCACTGACTTTATTCTTCTCTACTGTAGTCAATAGCCTACACGTGTTCCTAACACAGCCCCCAGCTTATGAAATGCTCCCTGGAAGATGCCCGTGTTCAAACGGGCGAAGGGGGAAGTACGGAGAAGAAAAGGAGCAGTGCGGGATGTCTTCTGTCCCATTGGACGCTAGCCACTTCTGGGATATGGGATGCATAAAAAATTCCTCTTCTTTGTTCTCTGACAAAGGCTGTTGCAACTGCAGCTGGGGAAAAGCAAGTTGCGGCGCTCACACACAGAGCTGGTTAGGAAAGCACCTGATAATCACAGTCAGAGCCCACGAGCAGCCCAGGAACGTGGTGAGCTTTGTGCTAGGCTGCTCAGAGAGAACGCTGATTGATCTGCTGATAGCAGGAACTGCTTTGGTGTTGGAGAAACAGAATTGATTTTTAAGAATAAAACCAGAAGAGGTGTGTACTTCCACAGCGTCAAGGCAGACGCCATTGATTTAATGATATGGGCCTATGCCAAGAAGTGAGGGCGTGAGTCTCAGCTGAAGGATGGGTCATTTCCTTGGAAAATGGAATTTTATAAACAAGCATAATTTAGCGGTCCACAGAATCGGAATCTAAATGCTGCTCATCCACACTGAAGTACAGAGTTGTGGGATCTGTAGATCTTATTACATTGCAGTATCCAACTTGGTCCATTCTACAACTGAATTGCCTTTAAACCTGAGATCGGAAATCCCTAACAGTCACACAAGATTCGTGATAGTGACCGAGGAGGCTTCATGCAAACCTTTTTGTCAGGGTCCTGTGTTAATTATTAGCAATGTAAGAACAGAAGATACCAAAGGGCTATGTTGGGAGGACAAAGGTTTTGCTTAGTGAAGACCCAACCTTTTAAAGATGTGGAAATTCTCCCCTTCCTTCACTATTTGTCTTTAAGAAAAATAATTTGGCAAAGCAATCGTCTAATTACTTCCAAAGCTCATTCTCATGGACTCACTACAGTTACTGTTCCTTACAGAATATCCTAGAGGAAACCTGTTTCCCAAAGTCTGGTTATTGGAAGAGTGAAAGACTCAGTCACAGGAGCTAAGGCAGCCTAGCTAGTAGCGCTTTGGTGGTTGGCCCTGCCCCACTCCTTTGGAGGTCTTGGCAGAGAAGGAAGTGGGTGGGTAAATCACAGATACCTGTGGTCATACAAATACAATGAGCCTGTAATAACCTTCCGCCCTGAATAGGTTTTAAAATTCTTTTTTAAAAAGGAAACATCATCTTCCTGCTTACTTTTCCTTTTAAAGATTACCTTTAGTTCTTATTTTAAACAGATATGGGTTTCTATGACCTAAACCCATTCCAAACTGACATGGGATTCCTTTCACGGGTCAAAGAATTTCACTTTGAAAAACTCAGCCATGCGACAGGTTTTGACCAGTTCATGTCTTACCTAAGAAAGTATTTGAAATGTATTCTGACACCTGGTTCCCAGACCGGCTCATCTCTGAAAGGTGTGTCAGCTCCCGGTTCAGCATTCTTTTGAACTGTTTATGAAAAAAAAAAAAAATGCATTAGCTGTCTTTAAAAACAGAGAAAATGATCACTTTCAATGTTTCCAACTTTACTTTCTAGGAATCAGGAGACCAGACCAGCACATAGCATCAAATAAAAATGATTATCGATTCTACAGAACATAACACCCCTTAATTTGATGTTATTTCAACACCACTTTAGGAAACATTTTCTTAAGATGTCTTAGAATTGACACCTGATTTCTTCTGAAGATTCAAAGACAGGGTAAGGAATTTAAAGATCGTTCTACTTGAAAAATGTAACTATTTTAAAAAATGCATTTATTGAGATGACTTTAAAATTTAATTTGAGTTGGTAAGCTTTTCAGTGAGAGGTGAAGAAGTGAAAAGTTAAAGGAAAAAATGAAAGAAAAGAAAATCACCCTTTAAAAAACAGAGTTGCAGGAGAACAGGATGGAAACACCTCCCAGTATATTCAGACACAATGTAATACAACATGCCCTCGTTCAGAATAGGAACCCCAACGAGCTAGAGGAACCCACTAATCAAGTCATCATCATCCACATCCTCTGCTTCACAGAAAAGATGCTCGCATGCTATCCATCAAAGACACAGAGCGCAATCAAACGGACCCACCTTGATGTAGCCCCAAGATACAGATAACAAATAGTTTGCCTCAGGCATTTTGGATGCTCTTTTTGTCACAGTCCACAAATTCCTCTGAAAGAAATCGCTTTGGAGAGAGCAATCCCGAAATGATCAGGAATGCCCTGCAGAAGCAGTGGTGAAATAACCAAAATTTAGAAAAGATAAAGCCTCCATCATTGATGGCATTTCCTAATGGAAACAAAGCCCATCTTCCCACTCTCTTCTTGCAAGAAGCCTGTGCTCCCGCCTCTTTCCCGGCAGAGGAGAAGAGTGAGATCAGGTTGTGCGAGGAGGAGCTGCGCGCCTGTCCAAATGCATTCAGCTGCCCTCAGCTCTCATCAATTATGAGCGGTCCGAGCGGCCGGAGGGGCTTCCTCCCCAGCTCCATCCTGCTTGGCCACCTCTGCACACAGCAGCACTTCTGCTTCCAGCAGGGGAAACTCAGCCATCTTTTAAAAAGGAGAAGATTGAAATGGAGGAAGCCCCATGAATATTTAAGGGAATTTGAAGTCCTGCCCTCCCGCATTGCTGCGGGGTGCTCCTTAACCCTCTCTCTCCCTGCAGGTCTGTTCGCTGCAGATGCACCAACAGCCCAGCAGCTCCGGTGCTTTCAGAGTGAGGGTGCCTTGGATTTACTCCCCTTTTGAGCATTTTTTAAAAAGTGGCAGAGGTTAGTTAGCACTGAAACTGTTTTCGGGCGAGGCTGCAAGTGTCTTTTTATTTTAGCTATAGCTTTTTTGGAGGGTTCTTTGCCCACCAACAGGGGACAGGCCCTTTTCGCCTTCTTTTACAATGAAACAGACATGGGGGAGACTAACAGGTTTCATAAAGTTGTTCACTGGCAGTGTGCAACTTGCTGCACTCCATCAGTTCATTAATATGCATATTGGACTGCACTGGACAAATGGGTCAAACTCATTTAACCTTTCAACCTAGGATTTAATGTGGGTTAAGGAACACAAGCTGTCAATCACTGAATGAATGGTATTATGCTGTTATGGGTGGCTATGTCGATTTGGTATTTTAGGGTTACATCTTCTTATTCATGTTGGAAATATTTAGGAGTCAAATCCATTTTTATTTCATTTTTACAACCTAGGGTAACCTTTCCTGCATGCAGCCCCTGCTGCCTTTTCTCCTCACCAGCACTTCTGCACAGGCAAGAAACCATCTGTGAATGCCCCCTGCAGTGGGGTTCCCTGCTTGGCCCCCTCTCCTCCGTCCCCTCTGCACCTCAGCCCCGCCTCCCGGATTCCTTTACAGCCCCTACAGGGAAGAGCACTGAGCCAGAGTAACCGCAACAGCCTTCATGGGGGATTGCCCAGGCGTCCCCTTCCCACGGGCATCCTGCACCCAGCCAGACCTGGGCTGTCCACTTCCCAGAGACCCGGTCTTTCCAGGAGATGGCAATGCAAACCAGCATGGCTACCTGCAGGCGCCCTGTCTCATGCACGGTCCTCGCGAAAGCCCAGTTGCCCTTTTTCTGGGGAACCTTGCTTGCATACATGGATGTTTTCGCATGAGACAATGTGTTTGTAACCACAACCAGGCATCTCTATGTCAATCGTGTCAGCCAATGTACATTACTTATTGAGAACTTCTGTCTCACTGAGCGTTTTGCATAAATCTCATGTTAATAATTTCTTTTACAATTCAAGTGCTCTATTCCAACTACCTCTCCTCTCCACTTCCACTGAAAACTTAGGAGCAGAAAGATAGGTTTATATGCTCTGATTGACCTGCTGAATTTTAGCAAAGAAGCAAGCTTCTCTTAGACCACTGAAAAATATCTTATAGAAAGTATAGGGATAGATGATTTGTCCCATAATTTTTCTCTGCACTAGTCTGAACCAAAGGTAACACTCAAACAATTTCTTTCTTGTTTGGTTTCTTTCAGTATTGCTGAAATACTTAGGGGTATTTTGGATTCACTTTTGTAGTAGTTCAATAATGACATTTTATCATGTATTCAAAAAATATTTATTAAATACCTAAAATGGGCAGGCCAAGCAGTGAAGACACAGCAATTAAAGAATGAATGAGCCTTTAAAAACTCTTTGCATGCACTAAAACGACTGTCATTCTTGCCGAAACAAACATGTTAGGGCGCATGGGATAACTACAAGAGTTAACAGTCCGCAGAGGGTGGGGACAGTTCTATTAGCCATACTGGCATCTAAACTGAGAAGGTAGGGATAGGTGGAAATTGAAGCACTCTAGAAGAAGCAGTAATTTCCTTTTTCTTTTCGTTCTACAGGTTCCTATTGCAGGAGGACCCTCTGGGAGATGGTGCCAACCAGTCCCAACGTGGGAGCAGAGGGGTGACTCTCAGCCCTAAGGACTGAAAGCAAACCACTCCCCGTTCCTCTCTCCTTCTGAATCAAGAATGCAGAAGGCGTCCGTGTGCTCATGTAAGTAGTTAACCGATGAACATCGTCTTCCTTTTCCCATGCTTAAACAAATTCTTACGAGACTTTTGCCAAAGGCATGGCATTGCCATCAGAAAACAAAGTCATCTTCAGGCAACCCCAGGACATGCAGCATGAACAAGTACGCAAACAGAGGTCACTCAGGGTCAGCAACCAACCCAGCCTTTTCAATGTTGCTTAGCAACAACTCTTGGTTTTCCTCCTGTTTGTAACCGCACTGACTAAGGCAATCATTGCTCTCATCAAAAAACACTTATGAGGGGCCCACTTATGTTGGGCTCTGTGCAAAGTAAGAGGGGGCAGACATAGCCTTCAAGGGCCAGACAGGGAGTGTCTTTACATTCTAAGTGAGGTAGCATCCCATTAGTAAGAGGAGGGCTGGCCTGGGGGGGCAGACACATCAAAGGGTGGAACACACGGGACATACGTTTGAGGTTAAGGCTGAGGAGCCAGCTGGGAAGCTCAGCAGCACTGGCAGCATCTGAGTCCCATCTGGGGTCTTTAGTGGAGAGCCAGAGGCAGCCCTGCCGCCATGGACCAGCCACAACTTTCATTCTCATTTCTCACCAAGGGTCTTGTGAGCTCACTTCACCTCTCCTATGTGAAATGAAGAGGATGCGTGATCGTAGGGTCTCAGCCTCTCAGCCCTAACCTTTCATGATTCTACGATAAACTTTGTGTCGGCTTCCTACAGTTTGGGCACATTACTTACCAGCAGCCACTACTTCCCCCCAAATACAACTGCCTCTGTACTACTGAGAAAAAGAGCAAAATGTAAGAAGTGCTTCAGTCAGTAGGAATAAGTCACCAGCAAAGGAAGAGAGGATTTATCATGTTTCAGGACTTGATAGTCTCAGACTCGTGGAGTCTCCTTGTCTATTTATGCAGTTAAGGGTTTAATCCAGATAGGAATGTAAACTGGGTCCTGATGAAACTGTGTCCCAAGGAGTTATGAGATTGGAAGAGAATGGACACTATTTACTTCATCAGATGCACTAGAGAAATGCACAAACAAGAGCTTACTATTTCGAAGATAAATGGGTCTCCAATGTCTGATGTACACAGATCCTACTTTTCTTTAAGAATCTGTCTTCACAAGAAAACCCTGTTAGAGCTTACCTAGAAATAATGTCCCCAGAGGAAATGGCCAAAGCTCCTTTTCAACACAGACAAGCAGAGTTTGTGAATGAACCCTTATGACACAAATCTTGCAATGCCTCTCTAAGCTCCCCATGCTAGATTTGCAAATACTGTTTTAAAAAGGGCAGTTTTTGCAAAAAGAAGAAGGTGTCATTTTCCATGGAAATGACTGAGTGCTGTTTACCTGTAGTATATCTTTTCTATAAAATCATCTGCAATTTTTAAAACAGGTTTCCTTTACAAGTCAGAAATGATGGACTGTGTACGGTGGCTAGCAGCAGCTGAAAATTAGTTGCACTTGTATGACCATCTTGTTCTATGGCTCTGTGTTTTTCTTTAGTTTCAACGCTGTCTACGGAAATTAGTGTCTCCTGAGCTGATTTCTCTGAGGTGATAAAATGTTATCATTTGTCTATGCTTCTCTGCAGAGGACTAGTTATAGGCTGTACAAAGATCCACAGACAAGCCGGACATATCCTGATAATGAGAGCTTACACTGATCTCCCAGAGGGAATACTGCAATGATCTGAATCATTAAAAATCTGAAATTTGGTGTTTTTATATTTAACATCAAATACACAAAAGCGCTGCCCTTAAGACTAGTCTAGGTTTGTTAGGGGTGAGTCCTAAGTGATCAAATATAACCTATCAAAGATGAGGTAAAGCAGCAGGCAATGTCTTCTCAATGATAACCTCTTCATGAAGTCAGTGGGAGAAAATTGTAAGGACGGAAAAAAAAAAGGTGCCAAAGAGAGGAAGACAGCCCCATAGTGACTCTTGTGGGTGGCCGTCTACGTAGGAGCCCAGCTGTGAGACAGGCGCCTTATTGTGTGGGATCTTCCTGTTTTTGCAGTATGAAACAACTGCCGAAGTCATTAAAGTCACAATGACTTTATTAGGGACTAACTTTTGACTCACATTTTATACTTTGTTAGTCATAACTTTGTAAGAATTCCCGGGCAGCAGGAAAGCAAAGGGGTTGAAAATTACTCCCAAAATCACAAAATGCTGGTAGCGGCAGAAAGAAGTTGATACTGGTGGCGTAGGCCGTGAGACATGATTACAAGCAGAGCTTGTCTGTTTTCACTCTGCAGCTAACTGAATGTGTAATCTTGAGTGGGATGAATTACTTTCTTGGCACTCAATTTCTTTAGCTACAAGTTTGGTTTCTTTAGTTGTCAGATGGCTAATTTCTAAGGTCTCCTTTGATTAAAAAAATATTGCATCTTCCATGGGAAGATATGAAGTCCAGGGAAATGAACTTTAACTCATAAGAGCCTGCACTTTCTTTTGCAAATTTGATTTAAAATATGAAAGACCTGGGTAAAGCCATAGTGAGCTTAGCAAGACCCAGCCTCAAAATAAGAAATAAATAAATAAAAGCAGGGGAATGTAGCTCAGTGGTAGAGTATCCCTGGGTTTGACCCCCAGTACCACAATGAAAACAAAAACTAAAAGAGAAAATGGAACATAAAGCTTTCTCTAAAAGCTTTAACAAAACTCACAATTCCCAACAGGTCAGGTTACCTGGTACTGTGTATCTCATCTCTTCCTTCCTTTTCGTCTTCCCTGTAAGGTAAAGAAGGAATAATGGCCTTGCCATTGCTTACTAACACGGACTCCACCAGAGCCTACTGGTCCAAGAGGGGCTACCCTGGCAATCAAGTTCTGCTGAGGGCACCAGGGAACACGGATGGGCAACACCCACGGCCCGCATGCCAGCCCAGAAAGAAACTCTTCCAAATACGTCCGCACTGAGAGGCTGCTCCTCTCAGCAGCCCAGTGAGGCAGTGACCACAATAAACCAATATTTAATGAAAAACAACATGAGCGTCTCCACCATCATCTGCAGTAAACCACTGGCCTTCATGGCAAGGCAAAACTGGAATGAGTTCTATTTACCGAATGGAAGACAAGTATTTTTGCAAGGGCAGTATGTAAAGTCAAGTTAGAACAGATCTTCAGGGTTTTGGTTCAGAGAACTGAAACATAAGGTGAAGATAACTGTCTATAGCTTGAGATTAGGTCCTTACCAGCCCTCAGAACCTTTAGGTATTCCTTCCTCTCTAACCCCTTTGGTGCCCATTTTTCTTAGAACTTCTGAAATCATTTCAAAGGGAGACATAACACATATTAGCAGAGTTTTCTTCAGCAATGGAGTTTTTTTAAGCAATTCCCATAAGAATGTTGGCAGCAAATTCTCACAACCGCATGTTCCCTGAACTCTGGAAGTTGCGGCAGTGAAAAAATTGAATGAGCAAATGACACCTAACACTTAATGCCTAAAGCCTGATATATTTGCTGCATTTTACACTTTATAAATTATATATAATATTTATTACATATTTTATAAGTTATATGCTATGTATCATGTGTTATATTTAGTATATATTCTATATACTTTACAATATATAACATCATAACATATATATCATGAAATATATAGAACATCTACATAAATAGGGTTGTCAGATTTAGTAAATGAAAAATTAGGACACCCGGTTAGATTCAAAATTCAAATTAATTTTTTTTCATTATTCAGGATTGAACCTAGGGTTTTCACATTGAGCTACATCCACAGCCTATTTTTTATACTTTTATCATGAGACAGGGACTCACAAAGTTGTTAAATTGTCCAAGCTGGACTGAAACTTGTGATCCTCCTGCCTCAGCCTCTCATACTGCTGGGATTGCAGGGTTCTGTCACCACGCCCAACAAAAATTTTTTTTAAGTATACATATGTTACAGATACTATGCATCCAACTATCCCATGAAGAGATTCAAAGGTCTACACTCATCAGAATGTGTCAAGCTTAGAGGCATTACATAGTATTTTTAGATAATTAAAAATTTTCAAACTTATTTCAACAAAGGCTTTTCCTTCTGAGAAACTCAAGATTGACATCAATTCCTGGCACCTGACGAGATGATTTTGTTTTCTTTGCTATTCCCCTTTAAGTTGTATGTTAACAGAAAGTACAAAAAATGGTATTTTGGCAGATTTAAGTGCTGGCATGATAAATATAGGAGGGGGTCCATAATTGATGGTCAATGTCATTGTAGCAGCTGAGAAAAAGCAAATAATCAAGGAACGTCATTAATTGCTCATCTGTTTTCCCATTCGTGCCTCCCCGGTGTTTTCCATGAAGATGCAATGGCTAATGTTCACTGCAGGCTTCAGAGTGAGTACTGTGGCTGCAGGATACGCATGCTATTCCAGGGTAGATGGCCAAGGGCTTTCTGGAACTTTTCACCCCCTAATTGGATCTGACCCATGCATCTCCAGTCTGGCGTCCTCTCCCGACTAGGAGAAAACAAAGCCTGTGCTTCAGAACCTTCGCATCTGCTTTGAAGTCAATTACACGGGCAGGAAAACTTCACCCAAATGCACTTGCTTTATTTTTCATAGCCTATAAATATTGATCATGATTCTTTGTAAGAACTGATTTCCACTTTCAGTCTATAGCATCTCTTGAGAAAATCCTGCTTTATAAAAATTCCCGGTATTTTTTCACTTACAAAAGCCCACCATAGCTTGTATTTGAGATTACTCCACTACTCCACACCCTTAAGGGGAACATGTGGCCTGTAGGGTGTTTCATATTAATTGCATTGATTTGCATAGTGTTCAATATTAAGTATATTGACTTTAGCTGATGACTTTCACATACTTCTTAAGATACAGAGACAATCTCTCGGGGCTTGGATGACCCACTGCAGCGGCAATTTCCAAGGTCAAATCTGAGGCCTTTCACAAACATAAATGCAAGTGATCAGCTATACCTATTTGTCCTTTCCTTTTCTGAAAACACTATCTTCTCTGCTTTGGTATTTTGGTAACCTCCATGCTAGATGTATATACATGCAATTTGAGCAGAATCTGCCACAGGTCGAAGGTTTGAACGGATTTGTAAATCATAAAGGATGAAAACAGCAATCTCAAATAATTTCATTCTGTGAACAAAGATAGTGAAATTTGTTCTATAGTTTGGTTTTCCTTCTATAGGCCCGTAATTAAGAGGAGATAAATGCACGTGTTGAACAGCTCTGTACTCCATGAGCTGCAGGTTTCATGAGGTCCAGGGCAGCCACAGAGGCAATATCTGGTCTGCTGCAGAGGACAGGGCGTGCTCATTAGGTTGGTCTTAATGGGGCCGACCACACATCACAAAACCACGACACAGACAAACTGAGCCTCAATCCACCTGAGTCTGCTCTTAGCCCAAGAAACTGCTCGAGTCATGCAGCTCTCGGAGACTGCTTCCACCCTTACAATGGGAAAATTAGAAATTATATACATAGGGTTGGTCAGGTGTTCGAGACCTTGTGGGTGCTCTTTACTTCACAGGATTTGGCCTGGAAGTGAGATTTTGTCTCTGAATTTTAAAAGACTCTGAGCTCATGCATGGTACCTTTCTCACCTTGGATTTGCTTGTGGGTGGAGGTTCCGGTTGGTTCTTTGGCACTTAAACTCTTTTCGTGTTGACAGTAGCTTATATAATTAACTAGAGAATTCCCACAATACGCTACTGCAGGTGTGATGCAGGTCCGTGTCACAGATTATGTGACACATGAGTTACTCACAGGAATGCAGGCTTGATGGTTGACATTTAGATTATTCACCCGTCTAAGGAGTGTAAACCAGAATGGCCAGAAAGATAGATGAAACACGTCAAGTGAAAACCCTGACTTGAAAGGGCCTTACATTATTGGAGCCGTGGGAACTCTCTATTCTTACTTCCTTGGCTTAGCCAATTATTTCAGATCAGGAGATGTTAGGGCTCTTTAGATATTGGCCAAGGCCATGAATAACCACAGATCGCCTGGCACAAGGAGAACGGCACCAAGTAAGTGCTTTGGTCAGATTTGCATAGTGGGGATTAATCCTGGAACAGGTGTGGGCTCATGGAGGGTAAGGGGTGCACCCCCAGGAAGCTAGCAGTGGAGGACACAAACACACACTGCCTTCCACTTCGCCAACATGCGTCTCCCACTCTTTGGAGGACACTGGAGGAATTGCGGTGAACAAGGCAGGGGTGTTCTCATCCAATCTAAAATTTAAAAAGCTGGAGTGGGGTGTGGCAAGCACCTCTGTGTATAGAGTCTCACACCACAACAGGAAAGGGGATGCCTGGGCTCTGCTGGGTTTTTTTTACTCCCTCCTAACCTATTCGGTGCTAGACAAACTAGATTGTTTCTGAACCTCATGCAGTGTTTACACAAGTATTTATTTAATTGCCTACCATGTACCTAGAGCTAATCGCAAGGCCGAGGGTACAATGTGAACATGGTAGACACAGTCTAAAGTCCCCCACAACTTCATTTTCCCCCACAACTATATATTCGAACAGAAGCCAAGCTTTGCAACTGAAAACAAAATCCATAAACTGTTACACCAGCAAACTGCTGAGATGAGTCACTAGAGGCGATCCCCCCGAAAAGATAACATCTACACTGAAAAAAATGAGGAGTCTGAGCTGACATCTAGCTTCCAAATTCTATGATTACATGTTTTGTGAACAGCCTGTACAAGGATACAGCAAATTACCCTGTAAATTTCCCTTTAGTTTTAATTTTTAAATCATTGAACTTTGAGACAAAGAGAGGCGCATTCGACTCTAAGCCTCAAGATTTACCGAAGGATTTCATAAAATTTTTTTTTTCTTTTTCTTTTGGTGGTAGTGGGGATTGAGTGCTGGGGCTTTGCACTGAGGTGTTTATGTTGTATGTTATATTTTGAGACATGCTAAGTGGCCAAATTGCCTGGGCTGGGTTTGGATTTGCCGTCCTCCTGCCTCAGCCTTCTGGGGTGCTGGGATTCCAGGCATGCACCAGCCCAGCCGGTGCAGTTCTCTGTCTTGAATTTTGCATCTGAAAATGGGCTCTAACAAGACTTGCTCGTGGTGAGTACTCCTGGGAACACAAGTGAAAGCCCACGGATGCAGAAAGGGTTCTTCAGGTGCGTCTCACTGTTCTCAGGGTTCTCCCCATGCTATGCTGGACCTGGCCACAAGGGAACAACAAGAAGCTGCACATGTATGGGACAAATGGCTATTTAGCGCTGCACCTTGTCCTACAGGGAGCTTTGAGAGCAAATGAGTTTAAGTGAAGAAATCAGCCTTCAAATCAGCATTTCCTTGAAACCAAGGTTGCTTCAGGCAGATTTGGAGTTTTCTGGGAAATGTAGTCTGGATCATGTGATTAGATTTGAAAGGTGGTGATTGAAACAGAAAAAAAATCTTCCCTGAATATCTACTTATCAAAAAGAGCTTATATTTTACTCATTTAAACCCAACACATTCACCTTACTTTAAAAAAAAAAAAAACAGAGACTTTATTCTTGCCAGTGGTGTATATTTTTATTTTTGGCAAAGTTTATTTTTTAGCAAAGTGCTTAACTGAGGGTTCTAAGAAGTCTTTTCTTGAAAAATCAGCATATATAGTATATAACCAGTCTAGTTCGTGACTTTTAATATGTTACATGTATATAACATATTAGACAATAACCGTAGGATTTTCAACATACCAAAGAGGAATATTAGTGCAATAGGACTTTTAACTAATTCCAATAAAAATAAATTCCCTTGAGTTTAAGTGACAGTGACTTCTAAATTTACAGTCATACAAGTAAATCTAGAGATGTCCTCAAGGAAGCACCCAGGTAATATGTAAGAAAGATGCAAATCAGCTCAATGCAACTGGATCCTGAGTGTTAAAACACAGCAGGGAAAATTCAGTGGCAGCTCAGCCTGTCAAAAACAAAATAATGGAGTGGCTGGGCCAAGGGCAACATGCCCACTGCATCAGTAAACACAGATGTATCTAAATCATCTGACTCAGTCACAGAGGGAGCAGCGGCAGCAATCACAGGGGCAGGTGGGAGAGGCTGGAGGCAGAGGGGACCTGCACCCTTTCCAGCTGGATAAATGGGTGGCATCAGGCCAGTTCGTTCCACTGTGGCCTAGGAGTGGAATGGTCAGAGTTGGAGTCCATCTCATTAGTGCCCTGTCTGGATGTCTCCAACTCCTCCTCATCAGAAGGAACTTGTACCTCACTGTTTGATAGGCTAAGGTGTTACAAAATTTGAAACTTTTTGGAAATACTGAAAGAGTCTTCATCCTTAGCATTGTGTTGTGCTGATCCGTGGGGCTATCCCCATTGCCCATCCGAGCAATGGTTGGAAGCAGGATAATCTACCAAACATGTCTCTATCAGCAAACTTGCTAAATGGCCCAATTAGAATTGCACAACTTTCTAAAATAAAACAAATCAAAAATCAATTGTCATTAACAGACAAAAGCTTTACCTTGGTGTTCGTGTCCTTCCTTACAATGAGATGGAAACTGAGCCAAGCCTCCTTGACACTTATAGCCCTGATACTATCGAAGTCTCAAACATTCTGAGACATGAGTTCAATTCTTGAGAGCTTGCACTCAAGAGCAGACAAAATGAATATCACAGATAACTAAAATGTTAGCTGTGATGTCGATCGATAACGTGGGTAAGAGGATGGGCGGTGAGAATCTGATGAACACTACAGAGGAAGAGATTTCAGAAAAGCAAGCGAAGAAAGATTGCATACAAAAAGGCAGTGCATAGATTGGGCCTGATTGTGTGCGGGGGCCCGGGGGAAGTTTTCTAGGCACTGAAATTACAAAAGTGATGTAAAGACCTCTATTTCTTCATCCTCAAGTGATGATAAAACTCTTACTGAGTTTTAAACATTTGTTTTCTGTGGATTTTCTGACACTGGGGTAGAGAGGAGGTTGAAAGTCCCCTCTGTGATCAGTAGGAACTACTACAATTTTAGGCTATGTGCTTTTCATTGTTTCTCTTCCTCTCACACTGAAATCGTTATTCTGGCTGTTACATGTTTTTCTTTTTTTCTTTTTTTTTTTTTTTTTTGGTTTTTCCTCTGGTACTGGGAACCAAACTCACGACCTTGCGCATGCCAGGCAGGTGCTTTTGCCACTGAGCTAAATCCCCAGCCCCTGTTACACGTTTTTCTTTTCCCAAGTGGAATCTCCTTTTAAATATTTTAGCTTTTTAAACTCAAGTCTCATGTGTCTTATTCCAATAGCCAAACACCAAGGTTGCTTATTCAAAAACTAGGACTTTTCTTCTCATTCCAAGCCTATAGGCTGAGAAATTTTTCTGGCTTTGTCCTATTTCACAATATAAATAGTGACTAGAAATGAGGTGTCAGAATGTCAAGGATCTTTCAGGCATGAAATAGTTTCCTTTAAAAAGCATTCACCAACACAATCAATTCTCTCCAAGTCATTTTCTCTTTATGATTTTTCTGCATCTTCTCATTTTAAACAATTAGATTAATGGATCACTATTTATATTTTACAGCAAAATATTGATAGTACCTACCTAGCAGAGATCTAAATTCTAAACAAACACTACAACTCATCTTAAGTTGCCTAAATACAGCAAAGTATGTCTCTACAGACCACAAATGAGATTTACTTGTTTTAAAATCCTTACAAGGCATGAACTGCATTGATATGGTTTCTCAGCAGGTAGCTGCCAACACTACTGAATCTAACTCCTCTAGGGTGATGTGACTCCAGCATCAGGAAATCAGTTGTGTTGTGAGAACTTCACATAGAGCCTTTGGGCAGAAACAATGTAGAGTCTAGGTGAGGGTCAAACTGAGATGCCCGTCTCGATTTTGCAGTTTTCAAGCCATAGCTCTGATACATGGTAGAAAGAATTCAAAGGCTGGGTACTTTTACATCAGTAGGTAATAATCTCCCATCTCATCTTTAGATTCAGAGAGAGGAAAGGAGAAATAGAAACAAGGTAAGGGCAGTTACTCAAACAACAGGACATTTTTACTACTAAATCTCTGGCAGTGGGACCAGTGAGAAAGCAAATAGGGAATGGAGAGCTTTACAAATGTTCATAACCTTTCACTCAGCAATGCCATTTGTGAGGGAATCTCACCTAATTTAAGAAAATAACCAGCAATAGTATAAAGTGATAATGACAAAACACTGGAAACATGTAAATGGGTAAGTTATGAAGAGCAAATTTTTCATGGCTAATGTCACATAGACATTAGATATCAGTAATGGAAATTAATATGAAGAGAAAGTGTTTTTGACTGAGAACATGGAAAAAAGTTATTATAGGGCATCATTTTAATGAATGCTAAACATATTAATCTCAGTTGCTTTGTAAGTTAAGATTTTTTTCTAATAGTTTATAATTTTTTTTTTAAATTCAGAAACTAAAATAATAAAAAGTGAAGAAAATCAAGGAGAGCCATGGGCATTTAAAATAACTCATTTCAACTATTTCCTTGCATATTTTGATCAATAAATTTTAAGTAAAACTGTTCTCTCTACTTGAAATCATTAAGACATGGATAGCTTTGACTCAAGAAAGGTAAATGGAGAATTAGAAGCTTGAAAATCAACCGACTCTAACAAGCAACTGGACCATGGCTTTCTTAAACATAACTGGCCTTTTGCTGAAGATGGAATTATAATCAGACCTGGATCTTAGAGCCATAATCCCACGAATTATCCTGCTGACTCTGGAGAAGTCATGCCATAGTACAGCTGCTTTTCAGTGAGATGGTGCTTCCCATTTTACAAAGTTCTTTGGAGTGCATTAAATATTTAATCCCCACTTTTTATTAATGAGAAAACCCATACTCAGTTTTCTTATCCATAACATGACTTCTAATGGATAATACTTAAGGCTTCCTGAGTTTAGCATTCTAAGATTTTGCAGCTATGAAAAATGTACAACCATTAACTAGAAAAAATACTTATTTTTTGTTTGATTTACTGAATTTCACCATCCTCAGTGACCAAAATATTAATAGTTGCCAAATTAACATTCCACCTTATCTTGTCTGATCTAACAATTTCTCGCCTTATTGTTTCATTTCTTAAACAAACACTTATCATTTATTTTTTTCAGATGTCAGGAGGCAATATTTCTTAGCCTAAGTCTGCAGCTTTTGAGTTGATTTAATCATTTTTACTTCCTGGTATCTGCACTCCAATTAGTTTTATAATTCTTTAAAGTTGTAGTACCATGCAGAATACTTTGGAAAAAGAAAGTTGGAAATGTGACCAAGGTTTTTCACAATCCATTTAAAAGTTACTTATATTTTGAATATTTTTAATTATTTTTGAAAAGCCAAAGTAACTGTGCTATAAACACGAATTTATTTTAATACATTTTGCTAAACTTCAGTCTCTGAGGGCTTCAGATGTCAAATGCAGTCCATGTTAAGACCGCAGGTGCTTAGGGGAAGGGAAAATTCTGTGACTGATGAACAGAAGGGCTGGATTATAGCTTTAAAATCGACTCCACAAAGAGGAAAAGATTATCAGGCACTCCCCAAAACAGAGACAAAAGAAACAGCAGTTTTACTGTCTTCTTCATTGCAAAATAACTTAACAGTCCTTTCTTTGTGGAAGCACTTGGTCACTTTAAAGTAAATCAAACAAAGGAAGCTACAGTGAAATACCCAAGAGACTAAGCAGATTGCCACAGTTGAGGGAAACATCACGTACAAGTGGGCAAGTCGTGGGGGCTGGCATGGCCCTGAGAGGGCTCCTGGAAGGGTGCACAGGGGGCACATCAGTGACAGGGATGCTGCCTGCGAGAGCGTGGCACCTCTTGACCGTGCCAGGGGTTGTCCTGGGATCCTCCTTGTAGCACACCCTGGCTTCTGGACAGCAGAGCCTTTCTGCTTGCTGAGCCCACTGTTTCTCAGAAGTGAAATTCTTCAGAAGAATTATGTAAAACCCCTGGCTTTTCTTTCAAAGACAAGATCTCCTTCCCTGAATTCTGAGCATTTGGCCATTTCTTTCAATGGCACAGAACTTGGTGGGCTTTTAGATTCCTATAGATTGTAAAACATGCCCCTTCCCCCGCGAAAAAAGACAAGAAGGAAGTGTAAACAAAATGGAAACCAACGTTTGTTCCATTGATGTACTGCAATTCTATCTTTCAATACTAGTGCTTTAGATTTCTATTTGACAATCTGAGCATAATATCTGATTGTTTTTCCCATGTGGAGAGTGAGGCTCCCCTTAAAATGGCTTATTTATGAGATTTTGAGAACATGATGTTCCCTTATCTGCTCTCCAGAATTACAGCAACCAACAGTAACAACCCTCACTTAATCCAGGTTTGCCTTTTAGAGATTAGTCCACTTAGGAATTTTTGAGTGAATTACCAGACAGAATGGGCCAAATGCTCAGAATTCAGGGAAGGAGATCTTTCCATATGCCAATGTGGAAATCTTTGAGTCAAACGAAGTTGATTAGAAATCCAGTTTATTTCAAAGCACAAAATACCTTCCAAACTCTTTAATTTGCTAAATGGTGATAAGACTAGAAGTTGGAATGCTGAACTGCAATCAATAATCAACTCTGTTTTGTCATAAAAAGAGTAATTACAATAATGACAAAGAATAAACAATTTAATCTCTTTAATCCCAGGAGACAATGAACAAGGAAAACAGGTTACTTCAAGGAATTTTCCCTCTATATTATTGCTACTGAAGTGTAAGTTTTCATTTTATACTCAAATTACATGCCCTGATGAAGTTGCCCTGGACAGTAAAATGATCACAAAAAAATTTTTCTTAAATAAGAAAGCTCTTTCTCTTTTCTTTACTATATTGAGCAAAGAAAAAAAACGGAATTTGAGAATGGGCTAAGAGTTTTTCTAAATAGAACTCTACTATGTTAATAATCATATGAAAGAATTTAAATAGATCTTGAATTCAGTATACTGATCCACAAGAAGGTGATGTTTTTGATATTGTTATTTACATTTCTATGAGTGCTTTACAATAAATCTCCTTGGCAAAGATCACTCTTCCTTCTTATCTATGTTAGTACATTGTGTTTTCCAGCCAAGACCAGCCAGCCTACAACCCAGAAATATGGTAGAGATGGGTTAGAATTTTGAACAGGATTGAACCAGTGATGGCCAGAATTGGAAGAATACACTCTTCCATCAACCACTACAAAGCTTTCTTAGAAAATTATTAATTACATCTAAATGTTTGTCTAAATTTTTCTGTTTTGTTGGAATCATTGATGGTTAGTCAGATGACTTTGGGTATGAATGCTGACTCTCTGTCTCTGTCTCTTTGACTCTGTCTGTCTCTCTCAGTCTCTCAGTCTCTCTCTCTGCCCCTCTCTGTACATCCCTCATGTACGTTGCTAGGAAAGCATTGAACTATACTCCTTCTCTTATTTCCTTACCTTGAGTAAGTTATTTCTATTCTCTAAGCTTCTTTTCACCTGTCTGTAAACCAGGGAGAACAATAATACCTATTTTAAAGGGCTGTTGTGAACATTAACGAGGGAATCTAGGCAAAGAGCTTAGCACAAGGCCTGCGCAGAGTCTACACCTGTCCCGGTAGTTTGGTTGTTTACAATTATTATTCTATCAATAAATGCAAGACCCGAAGGAGCCCATGGAGATAATCTCCTCCAACAACCTTGATAAGCAAACCTACACAATCTAATGATTTAATTATCCTTACTAACACTGGCAAATAAAGGCATGGCTGGAACTCTAACCCGGGCTCATTTCCACATATATATTTTGCTTTACCTTGCTGCCCCCATACATGAATGGACACAAATCTGAGCAGTGAAGGGACAGAAGTTGGACCCAAAAGTGTGTGAATGCTCACCTGGCCATCAGAACTGACTTTCATTCTCTTCTGCCCGCTCATTCAAGGTCACCTCGCTCAGGCGTGAGGCTGTACATGTAAGCCTACGTACACAGACACAGACGAAGCTATCTCCTCAACTCCCTTCTGGAATCGCAGCCCAGAAGGGCAGACTAAAGTTAGGGCAAGTGAGCATCTTGGATATGGCAGCCCAGGGGGGCCTTGCTCATGCACCACAGCCTCTCTCTTCTATCCCCACTGGCAGGTGCCTTTGGTGGAAGCCAGCATGGACCTTCCGCCACCGCCTGTGCCTGAGCTCCTCCCGCACACTCTCCCCACCCCAAGTTACCACCTCCTGCCTATTCCTTGGCCTGAGGATGGTCCTTTCTACAGCATATTTAAGGGATGAGGTCTACACAGGCCCTGCAAGTAGGTTTAAAGTCATTTGGGCAAAGAATATGGGAGTCTAGCAGTTGCGTAGCGGGGCCTAGAAGAGTGTGCGGGAACGCCCCTTGGCCTGACGGGCTCACCTCCTGGGCTAGCAGGCAGGTGGAGGAAAATGAGGCTAAGGCTCTCTAAAACACAGAATTCAGAAAAGGGACTGTTCTTGTGCGAAGGGTGCTGAGGACAGCACTGCCCTAGTCATTATCATTGAAATTTAGACCAGTGTGGCATTAATCCCTTTCAACTGTTGGTCACCTGCCTTTCATCAGCCGATGATAGGGTGCCAAGGTAAATCTATTGGCCAGAAGCTCTGTTTCCCGTAGGTTCTGCTGGATCCAACATATCCCATAGCTTTTGATTGTTGTGTTATATACAGAACAACTCTCCCCACCCTGGGACATCTACCCATCCCGACCGCTGCTGTCCCGTGTCTGGCAGCCTGGCTTTCAGGTGGCTCCAGGCTGAGCTGGTGGGACTATGGGACTTTCTTCTGTGCCAACCAAGAGCACAGGCAAGGAGCTCCCTCTGTGCCAGGTGTTCAGCGCTCCTCAAACACTGGAGAACAAAACCTGCACAGCCAGGAGAACTAACTTCCCCAGCGAAGGCACCTGGGGCTGATTTCAGCAGGCCTTAGGGAAGACCAGCCTCCTCTCCCTGGCTTGTAGGTTTCCTTAGCAAATGTTTACAGAAGGGCTAAGTCCTGAGGCTTCACCCTTAAGAAAATGGTAAAAAGAGCACATTCACTGTCACCAAGCAGGCGCAGATCATCACCCTGGACATAAAATCGTCCTAGGGCACAGCTGGAGGGAAAGGAAAGTTCAGAGGAGGGCATTTGGGGGAAGTTAGGCCAGGCACGAGTGACCTAGCACAGCTTCTTATGGACTATCACAGTAGGTGCTTCTTTGGACAAACCTTCAACATGCAGAGTACTCGTGACAATTTTTTCATCCAAAACCCCCAGGAGGGGAGCTGTGCTTCTGCATAAAGGAGGCAGAAACACTCCCCTTCCCTGTCAGCCCCACCCACGCCGCCCCGGAGCTGTCCCGGGCCAGCCTCGCTCAGCTGCCTTTGCTGCGGCCATGTGCGTTCTGGCTGCCTCTGTCAGGAAGGGGACAGGAAATTCTATTCACCCTCACAGCAGCTGCGCCATTCCTCCTATCCTCCTCCAGTGACGTCGGTCGGCTTTGGCGACAGGAGGTCAGGCACAGAGCGGCAGCGGAGGTCAGAGGGATAGGTCACTGTTTCTGCGCCGCCGGCCAGGGGCCCTGCTGAGACTGTTTGCCTTCTTCCTTTCTATACCGTTTCTCTTTCCGTTCCTCTTTTTTATACTGCAGAGCCAAAGCATCCTGTTTTCAAAACATCGGACTATTTTGCCACAGAGCAATTCATGCTCCGGTGCCCTTTGCTGAAGTTAAGACAGGTCTTCTAATTCAGGAGGTGATGAAAGTTGATACACAGAAATTAACGAGCGAATATTAGGTGGGATCTGCCGTTAAGTAGAACCCTCTAACAGGTCCAGCCCAAGTCGGGCAGCTGGCAGAAGGCTCACAGACATCCCTTTCACGGTGCAAACAATGTCATTGTCTCGTAAAACTCTGCCTGACCTTGCTCCTCTTCTTGTCACATTCTGGAGAAAATGATCTGTAGCACGAATCCACCTGCCTGCAACTGTCTCTCAAGTTTTGCAATTCTGTTTGGCCTGGGCCCAGCACTGAGGGGTCAAGAAGAGTTGGGCCAAAGGAGAAGCCTACATTTTTGTAAGTCACAGAAACAGTTCTGCAACTCCCTGGGCCCTGAAGTACACTTGGGAAAGGCAATTACAATCTTTGAAGCCAGGCATTGTGGCACACGCCTCTAATCCCAGCACTCTGGGAGGCTGACACCGGACGGCTGCCGTAAGTTCAAGGCCAGCTTGGGCTATACAGTGAGACCCTGTCTTGGAAAAAATTACCATCTTTGAGCTACTCTATCTCCTTCTGACTACAAAAGAGTTAAGGGAAACAATCCCATAAATAAAAAATAAGGTAAAACACAGCCCTACCCAGACGAAGTGAACAGGAAAGAGCACTTCTTTTTCCTCCACCAGACCCAAAACAACTTCCTATCATCTGCATGTAGACTGGCACAGGTGACCTGTGCACACCATACCCCAGTGTGCGACGCTGGCTCCCCCCTCGACACTCTGAAGGCTCCTGTTAGAAGCAAAACTCAGCGGTCACTTAGCAGAAACAGGAGTAAGGACATAGAGATCTGGTGTGATTTTGTATTGTATTGTTTTCGCAAAACTTGTAGATGCTGTCAATAAGTGACTGAACTTACACTACTCTTTAAGTACCTTGCGAAGCACTGTAAGTTCATTATTTCCGTCCACACAGCACCCGGCGGGGTGGGTACTGCTCTTCTCCCTGTGTTATGAGTCTCACAGCACTTAAGTAGTTAAGTCAAGTGACCCACGTCAAAGGTACAGCCCTACTTAGAGCCCTCATTCTCTACTGCAAGCTCAGACCCTCCGTATTCTCCCTCGGTAAAACTCTTCACACTGCTTTCCAGCTCTGTAACTTACTTGCTGAGAGGATGACTTTTCAGATGGCAACTTGGGCGGAGCCTCCGACCATTTAGACAGCATTTAAAATGGCATGTGGATTATTCTTATCACAGGTCATGCTGTCACCCCCAAAATAGATTAAATTTTTTTTTTTGGTAACAATAAAAACATTCTCTATCACATTAGATCACACGAGCCATAGTTTACATTAGGCTTAAACTCTACCCAAAGCAATTATGGGAAAAGTTCAGATGAAAAGCAGAGAGGGAAGTAGAAAAAGAGCTCTCTTTTTGTGCATTGCAATTGACTTCAGCTGTTAGGTGGGCGCACCCCCATCATTGCTTTGCCCTGCAAAGGGTGAGCTCTACGCAACTTTCATTGCTTCGTGCCCATCGCTCCATCAAGGAGAAGCAGGAGCCCAAGGGACTGGAGAATCTCACAGGGACCCACGAGGTGCCAGGTGTCACAGCCTGCTCAGCTGTGACGCTGAGCATGAAACGATTTCAAATAAGACCACATCCCACGTCAGCATCTCGGGCACAGATGTGGTCAGAGTGCCACAACACCTCAACACTTAACGTGAAAAAGGATTTGCAACTTGTATTTTCTCTGGAAATGTTCTCTACCTCCTCCTGCAGGTGGTTGTCTGCTTTAGCTTGGTGACACCATTGGCTCACCACGTCTGCAGTAGAAAAACCTACTGAAAAATGACCTCCAAATATTGGATCTATGTGTTGCCTAGGTATTAGTGTCAGATCCTAGAGCCCAGAATACCTGCTAATGCTCCCTAGGAGGCCAAGCAAGTGTGAAAGTCCTTCTGCACGGAGTCCCAGTGTGATTTGGAGAAGTTACGCAGTTCAAGCCCCCTCATGGGGAAGCAGTTAGTTGAGTTTTACACCAGCCTGGAAAGTCCCTGAAGTTAGCCCTCAGCTGAGCGTTTCAGTGAAATCAGTGAATGATATTTAAACTTCTGTGTACCATTTCATATTTCCACCCACTAACTTGCGCTATGAGCTAAAATTTCACTAAGGGTCTTATTTTTGCCCATTCATTCATCAATAAACAAAGAGCTCCAGAGTGGAAAGATTCCCGCTACCCAGAGCACCACCTTCCAGAATCTTCTCAGGATGCTGTGCTTCCTCTGTCCAGACCCCTTGAACAGGGGCCACTGAGCCTGGATCCAGAGCTGACACTTTGAACCCAGGGGAGGAGGAGAGACTCGGGTTCCCCGGGGCCCTCGGGCTGGTCAGGGCTTTCATCCAGATGTGCTACGAACCCTTCCCTGGCCTCAGAGATCTAAGACAATCACACAGTGCTTCCTGCTGGAATGACCAGGGAGCCTGAAAATGTGCTCTTGGGAGAGTCTAGAGCAGTGATGGTGAATGCCCAAACTGCAACCCCAACCCTACTTCTCTATCACCAAGTGCCAACCCTGCAATTAAACCTGAATACTGAGGTTTTAGTTTAGAAAAAACAACTCGTACATTAACATCTTTTGTCTTAAAAGAAAAATAAATAACACACACGCCATAAGTTCGTCACCATCGGTAGAAGGTCAAGCCCTTTGTCAAATTATGTCTGCATATATATATATATGAAACTCCATAACTCTTACTACTATATATATATATATATATATATATATATATATATATATATATATTTCCTCCAAGGAAAAAGTACAAACAAGAAACAACAATAGACAACAACTCTCACTACATAACTTGCATAAATTAGAACTCCTAGCCTAGGTGTTAATTAAACAAATGATATGATAGATAATTAAAGCTCTGCAAGAATAAGTTTTGTCTGGATATTGCAAATAAAGCCCTTTTCTTGCAGTATGGGTGGAACTTGATTCCAATTTGAAAATCAGCAAACTTCAGAAAGAATAACTTTCTGTCTCTGGCAAGCATATTGTTTCTTTTTTATCTTAGGTCATGCCAACATCACAAAAGGAACAGTAGAAAATCCCCAAAGGTCCTCCTTCTCAGAAGGAGGAATTTATCAGACTTAAAGGCAAATCATGTTTTTCCTCATTGATATAAGCAGGTCAAATTATTTCCTTGTTTAAAATACATATGTACCGTAACACCTCATGGCAGTGTGACATGTTACACATTCTACCCCATCCAGATCTTAAGTTTTCCGGCAACTATAAAAAGAAACATTTAAAAAGAACCCATTATTTTCTTTGGTGGAGTGGTCGGGAGCTTTATAGAACTCTATCAGTTTCAACGTATGTGAACTTCATCAACTAAGGTAAGTTTGGTTTTAGCCATTAAAGCTTACTGAGGGTTTTAAACGGTGGCTGCAGCACCAAGACCCAAGCCAGTGTGGAATAGTCGTGTGAGACACAGCCACAAACACTCTCACAGCGGCTGGGGCCGCCCGGCCCAGGCTGCTGCACACAGGACCAGGACGGGACCAGGACCGGGACCGGGTCTCCCCTTCTGGGACGACGCGGAGACTGTCGCTTACCTTGTTGGAGGCCATCTCGCTGACAGAGCGGTAGGTCTGGATAGTCTCTAGCTGGTCCAAGCACCAGTCCAGCTCCTCCAGCGTTTCCATTGCTAACTTTTGATAAGGTTCTTCTGCAAACAAACACACGGGCATGTAGTCAGGCTGCAGCGGCTGCAGGCTGTCCATAACAGAGTCCACGCTGCCGCCGCCGATCCCAGCGCTACTGAAGGTGCCCCCTTGCTCCTTCATTATTTACTCGCGGCTCCTTCCTTCCAACTCGCTCCACCAGGAGGACAAATCACCGCGGTGCTCTGCCCGGAGGAGGACGGCCGGCCCGGCCAAGTCCACACTCCCCGCCTGGATGAGGTGTCAGTAAACTACCGAGAAACTTCCTGAGGAAGAAGGCGGGGACCAGCTCGCTAGGCTCATCTGCATAAATGTGCCCTACAACTAAGGGCAGAGGCAGCCGCGTTTTCTCTCTGCCTGAGTCATCCTGGGGCTCTTTAAGGTGTGTGATGTCATTTCTGAGTGTTCGCACCCGAGAGGAGAAGTGAGCACAGCTTCTCCTCGCCGTGCTTTTCTCCTAAATGAAGCCGGTGGTGGGAGTCGGGGAAACCGGCGATCGTTACGTTAAACACTAGCTCATTCATTCCCGCCGGGACGCCTTGGAATAACTTTGGATTCAGCAAAGCCGGGCCCGCAGGAGTCGGGACTGCAGGCTGTTCTTTCCTCTCCTCCAAATCTCTCTTTAATTAGAGGCAAATGAGGTCTCCCTGATAAGACTTCAGTCTAGGAGAAACTGTCTGGGCTTCTAGGTGAACACGTTTGTTGGCCCGGGAGTCTCCCAGCTCTTGTTATACTAAACAAAGCGAAAACCTCCCTTCTCTGCAGGGCCCGGATCACAGGGAAATTCTGAACCAGACTTTCAGGTGGAGCCACACGGGAACGCCGAAGACCTGTGTTTGGTCAGAGCTGGGGGTTCTGACAGGGCCCTCAACAAGCTGCCTCTGGAAATATTCTAAGGACACCCGACAAAAAATACTATTTTCAAGATCCTATTTTCGCTGGACAATTCAGACTCTTTTGGACTTATCCACAACATGCCATTGCATATTCAACAGTCTGTGGGTCTAAAGAAATACTTCAAGTTATTGACTTAAGAAACCTATGTTAATAAACACTGAATTAATTTTATAATGCTAGATGAATTAATGGAGTGGCAGACAGTTATATAAAGCAGCCAGACTCTCACACATAGTTGGCTGTTTGTCAAGGGGAGCAACACCCTTTAATTCGACCAAGCTGTCTGGAATGCAAGCGTACAATAAGCACTAATGACAAATTTAAAAAAAAAATCTCGTACAGAGTTCTAATATAACATTGCTGCCAGATTTAGAACACATTGTTATACGGTTATGCAAAAATCCTAGCAGGATCATATAACTTTTTATTATTGTATGAATTTTTTATGAGCATGTGGTCTTCAGATAGAAGCATGCTTCCCAATGAGTGGAACCCCTATTTCAGAGAATTGCTGCTCTGTTTGATCCTCAATATGTGGGACACTTCCTGATAAACAAGGGTTAACACTCAATATCCTGTATGTCATATTTGAAAACCCACAAAACCGCAAGAGGTAAATTCCTCCGTTCTTTTTTCACACTCCTCAAAAATGTGCAGACAAGAATTGGGGTGTTTTTAATAAAACTCTTTTCAAGCCAGACTTGCACACCTCCCTCTGTTTTCTTCTTCACTCCTGCAATTCTACCTCAAGACAGAGATTCCCCTCTCTCCCTAGTGTATCTGCTTCCTGGGTTTCTTTCCAGAAGAGACTTTCTGCCAAGGAAGCTTTTCCTGAAGGGACAGAGCCCTTCCATCCTTACTCCCTGCCCTCCTGGGAGAGAAAGTCTAACCACTCCCCTGGTGCCTCTACTTTACAACCTGTTGTTCTTTGAGGCCAGGGTCAGACATTCACCCCGACAGCAAAGAGTAAATAGTTTGCTCAGAGCTCTGGGAATCAGCAGATAGGCTAAACGACTGCAGGATGATAAGGCACGTTTCTTCTTAAGAAGAGGAAGAAGGAGATCTTATTTCCACTCCACCTGCACGTAGGAAATACAGTAATTATATAAGCAGAAGCGCGCAGAAAAAACAAAAGGACACTTCGAAGCTGTAATGATTAGGTATGGGTGCCACAGCCCACCCATTGTCCCTCTCAGGACAAGCAGGCAGCCGACTTCCTCCTAGCCTGGGTCCAGTCTGAGATGTGGGTGTCTGGCTGATTGAAGCGATAGTGCCTTGACCCATCACCTGCTTTTTTCAGGCCAACAACAATATTTTTTAAGCAAAAGTTATTCCATTTTGAAGTTACGTTCAACTCATCACTTCCCACATTCTTAATCTACAGCCAGGATTTTCCTCCCAGCGCATGTAGTGTGGTCACTAAAGCAGGGGGCACAGCGGGCACTGATACAAATGGGATAAGCATGGCGTGGGTCACCTGCCACTCCTTCCTGCTACCCAAGAAAAGCACCCGCGTGGCTCAGGGGAAACCTGCACATTGTGGCTTCACTTCTGGTATTGTTCCCCAGCAGACACCCAGGAAATCCTTGGACCAGCCAGTGCGCCTGCCCGAGCATCCCTGGCAAAATGGGTCGCACGCACCAGCTTTGGGGCAAGTCAGAAAGACTTTCTTTTCTTACACTCACTATGTGATCCTGGACCTCAGTCTCCCACGTATGTAAATTAAAAATAAAAACATTTGTCTCATGAGGTTATGAAGGGGGTAAAGTACATCAAGCACCTAGTGAACTTGCCAGTCCTTAGACAGCCGGTGCACAGGAGGGGTTAGTAACGGCACTCAGAAGCTCCATGGCCTGACGCAGTGGACAGAGGCGAGCGTGACATCCAGCCGGAAGGAAGGCTGCAGAACGGCACCTTCACCAGGGGATTTTACCATCGGCATCTGCAGCATCATCTGCTCCTTGCTCAGACAGCAAGAAAAAGTGTGCTGCTCTTAGAAGCTTCTAGAGTTCGAAGATTTTTTTCGCCTCTCTCTTGCATTCTCTCTCTCTGCCATGATATGTTTTTCTAAACTTCTTATTTCAAAATATTTTTAGATGACAGAAAAGTTGTGAGGATAACACAGAGTATCACATGCTCCACCTCCTGGTTTCACTAGGGTGAACGTCTTACATTATTCTGGTACATTTGTCACATGAACTAGTGGTTGGGTGAGTTTAGTTCATTTCCTATTCCTTCTGGCATAGGGACACCATGGGGAAAGAAAAGCCCCTCCTAGATGACCAAGAGACCCACATCTTATGACTTAGGGTGCACACATAGCTCAAAAGCTGCGGGGTCTCCCTTCCTGCCAGGGCCAGACTGATGTGCTCTACTACGGGCAGGGTTGACTCCCGGGAAGTAGAGTCGGGCGTTCCGTCTTCCCATGGCTGCAATGTAGTACTCCACCTCAGTCAGCCCTAGAGGGGTCCTTACATGGACCCCAAGAGTCCTACCACTTCTTCACTGGGTCATGCTGGGATCAGAGGTGATCCTAGGTACACTTCCTCCAAGACAAGGTCTCTGTCTATCACAGTGTGGCCAGCCCAGGCCAGGGGCAGCTCCTACCACATGCTGCTTAGATCCATCAGGCAGATGTGCTGAAGTCAAAACCTCCTTGTACCTGCATGCTGGCCCCCGCTGTGGTGCAGGGAAGTGGTGGTCATGGGTGGGGCAGAGGGAAGGAGGTGGGGTGATTCTTGGGGTGCTGGGGGATCAGAGGGAGAACACAGCTGTGACCCTAAGTTTGAAGATATAGCTCAGTGCTCTAGCGCTTGCCTAGCATACCCAGGAGCCTGGCTTTGATCCCCAGCACCACAAAAAAGAAAAGGTCAAATCGGTCAACCAATCAATCAATAAATAAATACAATAACCCTCCAAACTGTGAGACCCTGCCCGGGAGAGACAGAGAGGTGGCAAACAATGGAAGAGGGAACGAGGCAAGGCTCCAAGCTTTGCACACCAATTGTGCTGTCCTGGTAGACTCCACCTATCAAATAAAACAAATTCTGACTTTCAGCACAGCAAACCCGGAGCCCTGTGAGCACAGAGTCTCCGCTCCTGAGGTTCTCGGTTCAAAGGAGCAACGCTTCACAGCGCAGCAGCAAGTCTCATGCGAGTCCGGGCGGGCAATGCGACCAGGATGGTCATGCAGTCAATCCTACTTTGCAAGGTTTTCCGGGAGAAGGAGTAGGGAGAAGCAACTCCCTTCCCTTCCTTAACGTTTTCCCTCTTTCCCTCCACCAAAGGAGTCAAAGGAAAACTTTCTTCTCCAGTAGGTCTGGTAAGGATTGCAACTGACCCTGAGAAACAGGAAGAGCAAACAGATGAATAATTGCAATGAATATTAATCTGGTGGCACTGCTTGAAGACATCAAAGAGCTTCTCACAGGAGTTCCAAACACCCTGCTCACGAATCCTTGCGACATCTCTGGGTGACAGATGTGGAAGAGGTGTGACTGTCTGTAGTTCACCGTGAGGCACAAGCTCGGAAGTCAGAGGTTAAATTACTAAAGCAAATAGTCCCCTCTAGCTTCCTGGCAAGACTATATCTTGATCTACGAAATAGAGGGCTTAGTACAGCACTGTAAATCACACACATTCCTGAAAATGCTGCATTAAAGCTACGCTGTATCCTTTAGCCTGTCTTTTCTATTTAAAATTGCACAACTGCTTCTCTAAATGTTGTCAGTGCCCTAGTCTCCTCTTCTCTTTTCTGATACATCTAACAAAGCCTGCGCAGACACCTGCGCAATGTTTTCGCAGAAGCCTTGCTGCGGTGCTCAGCCTGCCCCAGGCTTCTGTGGGTGACCTCAAGCAGATTCAATTCTCTGCGACTAAATTTCCTTCTCTCTAAAATGAGGGAAGGAAAAATACCCTACTCTCGTGGGGAAGGCAGGTAGGAGAACACACACAAAAAGCAGGCAGTAAATCTTTGTGATATACCATTGCAAATCTCTTCTTTGTCATTGCAGATGGGATAGAGGCGCACTGTAGAAGTTAGGTAGTCACAGAGAAGCAAATCTTCAACAAGTCTCACATTTTTACCAAGTAGAGCTTCCCCACTGTTAAGTCCTCTGTGCACATGGCTTGGTGTGTGTGTGTGTATGCATGTACACACATATGTGTACAATAGAAATAGACTCACAATCACAAAGAACAAACTGTTTCTTTTTTCTGTTTAAATAATTTTTCAGGTCATCTCATATTTTGGTTTATAGTCCAATTTCCCTGGCCTTTCCATGGCAACCCTATAGCTCTGTGTGTGTGTGTGTGTGTGTGTGTGTGTGTGTGTCCAGAGGAGAACGACAACAGGAGAGGGTAATCAGAAATCTCTGCTGGTCACAGACAGTTATCTGTTCATAGTTAGAAAGCATAGACCAGGTCCTGGCAGGAGTGGGGTCCAGGGCCGAGCTGGTAACCCAGGCAGTTGTCTCTGTATCCTGTCTACCAGTGTGTGACCCAGTTTCCCCACTGATCTGGAAAAGTAGAGACAGAGGCCCTTTACTTCATATCATTTAACTCTGAAATTGTACATCTCTTCATTCTTAATGCAGACAAGGAAACAGGCAGGGAGAGCTGCGTGCTCTGTCCCCAGATACACACAACTGGGAAGAGAAAGTGTCGCTATACACACAATGCGTGCATTTCCTCCAAACCGCATCCAAATGTAGTTTTCCTATAGCCCTGCAAGTATCAGAAACGCATCTGTCAAATCTCTCCCCACTTTCGACTCAAAGCGCATAAAAGATGCAAATTGGTTTTTGCTCATGGGCCTCAGAGAGTTGGAGTTTTTCCTATTAGAGATGGTAGTGACTATTTACAAGGTTATACATATGGTTAAGTGAATCAGAATTATTGATGTTTGTGACAATGGGGGTGAATCTCCTAAACATAAGGGTGAAGAAAAAGAAACCACCTCCTAAAACATACATTTAAAAAGTATGGTTCAATTTATACACAGTTCAAAAGAGGTTAAAACTAATCCACAATATTAGAAGTCAAGACAGCGGCTGTCTTGTGGGTGGGTGACCAGGAGGGGCTTGAAGGGCTTTCTGTGGGGCTGGCAATGATCCACCCACTGGTCTCGATGCTGCTTAAGTGAGTGTGTCCATTTTCCCAAAAGTCACCGACTTCTGCACTTGTCACTGGGGCACTGTCTGTCTTTCTGGTTTTCTGTGCAGGTTTTCAATACAGTACCCTCCAAGAAAAGCTTAATTTATAAAAATAAGAGCAGGATTTCTTAGCATGCATTTCCTCTCCTTTGGCTGAGCTGTGGCAATGGGTGTCTGTAACAGATTTCTGAGTGAGTGTCACACTACTGATCCATAACCAAAAAAGAGGTTGGTTTCAATATGACACAGACCAGCACGCTCTTACGAACGGCAAAGGAAGTGAGGTATACTGGCATCTGATGAGTTTTAGCAATCCTGGCTCTGTCACGCGCTAGCAGCGTGACCCTGCAGAGGACAAGCAGCCCACCGTGCTACCACTCCTTCACCCACGAGACAGGAAGACAGGTTCAACGTGCTGTGAGGATTAGTTGAATTATCCTGTACTAAGCATCTGACACATTCAGGAAGTTTTTCCTCTCTTTTCACCTCCTTTCTCTCTTGTCCTAAATCATTTTCTGGAGGGTAGATTTACACATTTGATAGCTAAATCAGTGAAGCTTTGCTGTAACCCCAGGCACAAGAGTGTGTATGAGGTTGGCCGTGAACTTCTGCCCACTGTACGGCTTAGCAGAACCGTCTCCTTCGTGCTCCTCTTAGGTTAGAGTTTGCTGGTTTCCTCCAAATCCCTAACAGGCACACCAGTGCACCGGTACATCAGACATGGAGAGATGTCCAGGAAGCTTTTCATCTATTCATTCATTCATTACAAGAAAGCACACTGAACGTCTACTGCTGGCTGGGGTGCTGGGCTACGGCATGGAGGAAGTGGCCTAAGAAGTGGTACTATGACCACACCAAATGGGTGTATTAGAAAGCCCTAGCCCACTCTCCAAAGGGTGAGTCCATGGAGTTAGTTCCTTCCCCACTCTTCTGATCCTTGGATGTGAGATGTACGGATTCACAGATGCGTTGCACTCCACATAGGACTCCAGCCTTAGGCACAGCTTTCAGCTCACAGATGTCCTTCGTGTTTCCCAATGGGCCCTCGGTGTCTTAGCGCACTTACGTCTTTCTTAGATTCCTTTCCATAATGCAATGAATACTTGTTTAAATGTAAAATAGTTCCGTACATGAAGAGATCAGCCTCTCCTTATTCAATGCTCTGAGCCTGAGAATACTGGCCTGTTTACCTGATGGTCTCGGTTCTGACCTTTCTAAGCAGTAGTACTTTTGTCATAAGTTATGCTGAAACCTATATATTTTCTTTCAGTGAATGTTTCGTCAATGAAATACACTTGTGTTAGAGTGCACCATTTCAGAGAGGCCTGTTGTCCTAACCTGAAGTAACACATGCTTAGAGCAAATCACAGGAACTGCAGAATACTTATCAACCCTGCAGTGCAGTTCTTCTGAAGGAAATGTCTGTGAGCCCTGCATGGCCTTTATTTCAGCAGGACTTTGTTCATGTGTCTTTATGAATATGCAGCTTCACAACTGCAGATGACAGAGAGTTCGCTCTGGGTGGATTCGCTGAAGGACAGGTTCATAGCCCTCAAGGGAAGCAACAGGGAAAAGTAGGTCATTTCCATGGTCTTCGGCAAACTCCTCTAAGACTAGAAAAAAGGACTCCAATCATAACTAGCTTTTGTGTATATAATTTGACAGCTTGCCAGGCACTTTCACTTGCAGATCTCATTTTTTTCTTGAAAAAATAAATCCCACGAGATAGAAATTCGGATGATGATGACACACATTTTCCATTATGCGTGTGAGAAAACTGAGGCGTGGGCCTGTGTAACGATGCGCTCGTTCAGACTCCACAGATGAGAGGAGGAAGGCGGGGGCAGGGTGAAACGGAGGAGAAGGCAGACCAGGAGGGAAGGTGGGAAGGGGAGACAGACTCTAAATTCTGTGATTCTAAATTCTGCGTTCCTGGGTGGTTCAGCCGCGGGGCCAATTGTACCAGAGGTCTGAGCTGCTCCTTCTTTCACGGAGATGCACTCAGAGGAAGAACAGCTGGGTTCTTGCGTGTCTCCCTTTTGCCCTAATTCCCATTCTTTCAATGACTTTGCCCTTCTCAAAAAATGCTCTTCTGGCAGACTCATGCTGCGGTGCTTACTCCCTAATCAGAATCTGAACTCACTCGTTAAAAACAGGGACCTCCAGCCCGAAAGAGGAACGCCTGAGGAGCTTAAGTACCGCCTGCACCAGCGTTGAAGGTCAGTGACACAAGAAAGGGAGCAAGATGGCGGCAATCTGCATTCTGCTTACCTATCTGACAAATTAAGCATTTACAAGAAATATCTGTCAAGAGTACAGAGTAATAGTTACATACATGATCTTGGAATTGGACTGTGAAGGTTTGTTTGTATTCTAGCACCAACACTTGTTCTTATCTAAGCTTGGAGAAATTTTCATTTCTTCTCTTCCATCCTCCCTTCCTTCCTCCCTCCCTCCCTTCCTTCCTTCCTTCTTTCCTTCCTTCCTTCCTCCATCCTTTCTCCTTCTTCTTCCTCTTCCTGTTCTCCTTTTCCTCCTCCTCCTCCTCTTTCTCTGTGTCTCTGTCTCTGTCTCTCTCTGTCTCTCTGTCTGTCTGTCTGTCTGTCTCTCTCTGTGATGCTGGGGAATAAACCCAGGGCCTTTGAAGTGATTTACATCTCCATTCCTTCTGATTTCTATTTGAGACAGGATCTTACTAAGTTCCTAAATTGCTAAGGCAGGACTTAAACTTGCAATTTTCCTGCCTCAGCCTCCCAGAGTGCAGGGATTACAGGTGTGGGCTACCACATCTGGCTTGCAGAAGTTTATTACGCTGTCTACATCTGTTTTCTTGACCAAATAATGAGAATAATAACTGTACCCATCTGTATGTTAAATCTTAACTGGTGAGGTGTTAGTATTAAGAGTTGGGGATGTTAGGAAGAGAGCAAACCACAAAGGTGGGGCGCTCATGAATGCACTAGCAACCCTAGAACAGGATGGGAAAGACCTCCTGTAGCTAGGTCCTTGTGCCTTCCTGTCCCTACCTCCCTTAGAGGATACAACCTATATCTTCTAAGGATGCCTCAACAAGGGCCACCTTGAAGCAGACAGGGCAGCGTTCATCAGACCCTGAACCTGCAGGCACCTTCACCTTGTGCTTCTGGCCTCCCGAACTGTGAGAAATACATTTCTGTCCTTTGTGAACTGCCCAGGCTCAGACACTTTGTTCTAGACACTGGGATGGACTCAGAAACTTGTTTTGTAAATTGCCACAGGGAGACGAGGGAGGTCAGAACTGTGAAGCAGAGGTGGGGATGGAGAGAGGTCGCTGGATTTGAGGCATTCATGAGTTGAAACTATTTGGCCTCAGGGTAGTGGTTTAGTCGATGACCACATTCACAGGCACCTCAGCTTTTCAGGCCCAGCAGTGAGATTTTTATCTGTGTATTTTGAGTTCATTCAGCTCATACAAGCCCAACTTACAAGAATCTGGTAATGGACTAGAGGCCAATGTATTAGCAGAGAGAGAGAGAGAGAGAGAGAGAGAGAGAGAGAGAGGGAGGGAGAGAGAGAGAGATCAGTTATTTACACAAAAGACACTCCTGTCTTCTGGTCACCGCATGCTCCTCTCAATTAGAGATCAAATTATAATTACAGGATTGCTCTGTGAGCGAAACGTCAGAGCGGAGCAGTTAGTTGGATGGTGTAAATGGGCCCTTTCCTCTAGGCTGACGTTCTCAGCTGTGGGACAGAGACTGCGGTTGTCTCTGCTCACTTCTTCCAGTCTGCTGAAGTGGCTTCCCCAGTTTTGTTCACGGGCTAAATCTTGCTCATCTTTGGACACTGCAGCCTACGGTTATCTCCTACACACTGCCTTCAGAATATCCTGAGGGAAGATGCACGCCCATCCTCTAAGCTCTCATGGCACCATGTTTCCACATAATCGTATTTTATTGCAAAGGTTTCCCTCCCTTCTTAGATGTCCTCCTTGAGAGCAGGGATCAAATCTTTATGGCTGGTCTTTGATACAGAACAACATCTATTCCTTAGCAGTAGCTCAAAAAAATACATATGGACCCCTGACTTGCTCAACATATCAAAAGATGGGCTATCCATTAACAAAAGGAGAGGGGCTTGTTGAAGACATGATGTCAAAAATTCCTTTTCTTTGTCCTTGTTTATAGGTCTGCAAATAAGCCACTTTCGTCTGCTGATTTTGTCAATAAGCGTTGTGTGTCCTTTGCATTCCTGGTTAGATTTCCAGACTAGCTAGCTTTCACATAGGGAACATTCTCCCTTTTGGTGGGACTTCTACAAAGTCACCTATGGATTTTATTATTTAACTCTCACTGAGTAGCTGTATTTCAGAAAGTTCTTGCAGGTTTTTATGCACTTAGTATTACTGGCATGCCAAGTGGGCTTTTCAGCTGTTGTAAGGAAGATACAAGCAGAGTTCAGAGTTGGTGGAGGTAGAGTTTAAGAAAATGAGGGCGGGAAGACCGGGAGAGATGTAGAGGTCAGATGAGAAATGGGCGGAATTTTGAGCCATGGAAGAATGAGGAAAGCAATGGATCACGTTGAGAATGGCACGAAGTGAGAACTCTGTCTCGGCGATCAATCCTGTTTGGTTAGAACATTTGTTGTGGGTAGAGTGGGAGAAACTCTCAAAAGTAACACAGTTGGAGAACTTTTTATGCTAGACTGAGGAATCTGACTTGATTCGGCAGGCAATGTGGAGCCACTGGAAATTATTCATAGAAGGATGGCATACACGAAGTGCTTTATAAATCTCTTAATACCATTTTATAGTTGCCTAATGCTTTGCAGTTATATCATTTTCTTATGTGTCATCTCTTTTAATCTTTTTCATACCTTGTGAGAGATCTCTTATTGCTTCGGTATCATAGACGAAGATACAAGCTCAAGGAATGTCAGGTCTCAACTCACATCCATAACCAGCAAGTGCAGAGCCCCAAGACTTGAATCTAGGCTTTCTGAGTGCAGGTTCAGCATTGTTGTTTATGCAACACAGCCTATAGGATATGTTATTGATCTGACAGCAGTAAGGTTGTAAGCTATGGCAGAGAATGAGTGTGTGGTAAATAATTAATATCAGAAATTATTATTTTTAGCAAAAGTTTAGAGCTTAAGAATCAATAAGGTTTCAAACTGAGGTGTTACCAGTAATTTATATGGTAAGGGTAACTTCATATTTAGAATGAAAGCTGTTAAAGAAATTTCCAGAATCAGAGAAGAGTAGTAGAAAGAAATATACTTGTTGTCGAGCATAAATACGGTGACTGGGAAGCAACAGACCCGGAGGTTTTCCAATGTGGTGAAACATGGCCAGCTAAAATTCCTTCATCTGCCTGTAGGAAGGCGTCCCTCCCCAGTGGGAGCTGGGGAGTGTGTCAGCTCACACAAGACTTTGGGCAGCCAAATTCGGAGGCAGGCATTGCCTTTGATCATGCAAGTGTTGCAAAGAGCAGGAAGCCTGTTGCACACACCCAAGCCCAGTTGACGCAGCACTTTCAGGTTGGCTCGTTTTCTTCTGCAAGCAAAGGTATTAAAGTTATCTCTGCTTTTACAAATGAGGTAATTGGAGGCTCATTAAGGTGAAGGGTCTCGCTTTAGTATCCAAATTTCTTGGTGCTCGTAGTCACAGGGAGTTATTCAGTAGGTAAGATGTGCTTAGTCTGATGGGAACTGCGCGGCTGGGATAACACATGACATTTCAGACTGTGTATCAACAAATGATGTAAAACAGCTCAAGAGATATTTACATTTGGTTGCATGTTGAAATGATAACAACAAATTAGGGAGAACACATGATTAAAATTGATTGTGTTTGTTTCTTTCTGGGTACTTACTAGAAACTTTTAAATTACCCAGAGACTGGCATTATATTTTTATTAGGGTGGATGGTTCCAAATCATAAGGCCATAGACAAAAGCTTTAACACTTACTCCGAGGTCTCCATTCATTCTACCATAAATGCTTACATTACAAAAGGTGATACAGGGATGATTGGAGCCAGTATTTACTGAACATTGGTCACTATTTCTAAATACTTTAGGTCCACTAATTTAATCTCTAGCATAATTTGACAATGTGTTATTTATATATATTAGATCATTTTATTTATTTGGTAGATGAGAAACTAATTCAGTAACATTCCCAGGATCTGAGACCTAGAAGAGCCACACTTAGGTGGCCTGTGTCCCGTGCTATCCATAACCCAGTGGTGACTCTCTCAGATGAGCTGGTCCCAGGGAGACGTCGGAGTGGCATAACTTTGCTTTTGACCTGCTGCAAATCAGGCAGCACATGACAGATGCTGTACATTATCTCGCTTAATCCTTGCAACAACCCCAGTAAGTAGTTGTGATCTCTCTTGCATAGGCCAGCAAACAGGTTCAGAGAAGTTACACAATCTGCCTCAAATCATACCACTAAGTACATGCTGGAACTCAGTTCCTTAATCCAGCCTGAATGCAAAGTCAAAGTCGATATTTATCAACATAGCCAAGTCTGAATCTCCTGGGGCCAGTTCTCAGGCAAAACTCCGTGTGTGTGTGTGTGTGTGTGTGTGTGTGTGTGTGTGTGTGTGGTCTCTCCAGGGTGGCCTCTGGTGCTCATCCTTTTCCTTTTTAGAATTGCTCCGGGAGAGTCCCGTGTCCATATTTCCTCAGCCACCAGGTTAGGGGGTGGCCACCCTATCTGAGTCTCCTGTTCTCAAGTATTGTTCTGGGAAGTCCTACCTCCTCATCCGCTTTGGGGAGCTGATTTTTTTTTTTTTTAATAAAGGAAACGAAATGAAGGAAAAACAGTATTTCTCTCAAGCAGCCTGCAGTATGGTTGGCTCTGCATCTCGCCTCTCACCCTGAAACTTGGTGAGCAGTGGTCTTATTCAACAGAGGCGTGCACAGACTCCGGAGATAAGACAGCCCTCTCTGCAAGGCTTTCTCAGCAAACGTCGGAGCAGCCTAGGGCTCTGTCTGAAGTGTGAGCAGTGGGAACTAAGGAGGAAGTAGGAGGGGAGGGAATAAAGCAGGAAAACATTAGCAGGAGATTCTGGGACTCTTGAGTGATTTAGGGGCTTTGGTAGGAACCACTGGATACCAAGGACGACAGAACCAGCAGAGCCAAGCTGCTCTCCTCAGCTTGGGATCTTGTGTGTGCGTGCTAGGGAAGGCTAACTCTGCCGGGTGCAGCCTCTGTGGGTTGACAAACAGTCGCTTTACGGGACAGATTCAGAACTTCCAAAGAAATGTAAAATTAGGCTCTGGGTTTCATGGCAACCTGACCCGACACAGTAGCAAACAAGAACGATTTGAGAATCAAAGGGGGAAGCCAGTGCGGTGTATGTCACAGCTAGCTCATTTTCCTTTGGCCAATTTCTCCTAATTTAGCAGGACTTCCGTGCCTGTCCTAATTTCCCCGGGTTTGTAAACTACGTCACTTCACACAGCTCCAGACTTCAGGAAAACAAAATTTTGTATTCCGGCAGTGGTTTTCTTGGCATCTCTCCCTCTGAAGAATTTCACTTAATTCTGATTTTTTCTTCTGACTCTTGAAAAGCTCGTGGCCATGGGCTGGGCTTGCTCTTTCCCCATTTCTTCCTTTCCGATGCGGTGTCTACTACCAAATAATGCAGGGTCTGTTTAAATGCGATTAAAGATTTCAGTGTTTGGTTCAAACCAATATTTACCAGTGAAATCCTGCCAAAGTAAATGTGCAAGCTAGGTAGAAAATCCAGGCTTAAATCAATCTTCCCCCCAGATACACACATCCAGACCAAGATTGCGAATTGCTGCATGGCATTTCTGACAGTCTGGTCTCTTCTGCCACCTCCACACTTACAGCAACTGGACTGTGATTCAGATCAGTCTGAAGACTGAGATCGTCTAGATAACAGATTCCTAGAGTAACTGTTTTAAAGCTGTTCTCTCCTAATCCAGGGTTTCTTTGTGCTTTGCTCTGGCATTTGTCATCCAATGTCACGTTATCTAGTTTAAAAGCTTCCCTTGAATTAGAAAAAGTTGAATTCTCTGACACAGTAGCAAACAAAGAAGTACTAATCTTTTTTAAAAAATTGATGATACTACAAATCTTGTAGAAACACAGAGCCGACAGTGGGAGATCGAGTCAGTTTTGTTGAGTGATTGCTTTAATTTAGCAAACTTACCGAGTAGAATTCATTCCCTGATTGGATGCATTGAATGAATGAATTACGGCTACACTTTGAGTGAGTTTCAGGAAGGTGCAATTTGGATTCAAAAGGAGTTCTCTGAAACTGGGTAGCCGGGCCAGCCAGCAGCAGCCCCAGCTGGCAGCAGGCCGCAGCCTCAGCAGCTAAAGGGTGCAGGCGTGTGGGCAGCGATGGAGGCCTCTGTGGCCCGGGCTTGGAACTAGGCCTCAGGGAGAACTCTGAGTTGGACCATTCCTGTCCCGCACTTCTGCTTGGGTGGGGAGCCCAGGTCTGAGCTGGGGAACAGGGAGCGATTCATCGACAAGAAAGACCACTGAAACTGCCCGTGCCAGCCCTGGAACGGTACCTGGTAAACAGCAGGCACTTAATAAATACCTGCCTTGCAAGCAGGGGAAATGATATGCCTTAACTGGATGCAGTGTGTAGAGCTCAGTGTGGGATTTTACAGCCCAGACTTTGGAGCAGGAATAATATCTGTGACTAAGAAGGATCAAATCCCTTTTAGAAACTTGCCTTAACTACAAATGCTAAGAGCTCCTGCACTGAGGCGGAAGAACTGTGGGGCGGGTAGATAAAAGGGGTGATGTCAGTTATCACAACCAGCTGTGTAGGTCCACCTTGATCAGGGTTGCACCTGGCAGCACAAGCCTGTCCTCACAGCACTTTGGGAGGCTGAGGCAGGAGGATGGTGGCAAGTTGGAGCTCAGCTTGGACAATTGAGTGACTTAGAGAGAATCACTTAGAGTGACTTAGTGAGAGTCTAACTCAAAACAAAAACCATAAAAAGAGATGGGAATGGAGCTCAATGTGAAGACCTTCCATTCAATCCCCAGAACCACAAAAATATCCGAAATTCTGAAACAACTCTAATCTTCTAAACAAGCCCGTGTGGTGGATTTGTTAACAGTAATTCATAGATGGTGAGGGAGCAGGTAGGAGGGAAATGGTGCACGGGGCAGGAAAGATGGCCTGGTGTCTGGACGTCGTGGTAGATCACAACTGGGGCTACAAAGCACGGAGGCCGGGGACAAAGACAGCAGAGGGCACAGGCCTCGTTGTCCTCAGCATGGGTGGTCAGGAGGGACCTAGGCTAGGAGTGGGGGCCTGGGAGCACCGAGGCAGGGCTGGTGCCCCCTCAGTGGTCGTGGAAGCGAACTCATGAGGACAAGCCAGGTGAAGGAGGAGGGCGGGAGCCCTCAGGAAGGGCCAGGAGCCACTGAGGTGAGAGCTGAAGACCAGGTGGGCAGACCAGGGGGTGAGCGAGGCATCAGAGCTTGCTGTAGGCGCCGGAAGTCCCTGCACCTGGCAGAGGCCTGGGCGAGGAGAGGGTGCTGCCCAGGTAAAGCCTGGAAGATGCTTCTCATCAGAAAACCATGGGAGATGGCAACTGGGGGACCCTGCTCTAGGGCTAGAAAGGGGTGATTGTAGGCCGAAGAGAAGAGAGGAGTTGTAAGCAAGCTTGGAAGAAAGCAGATGCATCTTCCTGAGACAGGACACGAGGGTGGGAAGAGGAAGGTTTCCAGCTGTGGAAAGGAGGAAAGATGCTAATTTGGACCACATGGAGTTTGGCCAATGATTTCCACCGGCCACAAGGTCCCACGGTCCCAGCTGAGCCTCAGGTCGGGTGAGTGTGAGAAGGGTCCTGATGCCCCAAGGTTGGGGCAGCTATTTACAATAGACCCCCAGATGATCTCAGCAATGCCTAGCTGTGCACCACCCAATGAAAGCAAAGCTTCAAGTGATAACGTCTCCAGTGATTGCCAGGTCTTCAGCACAAACGCTGAGGCAGGAGGTTTCTCTGCAGCATCTGGGAGGAACCAGGCCAAACCTTCCCAGGGGGAAGAACCACTACACACAGAAGACCCTTAGAGCCTGGCCGTATTTCACCCAAGTCCTTGGTTCATGGGGGATGAGACCTAGGTAGGGAGAAGGGAGCTGACATTCCTAAGAAAACTCAAGCATTCCTTCCATGAAGCAGAAAGAGACACAGGAAGTGGAAACAGAGAAAGACCATTTAAGACTGGGACAAATCACTTCACCCTGAGTGGTTTTAGGCAAGGTTCCCTGAAGGAAATTGGGCCTTGGCAGGGTTTTAAGGCATGTATAGGAGCTGGTCCGGCAAGAGATAGAGAAAAGACAAATGTATTCTAAGAAGAGAGAACAGCACTTAGCAAAGTGAGGAGATTCGACACCCTGTGGTGCCTGGAGTTGCTAGAGGGGCCGAGCAGCTCTGCGGGAATTGAGGACAGAGGAGGACAAACAAAACAGGCAGGTAGGCACTGGTAGTTTTAACAGAGGGCCAGGAGATTTGGGAAAATGAAAACCATGAAGAGGACCTCCACAAAGGCCCCAAGGGATGCTGCGCAGAGTGACAGGCAGATGCAGAGGTGTACGGAGGACTACAGAGGCCAGTGGACCCCTGAAGGGGCCAGACATTGTCTTTTAGGCTGGGGAGCTACATGCCCTTGGTCACTGATATGCAACCCTGCCCTTTTTGCATGAAAGCACCATGGAGGAGATGCAGACAAGCACACGTGCTGTGTTCCAGTAAAACTTCCTTTGCAAAGGCAGGAGGAGGGGCCGCAGCCTACCAGTCCTGCTAGACAGACTTTCTGAGATCGTGCAACACTCTTAGTACCTGGGGTAGACAGAATAACAGACTTTCAAAGATTCTACCCCGTCCTCTCTGCAGCCTGTACACGTGATGTGTTGTACAGTGAATGGGGGAAAACGGGAGCAGATGAAGAGATCGGTGTTAATGAGCTGACCTTAAAAACACGTGGGCGATTTTTCCGTATTATTTGGGTGACTTCAGGGTAATCGGCAGGTCCCTAAATGTGCAAGAGGGAAAAGGAAGACTGGTGTCATGGTGATTCGAGGTGAGGAGAACCGATCTGTGGGCCATGGAGGTGGATGGGGCCAGCAGCCAAGGACTATGTGCACCCTCTGGAAGCTAGAAAAGGAAAAATGGGGATTTCTCCAAAGCATCTGCAGGAAGGATCACCGTCTTGCCAAACCTCAATCTGTGTTGTTTTAAATCAAGATCATGCAGTGTCCTGTTGCAGTCATAGACAATAAAGTAGTAGTAACACAGCACCCGTGGAAGTGGGAACTGAGCCTTCTACACTTTCTGGGGAGACTCAAGCCCCGGCTTTAAGAATGCAGGCTGGTTGTGCTGCGCAGGTAGACACCTCATTCGGGGGAGGGAGCCAGAAGCACTGAAGCCAACTTCTCCTTATCGTGTTTCTCTAGGGATTCCCAGACCCACGTGATGGGGACTCAAAACCCAGGAAAGAGAAACTCCAGATGGGAGGGTGAGGATGAAAGTCTCAGGCCCTGCACTCCACCTGGGGAAGTGGACCGTCAAGAGCCAGCCCTGACTTTCTTTTCCCCTGGCACAGGGCCACCCTCTGCCACTGGCCATGCCACTGTGCCATTTACGTCATGGGCAGTACAGTTGGCTGCTTTGAAATGTGTGTTATGAGGGAAATGAGAAAACGATACCGGTGACATTTGACCAAGGAGACAGCAGAGGAGCTTGGGCAGGCTTGGTGCGCGCACAAGCACACACACACACACACACACACACACACACACACGCCCGCGCGCATGGGTTGGTGCTCGCTGCCCCTGGGCACTCAGGAGGGAGGTCGATCAAGGGCAAAGGCCCCATCCAGCAGTTCTCTCAGGCCACCTGTCACAGCTGCAAGCAGAGCTGTGGCTTATAGCCTGCTTCCCACACTGCAAACATCTGGAAAGTAGAGACCTCCTCAGGGTGCCCAGCCCCATGCCCTCTGCTCCATGGGCAGTGGTCGAGGTCGTGCTGGTGGCTGCCAGTCCTTAGCACAGTGAAGGAGCAGCACCACCTATGGGCTCTGTGCACACAACTCACACACGTTATGGCAGATCACACTCATAACAAGGTGTGCACGAGCAAACCCAGTTTGCTGACAAAAGAGAACCCATTTCACAGACACTGCGTGGCTACAGCTCCACAGCAGGTGGCTGGAAGAACGGGGACCTCGGGTAGGGGTTCTTGGCATGGAGCTTGGGTGCCCATCCGCCTCTCCTCCTGGCTTCCCTCCCGCTCTCTTCTGGAACTCTGGGTGCTTCGTATGCACCAGACGACACCATCCAAAGGCCTATGGACCCCTCAGGACCTTGCGCTTCCCAGGCAGGCACGTATGCCACTGAGCTATATCCCTGGCCTGGACCCAAAACTTGGATAAGGTTCTAGACTTGAAGAAGATAAAACACCTACGTGGAACTTGAGATAACCCTAGCAATAAGACACTTGCTGAGCGCTCACTGAGTGCTGAGCACAGTGCCACTGACTTCACGTACTATCGATGCTGAGCACCTCCTGAGCTACTTGAGATCTTCCTCACTTTACAAACAGAACGTTTAGAGTCACGAAGCATCGAGACCATGTCAGCCAGCGCCCCCATCCTCCCTGGACTCCGACGTCCTACTCTGGGGCTTTGCACTGTGAGATCTCACTGCATCAACACCCAGCTCTCCACCAGAGCAGGAGACACAGCAAGACGGAGAGACCTCTGCCCTGGGTGATGCCGGACAGGTCTCACTTGCAGGTAGGACATCAGCAGTACTGCAGTCCACAGAGAGACCACCATGTAAGGGTGATCTTTTATGCTGGTCTCTGCTGTAGAAACTGGATGTGGGAAGAAAGTAGCCTAGACACTTAGGTCTACTTCAGATGTTTCTCCCGAGTAACGATTACACTGTTTGGGGGTCCTGTGAGGACTGAGACTCAAGCCCAGCTCTACCGAAGGTGCCAGTTCTGCACTGGCATGGAGAATGCGCAGCTGAAGTGCACTCCCAGGAGGACGTGTGGGGCAGGAGAGCCATAGAGCTCCGACCCAGGAGCCAGGAGGGCCAGGCCCCATGCTCAGCTGGATGGCCACGCCCACCCAGCCCCTCGCTGGGGAATCTGTGTTGAGCCAGAGGCTGTCTAAGGTCTCTCCCCCTCGCTCTGATGTTCTTTTATGCTGAAACTCCTCAAGGCGGTACAGGAAGGAGTAGGGCCCAATGGAAGGCCTCGGATCGAAAGGAGAGGCCAGTTTTTGGTCCCTGATCCTGCAGGTGAACAGCCGCTACATGCCATGGACCCCAGGGTCCCTCGCTTACCTCTGTCATCAGCCGGAAAAATCCTCTAAATAAGAAAATCACCAACCAGTGGGAGACCTTGACAGGTGGCCCGGAGGCTACTGCCCGCCGGAGGTCTGGCTTATCCGCAGTGCTCAGTGGCTGCCTGAAGCTTTGATGCCATTATTACTAACATTGTAAAGTTACAGTGACCAAGGATACCCACCAGGCTAATTCTATGTGCAGTGTGCGGTGCCAGGAGGAGTTCCTTCTTATGCTTCCCTGTTCCTCCTGGCAAGTGTAAGCGGTACTGTTATCTCTGCTGGAGAGATGAATCCTGGGCTCTGGGCGGTTAAATAACTTACCGGAAGTCGCACAGCCACCACTAAGTGAGGCAGCCTGCGTTCTTTTCCAAGCCTGCTGACCTCCCAAGGCCTGCTTGCCCTCGGCTTGCTGAACTCTGCTGCAACCTGCAGTGCTTTGGATCTGGGTATTTTCCTCTCACACTGACCTGCAGTGAGCAGCTGGAAAGGACGCACAGCCACTGACATCACAGCATCTTCTTACCTTACAGCCCACAAAGTGCTTGCTGACAAGCCACGCCACCTGACTCTCCGGGCAGCCAGAGAGCTGATGGAGCAGATCTCTGTTTTATAGAAGAGGACCTGGAGCCTCCAGGGAGACTGAGTCATGTGGAGCTTTTAAGACCCACTTGTTGCACGACTCACGGACTCGTCTAAGTCTCTGAGCACTCAGGGACATCACTTTTCAGAACATTATGTCATGTGTTTTAAGGCGTATCCAGTTATTTATATTTGTATTGCAGAATGGTCAACAGAGGGCCTTCCCAGACAGATATTACTGAACAGCAGCTGGTGTTTCCTTAAATCTACTTCCAGGACTATGTGCACATCGTTTCCAAACAACTAAGAATAGTTTGGCCAACCCTAAAGTTCAGGCCCCTCCCAGGGACCATTTTCTTCCTTTGAAATGCCAGTGCATGCACGGAGCCCGCTTCTGAGCTGACAATATACGTGCTAAGTGCACTGAGCTGTGAGCCTTCCTTTCTGATTTATAGACAGTGCTGTTAGGTACATCATGCCGGCTTTCTTATAATCCTTTCCTACAAACTATATCTACTAAGTGCAGTTCTAACAGGGCTGTGTATGAGTATGTGTTAGATACATCTCTGACACGTACAGATCTCATTACACAGATTTGTCTGTCATATACATCCCCAGAGCTGTGTTGCCCATGTTTTCTTTTTTATCCAGAGAAGGCACGTCTAACACATAACGAGGATGTGATAGGATGAATTCCTTCACAACAACTGCTCTGCAGAGCAACAGGAATGAGCCCCCTCAACGTAAGTATAGAACAGAAGAAACGGAATATCAGAAACCGCATGGGAAAAGTGTGATGAAATCTAAAGTTCGAAAGAAGCAAAGTCTAATCTACAACCTTAAATGTTAAGGTAGTGGCTGCCCTGTGGGTTTGGTTGAGCAGGAGGATCTGAGGGGCTTTCTATGTGGCTGGCAGTGATCTTCGTGTTGGTCTGGAGAACAGGCCGTGAGAATACCCCCTATGACAATGCTCTGAGGTCTGCACTTATACTTGAGCGCTTTTGTCTCTGCAGGTGTGCTATGGAGCGAAGATGGCTTGCGTGTGTCCCCATGGGCTGATTGTTGGGACTGGGGTTTTCAGAGTTCTGGTATTGGGAAGTGGGCTGAAATCATTAAGAAACAAGTCCCAGTGGGAGTAACTGCCCCATGAAGAACTAATGTCATTCTCACCGGACCTTGGTTTGATCATAAAAGAGCAAGTCTGGCTTCTCCCAGTGCCCCTGGCTTACAGTCTTGCCTTGTAATTTAGGACCTCGAGGCAGCCAGGAGAGCACACTAAAGACACTCATGAAAGAGGACCTCCAGAACTGCTGCAGAAAGTAGCAGGGACAATGTGGTGAGCACGTTCAGAGTGACAGAGAGCATGTTGAGAATGAATGGTAATGTACTGAAGTTTTCAATCGCACTGTGTGTGCTCCTTGCTAATTCTGAACTTTCTCATCTAACTTCAACTACCCTATCTGCCCCCCTTTGTATATTCCTCTGGGGTACTGAGGGAGCAGCAGGCCTGGTTTAAAGAGGAAGTTCTGCTATTTATACTTGTATGTTATTTTATTTTGTTTTGTTTTTTGAGACAGGGTCTCACAGCGTAGTTCACACTGACCTTGAACTCACTCAACTGACTAGGTAGCCCAGGCCTGCCTTGCTAATCACGGTGATCCTCCTGCCTCGGTCTCCCTAGTGCTGGGATTACAGGTGTGCGCCACCGTGCCCGGCTGTAGTTGTGTGTTACTGACTACAGTGCTTATGCGATCTGAGGTTGAGGGTGTCTGGCTGGGACTGTGATGCTGGTTGCTGCTGTGATTACTCAGCACGAGGACTGAAGGGAAAGACACGCGCAAAGCCCAGCAGCATGTCTGGCGCAGAGGCGCTCTGGACCCTGCTCCTAGCCCAGAGTGTGACTTCCCTCTCCTAACTCCCTATCCCTACGTGTTCCGAGTCTGCTTGGTGCCTTACCCAGTGTGAATTGCTCCATGCGTTTTACATCCAATAAAAGAACAAACAAGCAAAAACGAAGAAGGCAATATTCACGCCCTCGTGGGAGTTAGGGGGAGATGCTCATTGTCCGTATTTGCTCTTCTCCTTCCAAGGTGGAGAAGTTTTACCACAAAGAAACTGCTTTAACCTCCACAGGGCCCTGCAGATAGTCTTACCACGGCCCCATGCTTTTGCACGGCTGTCCTGCCAGGACGTCCCCAATGCACATAAACTCTCCTCTCCACTTCTCACCTCCAGCTTTCAGCCAAGGGAGGACCCGACTCTTACCTCACTGATAAGATAAAGCTCAATTTAAATTCCGCCCCCATCCCCCCTCACGCTGTCAGGGTCTTTTTCTGCATTTTTATCAACTTATTTTCTGGCTTCTCAGCTCCCCTGGTTTTTCTCCAGGACCTCACAGCTTTATTAGGTCCCCAGTCATTTGTCCTTTTGCCCTCTCGCTCCCCCGGCCTCAGGTGCCATCGATGCACACCTCTTCATGTTCCTCCCTTCCAAAGGCAGCTGCAGGTTTCCTGTGGCACCCTGCTGCAGCAGTTCCCCAGTCTTTCTCCATTTGCTGCCAGCTTCCAGCCAGACTGGTTTAAATCCGGTTTCCACTTCCTGTCCAGCCCTGCATTTCATTGCTTATAATCTTGCTTCTTGCTCTGCTCCTTTTACTCACCTGCAGCCTCTCCCCCAACCTCACATTGGTTTAGCTAAACTGCGTCTCTTGATGGGAGCCTCACCTGCTTCCACACCTTCAAGTGCGCTTTCCTTTAGATGCCTCCAGAGTCTGTCTTTGCTCCTGGCAGTGCCCGGCGCCACGTGCAGTTTCCTCAGACCTCTGCCTCTCACCACATGCCACTTCCACTTCTATGACCACGTCCTGAGACAGATCCTCTTACAAAAGAAGCACCATTCGGGGAAAACAGGACATAAGATTTCCGAAAGGGTCGCTCCCACAGTTTAGTAACTGACCACAGCACGTCACTTTTGCTGAATTTTCTTTTAAATGAAATGAGGAGATTGAGGATTATCAGGATGACTTCCATAGCTGTGAAAGTCTATGAGACAACATTTCAAGAAGGCAAAGTCCTCGTCTGCCCACCTAAAATCAGCCCGTTTTCCTGATTTTGGTATTTCTATTGATAGCACTACCGTGAAGTCATCTAAATTTAAGTCTGTTTTATCTTCATTGCCTCCATTTTCCATAATCTCTATCATTTGCCAGGCTCAGGAGTTCAGCCTAGAAATGGCTGTTGCATTAATTCTCATTTTTCCTTCTGTCTTAGTGTAAATCAGAGTTAAGCTCTTGTTCAACTCACCAGGACTTCTGCAGTGCTCCTCCTCCTGGTCTCCACATTTTATATTACTGTCAGATCGGGTTTCTCTAGGGGTTCCCTCCTTTTTGTTGGCTCCCAGTACCTCTCTCGATCACCCACATCCCTTTACTTGCAATTCAAGGCTCTTTGCTACCCTGTTTGAACACCACTGCTGCAATCACAGAGCTGGGCTTCTCCCAAAAATGTCTTGCTATTTTAACTACCTTCTTCCTTGTACAGTTGCCCTGGATGCTGTTCTCCATAACCCCATGTGAAATTCTGCCATCCATCAAGGTCCCTGCAGGACGTTAGCTCTTGCATGAAGATTTCCTTCATTCTCATAACTGAAGCAATCTCTCTCTGCTCAGAAGTCCAGACCCCTGTGTCCATCAGCTCTGGCTCTTTAATATCATCTAAGCTATTTTAAAACAACTACTGTAAGCTAATTTTCCCCATTTTATTTGAGGGTAATATCACCTTTGTATCCAGAACAGTATGTTTTTTGCAGGACTGCAGTAGGAGGAGGGTGAAATAAATGAAGGAAGGAATTACTATTGCACTTAGTGTATGATTTTTTAGAAAAGTCCTAGGCAATATGCTCTTAAAACATGGTCAGGGAGACACATTATTTATCAAAGAAGCCATTAGAAAACAATGTAAGATTTCCAAAACATCAACACTAAACTAAATTGCTTCTGCCTTAGATTCAGATTTTGTTTCAGGTCTGCTCCGAAGAAGCTGGATGATGTTAGGCACAATTCAACCTGGCCCACATGTTCCTATGAGTAAAACATAGAGTTGTAAGATATAGCCAAAAACAAACAACAAACAACAGGATCTCCAGTTAAGTTTAAATTTCAGATAAACACCATGTTGTTTAGTTCTTATACTACAATTAGTCTTTATTGCAGAATTGCTGTTCAACTGAAATTCAAGTTTAACTAGACATCCTGTATTGTATTTTATCTGGCCAAGCTAAACAAAAGGACTGTTTTTAATCATGTCTGAGTCTTTCTACTCTAACCACCTATGATCAGTAGCGTTTTCAGTAGCGGGGAAGATCTTTGCCTGCTGTTTAACTGTCCAGATTTCAGCTACATTACCAACTCCTGGTCTTTCCTGACCTCCCTATCTAAAAAGCACCACCTCTTATCCTTCTAATCCTCCTCTCCAGGCACTCCATAACCCATTATCTTGTTTTCTTTTCATTACCTGAAAATATCTTATTCACCCTTGGGCACACGTTGCTGTCTGCCTTCCTCATCTCCTGAGAAGGGGATTATGGTCAGCATCACTGCTGGGTCCACAGCACCCAGGACAATGCCTACTCCAGAAAAAGTTAAAAACCAAATAATATAGCTGATGTTAAATTAATTCTGCACCTGATGTTAAATTAATTCTGAGTGTTACAATGCACTGCACCCCAGGAGGACCTAGGGAGGAGGCCCATAGGAAGAGAAGCTCAGTGTGGGTGAAAGAGCTCAGAGAAAGCTTCTTGGAAAAAATAGGATTTTGGCAGTGCCATAAAGGAGTGGCTGGAGTGAGGGCGGGAATGGCTTGAACAGGCTGAGCAACATTTTCGAAGCCTGTAAGACTCTGTCCTCCTTGCCCTCACCAGGCCCATGAGAATTTAGCATGGCCGATGAGCAGTATGTGTTAATGTCAAAGACTTCTCAGGCGAATCTGACATGAACCCCCTACTCCATTTCAAGAAGGCTCTCATAAAGTATGGGAAGGATGTGGCTCGGTAGAAACCATGACTGAGGATATGATCTGCACAGACCAATGTGAGATGAGCACAAAGAGAAGAACAAGAGCATTAAATATCACAAAGTGTGAAAATACTGCTCAGCTCAGAGCATAGAGAGACCTCAGCTTACAGAAAATGGAGAACCCCAGCAAGATTTTCAAAAGAAAATAAAATAGTAAAAATGGGAATTGGCAGCTGAAATTTTAGGAGACTATGGCATACCCGACACAGTCCACTTCCTATTTTTGCAAATAAAGTTTTATTGGAACATGGCCTTAATCATCTGTTTACAGATCTCTTATGACTATGTTGCTGAAAATACAGCACAGTGCTTGTATCAGCCAGCCCTTGTAGAGCTGTGCATATCTTTAAGAATCTCCCACTACAGGACTGGGGAAATAGCTCAGTGGCACAGCGCCTGCCTGGCAAGCAGGAGGTCCTGAGTTTGATTCACAGTACCCCCCACAAAAATCAAGAATCTCCCATTGCAAAATGTCCTCAATGACAAGACTAGAATGATTCATTTCATATGGTTATCATGTTCATTAATTCCTAAATACCCAACAGGATGTCACATACCTAGGCACTAGGTTAAATGCCTCAATTTGTATTTACAGTACTTGTGAGTCCTTGGTCTCTATAGATATTTGCCTGTCACCACACACCATATATGTGTGATTGGGACAACACATTTCAGGGCTCCTATGGGGCCTTCTGAACTGAAACTAAATAGGAAAAGTAGTTATAAATATCCACAGCAGCAAGTTCAGGTCTCTTCCTGAAAGTGATATCTGACAGCTAGAAATTTGGCCTGAAGTTCGGTTCCCAGCAATAGCACCAGACACATGCGTAGGAAGAGTGTCATATCTAAGTTTTCCAGTAACTCCAAAAATATCTTCTCTTACCTTTCCCCGTATAGCTACACAAACCCTAACCTCTGTCCTTGTCACCCTTCTAGTCTTGTTCCAACTCTTAAGCTTACTTCTGGGAACAAAATAAGATATTAGGCAAATGCTTTGAGTTTGGTTTCCTTAGAGCCTCCTTCTGGAAACAGCAGTCTTTGGTGGCTTCAAGCGTTGATCAAAGGGCACAGCACTTCACTTAGACACAGGGAGTAATTCCTGGAGGTTCATTGTATAGCATAGTGGTTATATTTAATAATAATAGTTCATAGGAAAAATGGCTGAAAGCAGCTCTTAAATGTTCTCAGCAGATCAGAATAGTGTGTGTGAGTCAATGGATGTGCCAGTCAGTTCACAAGGGAACCCTATGGCAAAACATCACGCTGTTCGCCAAAGGTTGTGCAACTTTTATTTCCCTGTTGTACCTGAATAAAGCTGGAAGTAGAATGGGAAGGAACGCTTTAAGTCTCCCCCTAGCCCTGGAGAGGTGAAAATCTCTTAGCTACAGCTGATCATGCAAAATTAGTTCAAGAAATATTCACCCAGACTCTACTATGCTGGACATTGGAGTTACCGAGGTGAAAAGAGTTAGTCACTTGCGAGTGAACGGGGCACAACTGGTCTCAGTGCCTGGATGGGGTTATATTCCCACACAGCCCATGGAATTAGAGTGGCAATGGCAGAGTGAGGGTGATCTTTGGGTGCCATGGAAACCATATGGCAGGCATCTCTAACAAATCTGAGGGTCTTCTTTGAGGAAGTGGTCTCCACAGGAGAAACTGCGTGTGGGGAGGCGGGGACCCACAAGAAACGCAGGTGTGAAAGCCTTTGGAAAGGCTGAGCTCCTGAGTGTTATAATGTACTGTTGACCGAGTAGAGCTGAAGAGCTTTCTTGTAGATTCCAATTACCTTCCGACATGTTGCATAAAGAAGCAAGACCTTTGACTTTCACTCTGTTTTTAGCACTGCCTTTTTCTTCTCCTATATACCCTGGCCAGTCATTTCACCTTTTGAGCTTCACATTTTTCATTTGTCAAATGGTGCTAAGAATATCTTTGCAGGGATTTGTAGGGATCCAGTGAGACAATGTGTGGGAAAGTGCTTTGCAACCTCCACAACGCAAGGGATTATTTTTCTAATTCCAGCCACCACCCAGGCCACTCCCTACGTCCCTTCCCCACTGCCTATCCGGATTTGCTCAGCTGATGCAAGCCCATTTTAATATCATCTGCTGACAGCAAATCAAACAGGAGATCAAAGCCAAAACACCAGTTTTCAGATTCTCCCCAGGCCACATAGCAGCACAGCCCATGTCAGGGTAAACAGAGGACCCCTGCAGAAATGTATCAAACTGGGCCATCCGTAATTCTTTGTGTTTTTCTTGCTCATTTGACAATGAGAAAACCAGTATAAGGAAGGGTCTTATGAAAGTCACCGAGCTAGAGAGTGCTGCCCTGGGTGGCTCGTTTGCAGCTGAACTGTGCATTCCTATGATCTCCCGGCTACAAATCCAGCAGGTAGATTGGATCTACAAATCCTGCTGCAGGCCTCTCTCTAGCCCTCTAGAAACTGATCCAGGCAGAACACTGCAAGTTGGAGGCAGGTGTGCCTTGCTCGTTTTCGCCTAGCAATACTGTGTGCCCTAATCACTCTGCTTCTAGGCTTAGTGTAATTGAACAGCCCAGAACTCTGTGGGCTGGGAGCTGTTGGTCACCTTCCAGAAAAAGTCTATCAGTCAGATGGGCAGTAAGTGCCAAGGTTCTGAAGAAGCTGTCCCCAGAGTTATAAAACCCAGGGGCCAGGTTCCTTGTATCTCCCCCATGAGAAAATCACAACCTAGAAATCCAGTAGCAATTCCTGCAAGAAAAGGACCCTTCTGATTCACATGGGTGGAACTTCCAAGTTGGCCATGTGGGACAGGAGCTTAATCTGCCCACAGGAGGGGAGCCTGCAGGATGCACTCACGAGCCAGTTTGAGGTAGTGTTCCAAATGAACTGTTTGATTTCACTGCTGTTCTCTTATGAAGTTCCATTCAGGTGTTTGCAAAGTTTCTCTAATCCCTGCTATATTTTTAAAAAAGATGGCCAGGCAATCTGGAGTAGTTAAAAACAACAACACTGAAACAAGGGGTGCTGTCTTTGTGGGAAGAAGGCTGTGGGCAGCCTCTTGGCTTTACAGCTGGCTGGCGCTGAGGGTGCCTTCTCTGCCCTCAGCCTCCGCCTCTGGGACAGAGAGCTAATACTCCCAGGAGGAAGGCAGGATGAAGGGCAGCAAGGATGACAATAACGAAAGAACGTGAAAGCGGCCCGAGCCTCCTGACCCACTCTGCCTCAGCCACTCATGCCTATACCCTACTCTGGGGCCAGGGTGCTCATCAGACCAGTACCTCCCAGCCCAGATTTACAGTAAGCAGTGCAGGATGACCTTAAATGATTAAAAATTATGAAATGAAAAAGATCTGCTCATCCAGCGCCTGGTGAATATATGTTGCAGCTGTGTGAGGCCTTGCTTGCACTGCAGTCCACCTGTGAGCAAACAGGCACTATCCTCAGTGTCTCAGAGAGTCACACCCGGCACGCACACAAGGACAGACATATGTACATGCATGTTCACATGTGTACTCTCTCACTGAGAGAGAATGAGGCATCACTAGCATTCATCATTTGGTCTTCAGCCTCACCCACTGAAATACTATTCATCACTCTTGCCATGTTTGGGGAAGAAGCTCTAATAAGAAAGATAAAAGCTGACCATTTATGAAGCGTACATCTGGCTTCTAAAAATGGGGCTGTGTACGGCCGGTTTTTATTGCCCAGCCCAGCCAGGGTGGAGAGAGACTACCCTGGCCGAGAGTTACCTTCCCAATGCAACACACATCCGTAGGAAATCACAGCCACAGGCAGGGTAAAGGCCTTGATGCAGGGTTTCGTCTTGGAAGTCATGGGTCCTCACACACTGCCATGGCCACACACTGCTGACATGCAAGCAACGGTAGATTAGTGTAAGGATAAGTGAGTGCCCGGGAGGGGAAGGTACTCTGGATCAAGAGTCAAGAGGTGTGGATTCTCGCCCATACCCTGTCCTCAGCTACACAAGGCCAGGGAAGTCACCCCACGTCTCTCTCCCTTACATGAAAAATGAGAGGCCTGAAGAAATCATCAGTGCATGATCAGTGAGGAGCACAGGCCTGGCTGATCTCCGAGGGGGGAGACAGCCTCAGGCCATCTCAGGCCTGGAGAGCGCAGGGAAGGGAGTCCCGCTGGCAAGGAGCGTGGCTGCTCCAGCACCCGGGACCCACTCCCAGTGCTGGGCAGGCTCTCAGAACTCACTGAGGATGGTTCCCTTTCGTGATCAGTTCTCTCTCTCAGGAAGGCTTGAGAGGAGGCCATGAAAATCCACGGAGCATGTATGTAATCAAGGAACCAATCAGCCACTGTCCACTCTGCTCCTTGCAGGCTGAGCCTGTCAGGTCTGAGAACAAACCAGAAACCTTGAAAGTCAAGAACACTAGCAAGAAAGATGTTCCTCTGGGTGTCCAAGGCTGTGCTGTTGAACAAATACATGTTCTCCATATGCACTTTGTGGAGTTTTAACATTCACTCCTTTACGAATCTACGCATAAGTATTGTTTTGCTCAGTAATGTTTTCATTCTGCAATCAAATTTATTATTGCTAAAAGGAGTACTGCAAAAATGGCTACAAGGAACACAGCACTTCCTCCTCACTCAATGTTTTTGGATCCCCGTGAAAGACTGTTCAGACTACAGGGATGAGTTCAGCGGGCCATTCACAGTGGAAGGCTGGGAAGGATCACATATCAGGTGCATTAGGTGGAACTGCTCCCTTCAATTTATCCAAGAATGATTTGTAAAGTGCAAATCTAAGAGACATCCAATGCTGTGCATCTGTACCTGGCTGCATAACATAACAGGTTTAACTGGCACCTTCTGAGATTGTGTAAGGAGTGTAGAAAGTACAGGTTTGGGAGACTTGCATTCAAATCCAGACGCTGCCGCATGTGAGTTGTGCAACCTTGGACGGGTGAGTGAACTTTGCAACTTTGTTTATATAGACAGATTTTAGAGCAACCTTAAATGTGAGAACAAAAGTCAACATAAGGGCAAAAGTTTTACTGGTGAATTTGAAAAGATATCAAATTAGTACAGCGCTACACACCTTTCCCTTCTCTTGTCTATGTGCTGTTTTAGTCCACATGTGGAGAACTGATGATAAGGCAATTTCAAATGGCACTAAGGTCACTAATACATGATAAAACAGCTTTTGGAACACCTTTATGTGAAGTGGGGAGGGTAACAGGACAGCCCTGTGCATGAACCCCCTTCTTCATCCCTGTGCAGTGTAAGGCCAGAGACTGTAATGCGTGAATAATCTGAATTGTTTAGTTTTGCTACTTCTGCAACAAGTTCTATAATAAAAGGATATTCTAGAGTAATGAGTCAGAAAGTAGGGGCAGGTGAGAATACTGCTTGGACTATCTTTTTGTTTTTATCCATTCAGTGGATTATAGAAATGGAGCTATGCCAACCTTTTATTCAGAGAGGCTTGCCAAGTAGTCTGAAAGCTACATAAAATTTGGGTTTTGTTTTAGTTTTTGGTAGAAATGGAGCACGTAAGGATGTTTGTGAGCTGGTGAAACTTGAAAGAGCTTAAAACAATACCCTGGTTATGTGGTCTGACAAGAAGTCAAGCAAAACAAGTGCTGAGAACGGGAAAGACCCGGAATGAAACCCAGAACACAAACAACCATTCATGAATGGGAAACAGAAAAGGACATGAGGTAACAATGGGTATTCCACTCCTGGATCTGACACAAGATCTCTGTGGAGCGGGAGAGTGCAACAAGTCTAGGAATACTGAGAAATTCCGTAATTTCCCCAAGACTTTGAATCAGAATCTTTGTGAGTCTCATACTCAGTGAATGAGGACAAGCCAACAGATGCACAACAAAAAATCAGACGAGAGGAGAGAAACAAAGGCCTGTGTGTGGTGACTCCGGACCAGAATTGTAGAACTTTCACAGAATCAGACAGCCTGGAAGAGACTGACCTTATTAATTCTAGCCCAAGAGCCTGAAAGACAGCATTCTTGGGGAAGGCAAAAGCCAAACGCTTCTCTTTGTGTCATTGCATGTCCACGCAGGTGGCAGCTGAATCTTTGATCGTATAAGTTATAAGTAACGCTTATGCACATGGTACATATTCCCAAGAATTCTGCGTAAGAGTTGGTGAGAACTCCCCTTGGATAAGAGCTGCTATGAACTAAGGAGGAACTCTCACCAACAGCAAAGCATTCATCGATTCAACTGATATCCTGGGTGTATGACAAATAAATCAAAGTGAGAAGAACGTTTGTCCTCCTGAAGTTTACACACCGTTATTTACAGCATTCACACTATTGTCAAAGCAGCTAGAGAAGATTACCTCTCCTACCTTGCAGATGAGGAAACTGAGATTCTATGCACCACCAGTCTGAGTTGCTAACTACTGTGCTTTATTACATTACCTCCTGATAATAATAACAGCAACAACAACAACAGGTTCTTTTTTTTGGTTTTTCTCCGTCACCGGGAACCAAACTCACGACCTTGCGCTTGCCAGGCAGGCGCTTTGCCGCTGAGCTAAATCCCCAGCCCCAACAACAGGTTCTAATGAGGGTCAGCACACCACCTGCAATGCAGATGAAAATGTGTATTCTTGTTTGTGGTACCCTATCTGCAGCCTGCCAAGAGTTTAGCCCTTCGCATTCCAAGTGTCTGGCAATAGCAGCTTCTCTTTTACCTGTAACTTATTAATCAGTGATATGTCAAGCATCAGACTCATTCTTGTGGCTATAAAGCAAGACACAAGCTTCCCCTTGCCAGGGGTCTAGGAGGAAGGAAAACCACACAAATGGACATCACAACAGAGCCTGATAAGGCTGAGACAAAGGTTAGCCCAGGGTGCTCAGGGGAATGTAAAGAACAAATAAACAGTCCAGGAGCAAGGAGTGCTGACCCTGAGTCTTACCTAGCTGGATTGGTCTGGTTAAACAAGGAGAGGTGGGTGGGAAGGTACTAGAGTGCTCTGATCAGAAAGAATGACGTTCAGGAAGTGAAAGACAGTGCAGGGTTTAAGGAGCTACAGGTATTTTGGACGAGAGATGGAGTGTGAGAGATGTTTCTGGAAATAGGATGTGCTCACTGGTGGAAAACAGAGCTGAATCCCAGAACTCTTCATAAGCTCCAAACTTTCTTGGAATCCTTTGCAACTTTAGTGTGCATGTATATTTTGTCTCATTTTTAAAAATTGGAAATACTGACTGCTTATCAGAAATAGCCCTGACATTGGAGCTCATCTGTCTAACCCCTTGAGATGTGAACTTTTTTTACTTTTTTTTTTTTTGGTCTGTACTTGCTGTACATAATGATCACATTCCCGGAGGGGAGCTGGTTCCTATGCAAAACACATCTTCATTCTTCTTATCTCCTCCTTCCTCCATCTCTTGATCATGGATTTCAAGAAAGTTGGGGCTTATGAAAAGTTCTGGGATTCAGCTCTGTTTTCCACCAGTGAGTCACCCAGGTACGAAGCCAAGGCAAGGACATGAGTCACAGAACACGCCCTAGGCTGTACCTTTACTCCCTCTGCCTCTGCAAGGGGATTCCCCCCGAAAATCCTCTCGGAGTTTGTTATTTGCTTTCCTTCTAATTCAGCCTCTTGCCAGTTTCTATGCTCTTTGGTGTTTTTCCTTTACTGTGTTTCATTTTGTTTCTCTCCCTTTTTTTTGTCTGATCATCTTGAATTAGTAAAGGTTAGTTAGGAGGCAAAAAAGTGTCTATAAAACAGCTTTAAAGAGAAAAAAATAAGATTTATTGTTTCTTTTCTTTTAATTCCTGGCCTGTTTGTGAAGTGTAAGAATCTGAAAGAAAATCAACAGAAGTGGTTTAGTAAATACTTCTTGGCCAAATTCTCTGACCAATTTGGGCTACAAAGATGGAAAAGACTGATAAGGACAAGTCCAAATTCACTTTGGGCTTAAATTAATTTGGTGGCTGATATCAAGAAAATTAATCAGAAGATCATGTTTTGTGGGTCAGTACACACATTCCTCTGGGAATAAACAGAAGTTGGTGCCAGAAAGGACAGGTTCTCTTCGAAGCCCTAGTGATTTCTCCTGCCCTGAGAATACATAGCTCTTCTCTGAGCTGTAGAAATAGCTACTCTATCGGGAGAAGCTGACATAGAGTCACAAACTTTTTGAACTTGAGAGAAATCTTAGCAGTTATCCAGCCCTGAGTCTCTCAACTGCCTTCATACGGATGAGAAGATAAAAATATCACACAGCTGGCCTCCATGCAGATTCAAGCAGCCTCTCAATGAGATTCTGTGCTTTTTTTATTTTCCTCATGGGCTAAGAAGACTTTGTCAAAGTTAATTTTCTCTGACTTTTGAAGGTGCTTTTCTGTATGCACTTTCAATTAAAATGCAGTTGTGAACATGCTTCCTTAAGCTACATGTACAGAACCTGGGGATTACTGATGCAGTCCAAGCCCCTTTTTTATAGCGGAAGAGGATGAAGACTGCAAAAGGTAGGAGACTCTAGCCCAGGTTACAGCCTCCATAAACCTGGTGCAGTATATGCAATGTATACAGCACACGCTCAAGAAATACCTGACTCGACCACCTTTAAAATGGCCAAAAGGAAAAAAGTGGTAAAGATGTGAACGGCAGCCAGACGTGGCAGATTATGTCTGTAATCCCAGCTGAGGCTGAGGCAGGAGGATTGCTGCGAGTTTGAGGCCAGCCTGGGCTACAGAGTCAGTTCGTGGCCAGCATGAACTACATAGAACCCTGTCTCAAAAAGGCCGAAAAAGAGAAAAGATGCGAATGGCAAGAAATAGCTGTTTACCATGTGCCAAGAGGGTGCTTTTCCAGGGGATTTCAGAATCTGCCCTTCACACCCATCACACTTGAGTCACTGTGCCAGAGCCCCACGGCAAATGTCCGCTGCACGTGAGGAGAGGGACATTTGTCCAAACAAGTGGTGTCAAAACAAAACTGCTTTGCTCAGAGTGCCCAGTGCTCCTCCCTGTTTGCTTGCCTGACCTCAAGGACCTCAAAAAAGGTCATTTTATGAGGCTCCAGTGTGTGCACAAGAAAACCTGAATCATCCTATGTCACAATCGGAACCATTAAGCCAAATGCCGTGTCATCCTCAAACAGGTTATTATGGCAGGGCTGGGCCGCTGGGTCACCGGGATACTCTGGCTGGGTTTGCTTTTCAACTTACCCCTGGGGAGCTCTGGCCCTTTGCAAACAGCAGTGCTTAGAGCCACTGGGAAGATAGTTTGACTTCATTCAAACTTGCTGAGAAAGGACAGAAAGACAATAGAAACATTGATGTCACTTTTCAAATTATGTAGTATTAAGAATGCCTGAGGGAGTCCCGGGCACTGATCCAATGTGAAAAACAGAAGTGGTGGAGCTGAGGGTCTCCCCGGGCTCAGACAATGAGCAGACTGTATTTCACGTGGAACTGCATTTAAGTTAGGGTGTGCGGTGACGAGCAAAACGAAGGAATGCTGGTTTCACTCTGCAGCCCACCCCACTCAGTCACCACAGCCACCCATCACCCGTCCTGACTCCCTGGCAGGCATGTACTTGGTGCTTTACAGGTGCTGTTTCTCGTCGTTGCAATAACCATGCAAAGCCGGCATTGCTAACTGCACCTTCCAAAGCGGTGAGTATTAAAGCTGTGATTTCTACCCATAACCATCGGTCTCCAAATAATGACCTGGCCTTCAGAGCACTGCGGGATCAGTCTACGTCTTCAGGTTGCTTCTTAGTAGCTGCGTGTGGCCTTGGGCTCCCTCCATCTGTTTCCTTATCTTGCAGCTTGGACTGGCAGTCTCTGCCTCAGAATCATTATTCTGGAAATATTCACATAAAGCACCAATGGGCACAGGGTAAGCATTCAGCCAGCTAGTGGGTTTTATGATTATGGTGGTGACAGCTAAGCACTGGGAATTCATTTAATTATTCTCACCTTAACATGGAAAGGAGAAGAAAGGAATCAAACAATTAAAGGACATCATCCAGTGTCTCTAAGACTCCATACAAGAATCACCCTACCCAGGGCTTTATTTAAAAATGTTAGTTCTCCAAGTCTGACCTCCCAAATTTCCTCTGCAGTGCTCATGAGCACCCTTGGGCTCTGGTTATGTGGACAGCATGTAAGGGTCCATACATTCTTCAGTTACCGATAAACCCAGGCACCTCACCCAAAAGTAGGTCATTATCATGAGCTTATTATCAGTAAATCCATGACTAGCCTAGACAGTTAAGAGGCCAGGTCTTGAGACTAAAACTTGCTTACTGACCTTAATCATCTGGAATTTCTTTTAAAGATCAAATCTCCATTCATAATTCCACTGTGGGAAAAGATCAGGTCATTGTCAGTCCTTAGGGACATGGAGCTCTTGAGCTTGGTCATAGGTCCCAGCAATTTGACTTCAGAGGAGACGCTACTAAGGCAGGTCACCACACTTGCAAAACAACCAACAAATCATACAATTTTCACCTGAAGCTGGTTGTTCTCAAAAGCAGGAAATGTGAATACAGTCCATCAATTCTCTTATCACCCTGAATGGGTGGGTGTCTTGTTTTGAGAACATAGGAGGTGGAAACCAGTCTCCATATATAGAGAGATGAAAGCCGTGTGTTTTCTGAGTGACATTTGTAGAAGAGGGGTGCATGCACAACAACTTGATCTTCTGAGAATGATGGTTGATTCTCTATTAGAATCTTGTAAGACCGTATGTTCTCCCTGGGGTATGGCAGGTGAAGGAGAAGGATCCCCAGTTCCAGTGCAGCCCGGGCAACTTAGCAACTTAGTGAGACCTTGTCTGAAAATTTTAAAAAATTAAATTTGAAAAAAGTCTGGGCATTTGGGCTGCTGCCAAGATTTAGCTGTTACAAACTGTGTCACGATAAACCTGGGTGCATGTGTCACTGTGGTATGATGCTTTTAATTCTTTTGGGAAAATACCAAGAAGGGGAATAACTGGGTCAAACAGAACCACTAGTCTTAATTTTTTGAGGAATCTCCATACTGATTTCCACAGTGGTTGCACCAGTCTACACTCCCACCAACAGTGGAGAAGGCTTCTTTTTTCCCCACAACCCCACCAGCACTTGTTATTGGTCAATTTTTTGATGACAGCCATTCTGTCTGGAGTGAGATGGAATCTCAGCATTGTTTTAATTTGCGTCTCTCCAGTGATCTGATGAATGGATAAAGAAGATGTGTTTTTTATATAATGGAGTACTACTCTGCCATAAAGAAGGATACACTTGAGACATTTATTGCTAAATAGATGGACCTTGAGACCACACTGCTAAATGAAATAAATTGGACACACATGAGTAAATATTGCATTGTCTCACTGGTGTAGGAAACTGAAAGTGTAAATAAGAACCAAACTGTACAAGAGACGTGGTGAAATGGGGAGAAACTGTTCAAAAGGAAAGAGGAACTAGGGAGGGGGGAGGAGGAAAGGAAGGAAAGGAAAAGAAAAAATGAGAAAAGAAGGACAGAAGGGAAACAAAGCTTTGTAAATAAGGAGGGGAAGAAGGGTTAAAGGGAAAGGAGGAGAATGGGAGGAAAAAAAGACAAGTCAAGGTATGTCATGTGCACACAGATCATGGTATGTACCAAAGTTGTACCAACAAACTTAATTAAATTTAAAAGAAGGTCTGAGGATGTAGCTCAGTGCAAAGGCCCTGAGTTCAATTCCCAGTATGGACAAAAACGAAACCCTAGACTCTGTAGTTAAATTGGTTTCTGCCCTGACTTCTCTGCTTGTTAGCTTACGAATCTTAGAAAAATTACTTAATCTCCCTACATCTCAAGCTTTCATATCTGCAATATGGAGATGATAAATCCTTAGCCTGGGTCTTCCCACAGTAGAAGTACTCAACAGAGGCTTGCTTTTGTTCTGTGCTGTTCATCCAAAGCATCTGGTGTCCGGTGAAGATCACTGACTTCTTCACTCATGAGGCCCTAGCAGTGGTGACTTCTTCGGCAGAGGAGGAGCCCTCAAAACAGACAGGAACCTGGCCACCTGGGAGGTTGACTAGGACAGAGGAAATCAGTGTGGAGATTTCTCAAATAGCTAAGACTAGTGGTTCCATTTAATCAAGCTATTCCTCTCCTTGGTATTTCCCCCAAAGAATTAAAAGCAGCATACCTCAGTGATATACGTGCACCCATGTTTATCATGACACAGTGTGTAATAGCCAAATCTTGCACCTCTTAAGCATAAAGCCCAAACTCTGCTAGTTGGTCTCTACCATTCCTGGGTAAGCTGCTACAGCTCACCCATACACCATCCCTCTGTGGATGCCACAGGTCTCCTCTGAGCTGGGGGCAAGGATGGCACAGGCTGGGAGATTCCTGTGTCCACATCTCCAGAGTGGCTTCTGGAAGTTCTCACAGAGCAAGGATGCTAGGGCACTTGATTATCACTGCAGCCGCTGGAAGTTATCTCTGGTTCCAGAGTAAGCATTGATGAAGTCAAGCCAGTGAAGTACACATGCTGATACAAATCGCCTGCAAACCTGCCTGAATTTGGTGTTAGATTCACTTTATATTTGTGATTTCACCTCTGAAGTGAAGTCCAGAAGTCCCATTGCTTCAGTCTTTCTCCCACTTCTTTTTGCTCCCAATCCAACTTCACATATACACTGAAGTATGAAAGAGCATTAACAAAAGGGGAAACATTTTACCTCTCCATTAAAAAAAATTAGGAGGGAGATGAACCCTTCCAGGACACACTCCCAGCAGCCTGCCTCCTAGTTTTAATATAAACCCAAACTGCTTACCATACCCTCTAGGATCCTACCACATCTGGTCCCCACCACCCAACTCCACTTTCTACCACTCACTCCCAGCTTACTCCACTGCAGCCCTCTTTCTCACCTACACCGTTCCAAAGCCTTTGTGCACCATTACTCTCTGCCTGGAACAAGAACCACCTTTCCTCCTTACTTCTTGTCTTTCTAGCTTCAATAAAAATGCACTTCCTTAAATAGACCACATATTTCCCATCTAATTCTTCTGCAACTCCTATTGTGTTCTGTTGCTGTAATCTCTTACTACTTCTTATGATTTAGATACAGAATGATCAGTGCATTCATCAGGAATGACTTTGTCCAACTGCAGAATGCACCTATTGTTAACAGGTAGGCTGCTGGGAGTGTGTCTGGAAGGGTTCATCTCCCTCCTGATCACCTTCCTTGGCTCACTGCTTCCTGGCCACCATGACACGAGCAGCAGCCCTCCGCCAGACCCTTCCACCATGCCCTTCCTCCTTTGGAATGAGCCAACCATGGATTGAATCCTCTCCAAGCTGAGAGTCAAAATAAACCTCTCCTCCTTTAAGGTGTGGGTGTGGGATATTCTAGCCCAGTGACAAAGAAAGTAACTAAGACACTGTCCTTCAAAGTCCCTACCAAATTTATTTAGTTCTTATTTATGCTGTCTCTCCTTCTTGGTTTAAAAAAGCATTAGTTCCATTTCTATTCTATTCACCATGACTTAACAAAATACCTGAGATCCACATGAACATTTTCTCAACAAGTGAGCAAGGAAACCGAAGTGTTAGGCAGCCATCGAAGTATTAATCTGAGCAACTGAAACCAGCAGATTTACCCAGGCTGAGTCTGCAGAGAGATCACAGTGTGTGATCTCTCACACACTGTTCTCCCAGCGGAAAACAGCGAAGGCTTGGCCAAACTTACAAAGTTGGACCCTAACCAGTTATTCTCCCAGAAACCGGGGTCAAGCCCTGTGGACGAAGGGGAACTTGTGACTGTGACTTGATCCTTCCTTCCTCCAGCTCTCGCAGATTCTCCACCTCCTCCACGATCTCCTTGCTCTGGCTTAATGCCTAACTGAGTCCAATCTGAGTTCCTCATCCTTGACAAATACCTTCCCTAGAGTCCAGCCAGTAAGACCTTGAGAAAACCTATAGCACTTGATCCGCGTTTATCACGCCAGGCCCTGGTTCAGGGAATGGAGGCAGACAGGAATCTTTTTGCATTTATTCAGCATCTTTGCCACAAGAGATGCTAGGCATTTTGGTATATTAACCCTCAGGCACTGCCACATAAGCCAGCATTTTGCTTTCATTTTTATTTAACAGATAGATATGTGTGTACAGAGAATGTGCTATGTGCCCGACCCTAGTCTAAGAAATACAAATATTAACTCTTTTCTTTCTCACAACAAACCCAACAGGTAGGAAGCAGTATTCTCTTGATTCAATCATTTGAGAAATTCAGGAAAGGAGAAGTTACTTGTTTAAATCGCAGAGCTGCTGAGTGGCAGGCTAGAATTTGGGCCCAAGCAAGGAAGATCCAAAGTCCTTGTTGTCAGCCACTATCCCTGGCCACCATTCGACCCCTGTGGATGGTGTGGTGGCTTCTGATTCACAAAGAGCCATGTGGGCACAGAGGATGTTTGCCGGGCTTATACCACGGATCTGTGGGCTCAACACCAATCTGGGCTGGTTTCTGAACTACATGCTACTGAAGCTGGCATGGCCCTCTCAGAGTTTGAAATCCTGCTAACACAGGCAGTGTGGCATTCAGGCAGAAGTTTCTGACACCGAATCTCCCGGCCCTTCCATTATCCTTTCTCACAGAGGTAAATCAAATTGTTTGGGTTCAGAGATAAACTCAACCGGCCGGTGTTGGGGTGGGGTGGCTCTAACAGTCTTCCGGGAGTCAAAACCCACCACCAGCCACTTTTGCTATCACTTAAAGGCAAATGTGTCACATTTAAATACCATCCTCACTTGCACACACTGTGATCTCTCTGCAGACTCAGCCTGGGTAAGATTCTCACAGCAGGGATCCTGTCACACACACCCAAGAAGGGGGTTTGGAGTGAGGTGTGACTGGGTGAGTTCTTACGACCACTAACAAAGTTGGCAGTAGTAGCTGCACTACACTCAAGCCTCTCCCAGCCTCTTCAAGCTTGAACACTTAATTACCATGGCAGACACACACTAGCTTTTCCAGGAGCCTTGGAGACAGTGACTCAAATGCTGGAAGTCATAAAACCAAGGGATATTCAGGATTCTTTTTACCACACAGGCTCTTCCAGATCCAATACTGTCCTCCCCTCGGAGCCTCACTGCCCCATTCACTTTGCTACCAAGCCCTCCAGGACAAGCAGTCCTGACTTGGCGACCACAAATTGCCCCGTGTGCATGTGGCCAAAACAGGCAAATGGGAACGCTCACATTTTTTTTTCACAGTGCAGTGGGAAGCACGGTGCCTTGATGCGTGAGGATGAAGCCACCTCACAGGTATACACAGCAAACAGCGCGGCTGGCCACCCCACCGTGTTTGCTTTGGGAAATGCGCATTTATTAATAATAAAGTTTCACAATGTGACGGTCACATCAGTGCTACAAAATCTCCGTCCAGAAACGTAACGCAGGAAAAAACCCTGGAAGTCCCTGTGTCCTGCCTCTCCCAAGGCCATGGACAACGCTGAGGTTTAGCAGCGTTCTAAAATAAAAGACAAAGCGCTGGGAGCTCTCTCTCACCTGCGATTCAAAACTCCTTCACTGTGGGGCTCGGGATGGGAGAACATAAACAAAACTCAGGAAAAGTTCCAGTTCCTCAAACTTTCAGCCCATACCCCGGAGCAAGCTGTGCCCACAGGTTTACACAGGAAGAGAAACGCACTAGCGGATCTCAGCGACCCAGAGCCCCAGGGAGGTGGGGGACCCATCTGTTTATGTAGCTTGTATTTACTTAACCTGTGGGCTGGGAGGGGTTGTTGGATTTGGTTTTACATCCTGAAGGGCAAGGCTGATGGTGCTGGGAATGTGTGCGTGCTGTTTGCTGAAGGGAAGGAAGGCCTTGCTCTGTCCTCCTGGACAGCCGAGTGAGACCATCACATCTATTCTTGCTCCAAATGGTGCTCCTGGGCCCAAACAGCTTTCCGGGCCCACTAAGCAGCCTTTCCCAGCCCACCGAGCAGCCTTTTGGTGCCTCTCCTCGCCCTCCACTCCACCTGCTCCTTCTCTGCCTGAACCGACTCAGCTCTGGGAGAGCCACCCACATGCCCAGCCTCGCGCGTGGCACTCACACGCATCCTCTGCTTGGTGTGGTGCTCACAGCCCTCCCAAGACAGACACGGTGGCCAGCGGCGTGGACTCAGCAGGATGGAGGAAGGGGAGAGTCCTAGCCCTGCTCTGCTTTGTCAAGACTTGGGAAGGTCGAGATCCTCATCCCTAACAGGAGGGTAGGCATGGGCCCTCCTTCCCACAGTTGCTGTCTGGTGTATCATAATCACACAGAGGCGTGCTTTGCAAGCCATCCACTTTTCCTCCTCCTTGATTTTTAGCAGATTTACTCCCTGTGCAACCCTCACTGTAAATGAGCAGAGAAATATTTTTATCACCATGATGCTCTTGCTTTTTTATGAGTCTCTACTTGCAATACATAGTAATTACATTCATCCGGGGAGTCGATCACGTGTATATACCGCAGTTGAGCACCTCTACTCCCTCTTCTTCTCGCCCCTCCAGGATTCCTTCCCATCCCCACAATCCACCGATGCTCCCTACCATCTCTCTTTTATTCTACTCTTTAAGTTATTTCTTTTTTGAGTCTCTCATAGTAAAGAAACCATGGTCTATTTCATGCAATATTCCGGTCTCAAGATCCATCTATCTTCCTACAAATGACCCAAACTTACCATTCTCTAAGGCTGAGAAGTTCTCCGTGGCATACGGATGGAGCACGCTTTCTCTCCATCCATCTGTGGATGAGCATATAGGCCACTCTATCCTTTAACTATTGTATCACCCTAATATCCCCTCTGTACTCCTGTGTTCCCTGTTTTCTGCTTCTACCCCAAACAATAAGCAAACCATATTCGTCCTTTTAGGATATTTCATATACACAGAATCACACATTCTGTGGTATCCCGTATCTGGCTGCTTTCACTGGTCATCCTGTGTTCCTCCCATCCTATGCAGGACTGCCTTTCTGTTTGTTTCTTGTTGCTCAACAGTGATTTACGGCATAGGTATGACCTTTGTCTAGCCGTTCACCAGCCAATGGACAGTCAGGTGGTAATATTTTGGCTACTATAAATAACGGTGCTCATAGCATTTGTGTTGTGCAGATGTTTGTCTCTGGTTCCCTTTGCAGTGATTTGACAGTGAACTGGTGGGGCACGGATAAATTTACTCTTTAAGGATTCTCAGGTTGTGTTGTCACAGGCAGGTGACAAGGAAGTGGCTTAGTACAACGCTACTGTAGAGTAACAACCGGTACAACCTGCCACCGTCGTTGCTGCTGTTCTTAGGGAGGCTCACCTTGGGTTACAGTACGGGTACGAAGGCTCATGCTCGGAAAGTAACAGAAGCAGATAAGATTCATCCACCTCTGTGTTGTCTTCTGACTCCCAGTCTGATGCTGTTTGCTGTCACAGTCCCCCCGTGTGACATTACTCAACCCGGGATGCACAGCTCTGTCATGTAGTCCTCTACTGAGCAAATGCCAGTGACTCCTCCCTGCACATGAAGACCCAGCCTACGAGCTTGGCATACAAAACCCTCCGGTTTCTCTCCCGTCTGTGCCATCCAATCCCCACCACTTTCTCTCACCAGCTCCTCTCTTTGCAGAGGTCTGAGGATGACTCCGATTCCAATAACAACCCACACTCATGCCCTCCAGACCTTTGTTTTCACTTTGCTTTCTGAAACGCTATTTCCCACTTTGTCTTGTGAAAGCTTGCCCAGCCCTGAAGGCTAAGGCAGAGCTCAAGTCGAAGTATCATACTTTCCTTGTTCTAATGACCCTCATCAGCATTAATCTTCACTCTCCTAATCCACTTGCTTGCTTGTAGAAGTGCTCAATAGCATGTTAACTTAATCTGAAAGGACCAAAAAGCTCCACTGTGTATAGATTGAGCCATGTATGGAAAATACTAATATTTAAAATTCAATAAAACCTCATCTATGAATTTCCTAGGTACAGCTCAGTAGTGTTATTTGTACCTAAGATAGGATCCTACTTCTATCTTCCTTAGTGTCTGCTGCCAGAGACACTTATTCATGCTTCTGACAAATTCTAATCACACTATGTTATATATCAGCTTACGTAGTCTGTCCCACAAGAGCATGACCTTCTCCAGGGAAGAAACGATGTCATGTTCATTTCTGTGCCTCCATTCCCAGCACCAAGCCTGACTCATGTCCTCTGAAGGCCTCTGGGGCTTTCAGGGTGACCAGACTGTGAAGCAGAGGGTGAGTGAGAATGAGGCTCTCTGTCTCTGTCTCTGTCTGTCTCTCTCCTGACATAGGAAACCTATTAAAAACAGGCCAAATGCATTTGTCTAAACTCAGAGTTCTGTAAGAAGTTCCTCCTTTAGGAAAGACCCTATCCCTTCCCACCAGCATACTGTTTCTGCCCCTCCTGCAGGATGGCTTGCCTGATTAACTTAGTAAATTTACACATGGAGTATTCTCTTCCCATTCTCTTCTAAACAAAGGTCACAAGAAAGGAAAGAAGGAAGGAAGGAAGGGAGGGAGGAAGAAACGGGGTGGGAGCTGAGGCGTGGAATAAAGAGAAACTGCATCTCTTTACACTAATGGAAGCTCTAAGACGTGGCATTTTTCCTAAGCAAGTTGTGAAAAGTTTGGACTTTTTCCCGAGGTTCTAGCAGAGGGCTTTGCATACAGTAGAAGCATTGTAAATATTTGTTGATAATTGGAGCCAACAAACATTTATGAAGTGGCAGCAACAAGACCCGCCTTCAGCCTCCCAATACTCCTGGCCCGGGGGGCCAACAAACGCAGAGCTGTGGCCGTAACGGCCCCGGCGGTGATGTCAGGGCTCCACTGGGTCACCGTGGCGCTGTGGGAAGTGTCTTTCATGCAATAAGTCATTTACTTCTCAGAGCAACTCTGAGAGGATAGGTTTAATGATGAAGAGAAGGAACATGTGTGGAGACGGATTAGGAAACAATTAGCCCAAAGAGTAGTAGAACAGGGATCTATACCGAGGCAGTCTGGCTCCAAGTCTGCCTATGAAAATGTTTTCACGGTTACGTGAGGCGCCAGGTCCCTTTCGTTTCTCTGAATGTTTGCCCTTGAGTGGTGCCAGCTACAGGGCCGAGAGGGACTGGGAAGACACTACAGATGCACTGTGTTCTGAACAGTAATGGTGTCAGAGAAGTGAGGGAGAAGACCAAGGTTTGGAGCCAGACCAGGGAGACCTGGACTCAGACTCCAGATGCCCGGATCCCGGAGCTGTTCTTTCCCGGACAAAGAGTTCCCCTTCCCGACACCCACATGCCCCTATTCCTGGGCCAGGGTTCATTTTAGCAGTTTGAGGCCTCTGGAAGCTTGGATTCTAGACTCTAAGACTCAGAATAACTCAAAATAGAGATGACGCAGCCGGGGTGGGTGGAAGGATTTACCTCAGGTCACACACCTGGTTGGTACCGGTTCTAAGCTTTAGGTTTCCGGAGTTCCAGCCCAGTGCCCTTGCACTGAAGTCACACAGTTTCATCTGAGGCAGGGAAGGTGAACAAAGCAAATTATTCAAAATGGGACTTTCCGGAGAGAGAGCATAGAATTGGACAGCTGCCTCCAGGAGGCCAGCGAGACACACCCCAGTTTCACTACAGATCTGCAATCAAATTCTCTCCTGTGTCGTCAGGGGTGCAGAGGGGTGCTCCATGAACAGCACACTGCCAGGCCCCCAGACCCGTCCCTGCCCCTTCCCACAGGCTTGGGGAAGGGACTCACCCCTGGAAGAGAGAGGCACGTGGTCAGCTCCCAGTTGGCTCAGTGATTCCACGAAGGGAAACAAGAGCTTGAAAGATACTTTCACCTACACTCTCTCCAGTTCTAGACCTGGGAAAAAACAGGGGTAAGGAGCGCTCAGGAACTCGTGGGTGTGGTCAGAGGAAGCTGAGAGATTGGAAGAGCAGATAAACCCTCATCACACGGGCTCAGACCACAGGGTGCGGTCTCTGAGCAGCCCTCTTCTTATCTCCTAACACAGAGGACCTGAGTGAGCACAGGCATGGGGCCAAACAAGCCTGAGTTCAACCCCAGCTCTGCCACTGTTTGTTCTTTCCTGGTAACCCTCCAAGAGGCACAGTTTTAGGGGTTTAAAAATTGGGAGCATAATATTGACTTCATAAGGGGTTTGCTGGCGATGACCAAAGGTCTCCTTTGCAGGGTTCCCAAGAGCAAATCTGGGCCTTGGTACGGGTGTGACACCAGGCTGATGCCTCCTCCCCAGCCAGCCTGGTCTGGAAAGCTCTTTGGAAGCAAGCCAAACACTTCTGGGTCAGCATGGACCCAGAACTGATTTATCAAACCACAGTCCTGTTCTGTAGGTCCGTAGTGCAGGAAGAATCTCTGACTTGACCGCATGTGAGAATTCATCCCTCCACGGACAGCTGAGAGCGGAGAGTAGGCAACCCCACCAAGGCACTCTGAAGGCGGGAGAGGAGGAGCACATTCCGCTGCTGCAGGAAAGAAGGTTCAGTTTGCTACTTGTTGAGAGTGGTTATTTACCAAAAGAAAAACGGGAGGAGCATTGCGGGTGATGACCACACAGTCCTACAATCTTGGTGTGAGCTTTACACCTGCAGTTCCCATCACACAGCTTCCTCCAGACAACGCCTGCTGGTTCTACTCTTTTGTCCACCAGGTTCCCTAGGACTAGGATGGTCCAGAGGAGAGACAGGTGCAGGCGTGAGGCTCAGGGTCAAAAGGCTTTGCCGCACCTGCAGGACCCAGGGCTGAGGTCAGAGGCTTAGAAGGCGCTGAGTGGAACCGGGAACTCGGAGGGTAAAGAAGATAAGGAAGTAAAATACTAGGTTTGAGAAGGAAGAAGTCTCCTGGGTGGCCTGAGGAGCTGGACTGACACACTGTAAGAGGGCAGGGATGATTCCAACCCCATGCTGGAATTCAGGAGGACACGTGGAGAGGATCCCATCTCTCTCCTACAGTCCCTGAGATACAGCCAGCTAACACCAGCCCTGGAAAGACGATCTGTCTCACGTGGGTTTAAGATAAGCCTTGTAAGCTCAGAGCTGTGGCCACACGTTGATTGGCATTCTTGCAAAGTGGGCAGCCAAGAGCGTCTTTTCTCTTAACCTACCCCCCAGGGCACATGGCGAGAAGACTGGGGAAGCAGGGGCCAATATTTAGCAGGTGTGTCCCTGCTGGGCACTGGTGAGTGGACACAACAGCAGGTCCTTGCGCTTAGGGTCTCTCAAAGGATCCTTTAGTTTTCAAAACCATTTGTGTGTGTGTGTGTGTGTGTGTGTGTGTGTGTGTGTGTGTGGTGTTAGGAACTGAACTCATGGCCTTCACCCAAGCTGCATCCACAATCTCTAATTATTTTTTCTTTTGAGACAGGGCCTCACTGAGTCACCAAGTTGCCCATGTGGGGCTCAAACTTACAATCCTCCTGCCTCAGCCCCCCAGGTGTACAGGACCATACCAAGTTTCGAAGCAATCCTAAACGAAGTCAAGTCTCAGTCAGAAGGAGTATACCAGTTTTTACTTTCCTGGATGGCACATATTTTACCTGTAGTTTAGTCTGTCTTCCAAAGCAAGCTTTTGTTTAGGGGTTAGGGTGATGAGCGTCATGGGTCGATGTGGCTAGGCTGAGTGCCCAGTTGTTTAATCACTATCATGCCTCTAGGTGTTGGTTTGCAAGTATTTTGTAGATGTGGTTAACATCGGAACCGAAGGACCTAAATTAAAGCAGATGGTGACCCTCAGTGGTTTTGGTGGGCCTTGTCTAGTCAGTTGAAGGTCAAAAGCTGAGGTTATCCAGGAAAGAACAGGTCCTGCATCAAGACACTGGGGTAGCTCCTGTCTCACTGACCTCAAATTCGCCTGCCCTGGGGCCTGGGGCCCAAAGCAAAACACAAGTGTGCATGGGTTCCGCTTCTCCAGAGGATCGGGGCCAGAGTGGTCCTTGTCTTCATCCACCTTGTTCCTTATTTCCATGTGGTGCCCGTTCAAGACCAGAGTCTGGTTTTTATTTACAAGAGCAGCACCCGCTGCTTAGAAATAAATACTAACCGGAGAAACGGGTCGATGAGGCAGGAAAACAGGACATATACACCCAAGGCAACGCGGAGGAAGGGAGCGGTTGCTCACCGCTGCAGGCCTCGCTGCAAGCTGCTTCCCTGGGCAGCGAGCAGAGGCGGGGGCTGGCGGGCGAGAGGGGCGGGCTTGCCGCAGGGGTGGCCGAGAGGGATGTGTGCACGGGCAGGGCCGGGGGCGGGGGGCACATTTGCGAAGAGAGGAGAGAGGAACGGAGAAGCAGGTCAGCGAGAACAGAGACCCATTGTGTTGACAAAAACACGGAACAACTTATTTTCCCCTGGGCCAAGAAAGTAAAAAGCAATGCTCAGGAAGGCGCGCGTGCCCACGCACGCACGCACGCACGCAGGCACAGAGCTGCGCATCAGGCCTGGGGGACTGGCTGTTTGTCAAGGTGAGGGCCCTGTGTATCCGCTAGAGGAAACGAAGGTCCCATTGGCCCTGAATCCCTGCCAGGCCTGGAGCTCACAGATCCCCGCGCGGCCTCCTCCGGGCTCAGGCACCTGGCTGCCCTGAGTTCGCGTCCCAGCACCGGCGCTGCTGCCCAGGCCTTGCAAGCCGTGCGGCGGCGGGCAGGAAGCCCCCATGCTGGTGCTGCTCCCCACAGGACGGCCGGCTCCTCGGGTGACCCCGTCTCTCGAAGGTGGCAGATGGAGCATTCTGGAGGTTCAGGCTTGCCCTGCCTTTGAGAGAAGCAGCCACATCGCCTGCGAGGATGAAAGGCTCTTTCATGAGCTCAGTCTGCTGTCTGTGCAGATTGCACTCCAGATTGGCATCACGGCTTTGAAAACAAATTTTTGTCCCAAGGACTTTGTTTCAAGTTCTCCAAAGCAGGAGCAGCCAGGCAGCCGCAAAGCCGCTGAGGGTCTCCCTTCCCAGAGGTAAACACCTGCTTATCAGGACGCTCCCTGACCTGAGGAAGCCCAATTCTGTGACAGGACGGCAGCTTCTCTCCTCTCACTTGCGATGAATCACACTCTTCCTTTGCTCATTCTTTCTTAGTAAATTTAATCCAAGCACCTGCTCTGTGCCAGCCCTGGGCACAGGCCAAAGGTGCAAAGTGACAAGAAGATGGGCATTAAAATCCACTGAGAACACGGACATCTATCTGGTATTTTCTGGGGGCCGGCCGCTGTTCCAGATACTTTACCTACAATTAACTAAAGTTGGTCCCGTGCATTCTGGGCCGTAGGCTCTATTGTCCCCGTGGCAGGGTAAGAAAACCAAGGCCCAGAGAAGTCAAGTTTCTTGCCTGCAATCCTAGAGAAAGAAAGGAATAGAACTGGGTTTCAACTCAGGCAGTGGTGAGCAGAGCCTGCCCGGAAGGGGCGGGAGCTGACCGTTAGGATGGGAAGTTCAGGGCTCACATGGTAGACGCCAGTACCTCAGATTTGGGGCTCAGAGAGAAGCTCTGTGTTTAAATTCAAATCAGATCATGCAATTTATTGCTCGACATATTTTAATGGCTCTCAACGAAATGTACAATATGGTGCAGTCCTACAAAGATTCTGCCGCACTTGACCTGCCCCGGCCTCCTGGCCTCACTCCTCCCTGCTGTCCTAGCAACCCTGGCTTGGGCCGAGCACCCCGAGGTGCTGGTTACTCTCCCGGGAACCGTTCACCCCTCTCAGCCTCCCAAGGTGCTCAGGTCTCAAATTCAAGGCCACATATTCGCCTTCCTTGTCTTTAGTCCCCACCACAACCCATGACCAGAACGATTAGGGCAAACGTGAAGTAATACTCGGGGCTGAGCAGAGTTATAACTGATTTATATACAATTACTCATTTGAAAGTTACCACACCCTGAATGGTAAGTCCTGGAATTCTCCCTGTGTTCATGGGTGAAGACGTGAGGGGAAGGCCGCCTGGTGCCTTCCTTAGATGCTCCCGCGTCTCCCACTGAGTCCAGGTGTGTTACCCTGTGGGGGCTCAGGTTCCCTGGCCGCGACCCCTGGAGAGGAGGTGCTAGTGCATTTTCTTCAGGACTGCATGCTCAGCATCCACCATAGCGCCATGCACACAGCTAGCGCTTCTAAGTGACTCATGAATAAAAGAATGGATGAGTAACAGACACAGATGAGACGTGCTGCTGCAGAAACTCGCACATCTGCTCACTTGGACTAAAAGCAGGGGGCAGTTGATGGTCTGTGAACTTTACTTGCTCTCCTGTTGTGACATCCTCCCTGTCCCCTTCCTGTTAACTATCACACCCAAGAGGTGCTCTAGAATCCAGAAGAAAGAGCGTGGGTTTTCAAGAAATGCAAATCTGGGTTTGGCTCTGGCTCCATCATTTGCTAGCAGTGCAGTATAGGTGAGCCACAGGTTCTCCCCGAGCGTCCTTTATTCAGATTTGCAATACAGGAGCCGTGATATCTGCAAACCACTTTAGTGGGAGGCTGAGGGGCGCTAATGGATGCCAGGGGACGCGATGGAAAGGGCCTGAGCACAGGTCCCCTCCTGGCACTTTGGGAATCATCTCGGTCACTGCGCTTGCTCTGCTGCCAGAAAAGACGCTGGTGGTCTCAAGGGCAAAGTTCGGGTTGAGGGGCGGAGAGAAAGCCTGCGGTACCTGACCTGGCTGCATACCCTGGAACAAAGAACAGGGACTCTCATCACGGCCCCAGCTTACTCCACGGACACAGCCAAAGAGCAGGAGGGAAGCAGCGTCAAACTCCAAGGGCTCACTTTTGGTCTTTGTCAACAGCTCTGGCCCAGAGGAAGTGAAGACAAAAAGCCAATACCCAGTCAGTGCTGTTGCCTGCTCTCTATTTCGAGGGGACAGTCCCTGCTTTGTTTCTTTTCTCTTATGTGAAAGACCATTCCCTGAAATGCTCCTGGCTTCCGAGAACAGCTCTGGAGGCCACTCCGTCAAGGGCAGGCCGGGGCCTGAGCAGACGCAAGCAAGCTGAGTCCACTCTTTCCCCAGCGTTGGGGGCAGAAAAGGAACTGAGCTCACCCCCTTCCTTCCTCCTTTTTCTCCGAGCAGACTTCTGTATCCATCCTGCTCTGGACCAGCCCCAGCCTCCTGCGTGTGCGGTGCTTTCCCTGCAGCAGTAACTGGAGAGGGCCTGACGTCTTTGCAGGAGTCACAGCCCGCACCGTGCCAGCCTCTGCCAGTTGGAATCATCCTGTCTGCAAAGCCAGCGCTGCACCAGCTGCAGCTCCCTGCAGAGCTGCCTTCAGGAACGCCGGTGCCTGTATAGGTGTGCACGGCCCCCGAAGGCTGGATTCAGGGACAGCTGTAACATTCTGAGCAGCTGTAATTATGCTGTCTTACAAACAGACACCCGTCCTCACACACACACTTAGGCAAGAGAAAGCTCGCAGTTGGCTGAGTCTGGCTTCTCAGAATCCTAAATAACTTGACGTGTGTCCTTGCACACTGCTTCGTGAGAAACAGCCATGCTTAGACACCATCCTCTCTCTTGTCCCGCTGGCTCCCCACTGTGTGTCTTAGAGAATCTACCAACAGCTTTCAACCTACATCCATAGAGACAGATTTTTATAGTTGCAGGGGAAAAGCATCTTCAACTTCAAAGAAAGGCTTCTTTTTAGATCACACAGGGCCAGAGATACAGCTCAGCAGTGCAGCGTCTGCCTGACAAGCATGAGGTCCCAAGTTTGGTTTCAGGTACCAAAAAAAAAAAAAAAAGATCACACTGCAGTGCCTGCTTATTTGTGCAAGGTACATTCCAAGACCTCCAGCGGGGTCTGAAATCACAGTACTGAATATGGGCGTATGTATGATATATTATGCTTTTTCCTGTATACACACAGCTATGATAAAATTTAACTTGTACACTAGGCACAGGAAAGGGTGCAAGAGCTAACAATAAAATAGGGTGATTATTGTGTGAAATAAAGGTTACTTCAGCAGAAGTACCACCCTAACACAATAGCTAATCTGATGGTCAAGAGCTCCACTAAGCAACTAACGGGGGGATGGCGTAGACAGTGTGGATGTTCTGGGCTATGTGGTGATTCCCATACCAGGCAGGAAACAGCAAGATTGTGCTTTTATCACATTACTCAGAAAAGCATGCAACTTACAACATTTGTATTGTTTTTTCCTGGAATTTCCAGTGTAAGATTTTCAGACCTGTGTTCACTGAGGGTAACTGAAACCGTAAAAGCAAAGCTGAAATGAGGGCTGACAACTGTGTTACTGTGGAAGGGAAGTAAGTTAGAACCTTTTAGAAAGAGCGAAGCTGGACTTTCTGTTTTGGTTCCTTTCTGATACCAGAAATCCTGGGCTCTTAGCGATACACACTGACCACCTGCTGCATGCTGGGTGCTGAGGAAGACATGTTCTGCAAGACCAATAACACTGATGCTGAATGCTTCTAACCCTGACAACTAACGTGGACATTTTCCATTCCAATCCGGGAGATACAGGAACTGAGACACCGATAGGTTAAATAATTTAGTCCAAGGTCACTAGTCATAGAGCTGGAATTTGATAGAGGCAGCCTGGCTCACTTATGACCACTATACATAGTTTTTGTAATTTAATCCAAACAACAAATTTAAGGAATACCACATTGAAATGCCCTTTTTCCAGATTAAAAAAAAAAATTGAGTCTCAGAGAAGTAACACCTGAGTGCATATGCTGTCTAAAGACCTATGTTGTACAGGTCTTGTGCTAGGCACCGGGAGACTAATACTGCATGGGGCAGTGGCAGCGAACCTGGGCACATGAGTCACAGCAAGCACACGGAGTCCTCCCTGCTGTCGACGAGCCAAGTGGCCCGGGCACTGGCCCAGCTGCCCAGCATCCAGTATTAGATAAGAGTGTACGCAGGAGCTCCGCGCATGCGCAGGAACGAGTGATGGCACCAGGGGATGATGTCACGTGCCCCGACTCATTAGCAGTGACTCCTTCAAGCTTTCACCTGGCTGGTCAATATTCAGGTTTAATTGCACTGTTGGCACTTCATGATAAATAAGTGGGTCTTGCATTGCAGTTCAAGCATTCAGTCTCTGAAAAGTTCGCCATCACTTGCACAGGGTGATAAATAAGATATACTCAGTTTGTTTGCCCCATTTCTTTTAACACTGTCATTTCTCCTCAAGTGACAGACAATAAAGATTTACTTGAAGCGCCCTGAGAGTCAAATGCAGTCCCAGTGGGCCAAGGATGCCAGCCCCACGCTCATGCCTCGAGCTGGAAGACATTTAGGCAAGCCTGAACACAGCCAGATATGAACGTTGGGCCCTTTCCAACGCTTTTAGATTAAGGCATGGGCATTCACACTTTGAACTTGCTTGCTCCGTGAGCATTTACTGGGCATCTGTTATGTTTCATGCTGTACATGGGGACTACAACAAAGGTTAATATTTGGAGTTGGGATGCTTTTGATTCAGGAGGGGAAAATTAACCAAATAATTGCAACACTGTATGACAAATGCAGTAGCGGAGATTTTGAGAGGGTAATTTAGAGTAATTTGGGGCCAGTTACATCCAGAAGAGGGCAGATAGGCTGAGTCTGGGGTGGTGAATGTCGGACTTTCCAGTGGGGACGGATGAAGAGAGCTGAGTTTTCTATGCACGTACCCTATGCCAGGGGCCTCGATGGAGAGCATTTTAATCCTGGCTCCAGAATCCAAGAATCAGAGAACACGAAGGACTTGTTCACAGTGTCCATATAAGAAAACCCCTGAACAGAACGTACTGATGATATTTTCAGGAAAGGGCAACCCGGGGAGAGGGACACCATGTGAAAAGTCAGTAAGGCAGGAGAGGCTGGGCTAGTCCAAGAGCAGTACCTTCAGGGTGCTCCGCCAGCAGCTGTGCTTAGGGAGGCAAGAAGGACATGCGGTAGGAGCAAATCGGAGGCTCTTTGCACAGCTGGAAAGAAGTCTGGATCTTATCTTGAAGGCCAAGGATAACCAAATGCCATAGCATGACATAGAACTGGGTTTAGAATAACTCTAGAACCAATGGAGACTGGGTTGGGTTGGGAAAGACTGAGAACGTGAACCGAGGTGGAGGGACCCCGTGTGGCTTAAGGTGACTGAACCCCGGGAGAGGTGGTTCGGTGGTGGGTTGGGGGAGGGGAGGGTAGAAAAGAGACGGAAGGGGGTGCTGGGGATTTAGCTCAGTGGCAAAGTGCCTGCCTGGCAAGTGCAAGGTCGTGAGTTCGGTTCCCGGTACCAAAGAAAAAAAAAAAAAAAAGCCAACAATCAAAAGTTAATACCATTCCTGCACAAAAGCAAAAATTCACAGAGAGAGAAATTAGGGAATGCACACCATTTATGATAACATACTAAAAAATGAAATATTTATGAATCAAGTAACAAAGGATGTAAAAG
>NW_004955423.1:24558150-24652900 GCF_000276665.1 Chinchilla lanigera
AAAAAAAAAAAAAAAAAAAAAAAAAAAAAAAGAGACGGAAGGGGTTGACTGTGGTAGGAGCTGAGAGCTAAAAGGGCAGATGGCGTTGCTGGGGCTCAAAGCTGGGGATGGAGGAGAACGGATGGGGGTGGGGTGGGCGATGATCTGGGTGTCCGGATGAACATAAAGGGGTCACCAGGTGCCTGGCATTTACAGCCACATTTAGTAACACGTGAGGCGAGGGGTCACCAGCGAGGGGAGGGAAAGGAACGACGAGAAGGAGCCACTCTGCAGCCACATCTGAAGAACTCTGCCGAGGACGGCCCCCTGCTTTGCACCTGGGAGACGGTAGAGTCCGGGTGTGCGTTGAATTTTTAGCTATGAGTCCTGAAGCTGCCCAGGTAAATAGAACTGTCAGGAATGCCCCGGGAGAGGCAGCTGTTTCCTCAAGGGCTCTCTCTAGTGCAACTTGCCAGGGAGCTGCATGACCAGGCTTGAGGCAGGCGCCAGCTGGGGTCTGGGAGGACGCGGGCACGTGGACAGCCTCCTGCAGGAGGGAGAGCTGCGGAGGAGCAGCCGGGAGAAGCGACTCCTTCTTCCCAGCCTCCTCCTCCACCCCTTGCCGCAGAGCTTGGTGCCTGGTGCTGCAGAGCTAGTGCATAAAGGTCGATTCATACAGGAGGGGCTGCAGCTTGGAGCCGTGCAGAGGCAGCCGAAAGGACAAATTGCGTGTGTGTGTGTGTGTGTGTGTGTGTGTGTGTGTGTGTGTGTGTGCGGGTATGTGTGTGTTTGGTGGAAACTGTTTATTCAGGGAGCTATATATCAAACACAGCCTTCCTGGCAGACAATAGCGCTTTGCCTGGATCATTTATGCTACCGAATAAACACCAGGATGGGCTGTGAGGAGCAAAGGTAGGTTCATTTTTGAAAGTGGGGCTCCTCCCTCTGCCGTCTCAAGCCCAGGAGATGGTCTTGGACACAAAACATTCAGGCAACAATATCTGAGGATCTTCCTGAGCCTAAAGAAGCCAAACAGAAAGGGTGGAAATAAAACGCAAAAGAAAGAAAAGAATCTGTTTGAAGATAGGTCTGCTACAATATAAACTTTTCCCTTTTGCTGGCTTACTGCTAGAGCAAGACCTGTTGGTTGTCTTTATAAAAAACGTGTCTGTATCTAGGTCCCTGGCAGTGATTCGCCTCTGGGAGGGCCAGCAATCTATTTAATGACTCCATTGACGTCAATAGCATAACTGAAATACTTACTAACATGCATGATTCCAACTTTCAGGGGGCTGGGCGGGTAGCACTTCTCAGCAGTGCGAAAACACGAACTGGAATCCCCGCGGAACGAACTCAACTCAACTCTTGAGGCAACTTGTGCACGGTTAGATGCTGTGGTTCTTATCGGTCACATTTAACACAAAGAAATATTCATGCTAAATTTAGAATTCATTTTGAACTACTGAAACTGGCTATTAATGAACAGAACGTTATTTTCAGCAGTGTTTCCTGAAGGGTAACACTTTGACTGTTCATACTTTAGCTGTCTTGGCTATATATTTTTGCAATTACCCCATACCTACATTTAAATATATATGAAATAATTGCAAAGTAATATAACCAGCTCAGTAATGATGCTCTGGAGTGCATTTTCTTTAACTACTATAGGCAAAAATAACCCTTGTAATCCTTACAAGACAACCTTACAATCCTTACAAGGAGAATTATTTTTGAAATTACTGGGGCTTTTTACGGGTTGCATTTTCATTATCATTTTTTGGATGCAGCTGCCTGCACACCAAGGTGGTAATTAAGTTGATTATCCCAATAATTTAGGTCACACAGCACTCCAAACACAGAATGAAATCGTCTAATATTTTTATTTTTCTAACTCTTTCTTTCTCTGTTTTTCTTCTTTATTTTCCTTTCCCTTTTTGGAATTTTCCCAGCGCTGGTCACAGCTTTGGTAACAAGACTGACTTTCTTCCTACTTTCCTGCTCATAAGTCTTGTAATCCTGCCTGAGAGTTCTTGCCTAAGGGAAACGCCAAGCAAGGGCTCTGCTGCGCTGGCCTTCACTTCCGGTGCCGCGCACCCTCAGCTCCCGGCCATCACGGTGCGGAGGAGCCCCACGCCCGCGCCCCCGAGCCCTCTCTCGTCCTAGGCCCTGGAAGCCCTGGTATCAAGGAGAACTGCACCAGTGTGCTGACTTTCTGAATGGCTCAGAACCCAGAGGAACTCACTGAGCTCCGCGTGCCTTTCTTGAACCGAGTCTGTATCTGGTACATGGCAGAACCTTCAGAAATGGTCATAATCATAAAGCTATGGGAGCAACAGGTATGGAGAAGCAGGCCTCCTAGGAGAAGTCTTTTCTTTCAGTTTTATCAATGGCCAAGAGTCGTTTCCTTCTCCAGACTGACCTAGATACTTGTGAGAAGAAATGGTTTCCCTGGAGTACTGCAAGAGCCTTAATTAAGTGTGTCTCTCACTTAGGCAAACCTGTTTCGGACTTTATCAGGATGCCCTGTGCACCTCATCCTGTCCCCCCAAACCCAGTTTTCTCCTGAAATGTGTTCCAAATGACTGATGTTAAAAACCACCATAAATCAAGGAGGCTGTGGGCGCCAGGCTGAGACAGGCCGTCTCAAGGCACGCTGGTAGTCACCCTGGTGAGATGGCTCGCTGTCACTTCTAGGACCCATAGACTTCTTAGTAATATCTGATCGTGGTCCTGCTTGGTAGATTTACTGGTAAATTTTGGGATAAAAATCTTAGTATAGAACATCCCATCCTACATACCAACTTGGCTGTTAAAATATCACATATAGTACATGATATATTTCATTATAAATCAAATTACACTTATATGACCCAGGTGCTGGTTGCTAAAAACAACATTTCTCAAATTTCTTGCAAAGCAGTCATTTTGTAAAGGCAGAGCCCACTTGATAACTTGTCTTCTCAGCAAATTCTCACTTTAAACGCATGCCTATAGTCGCTAAGGAGCCGAAGAGAGGAGGAAAGGACGGGCAGGGTGGGAAAGAGAGGACCCACCATGCCTGCAGGTCCGGTATTTCCAAACACCAGGCTTTCATCCTGTTGGAAGTAGCTTTGGGGTCTGAAATCCCAAGCATTATTTCGGATTCCATTTTGAATATGTCGGTGCCAGGCATCGGGTTCCTATCTTGTGTTTCTTTTATTCTTTTTTTTCCTTTCCTTTCTTTCTGCTTCCAGCCTAAGCACTTTCTTTCTCCTTCCAGTCTAATTTTAAAAAGCCTGGAATTCATGCTTCTGAAACTGCAAAATGTGATACAAATTGTGATCCTCATTTAACCTGGTGGCGTTACATTTTCAACTCCCCAGGAAGATTTACTGTCACTTGGGTCTTTTTTCCAGGGGGTAAAATTCGCCATTACTTTTTACCCTGGCTTTCTTGTTCAAGGGGCAAAACAAAATGCCAACTTCCTATATTTAACTCTTTTTATCCACCACCTAAGCCTAGCATGTAGGGTATGTTCGTCATCCCAACTATTTTGGAGGCTGAGGCAGGAAAAACCCAAGTTTGAGGGCAGCGTGGCCAACTTGGCAGGACTCTCAAAATACAAGTGAAATGAAAGGTGCTATAACTGCAGCGAGGTGGTAGAGGGCTGCCCGGCACATGCAAGGCTCTGGGTCCTCGATGGGCACACTAACAGGTCTAGCAGCTGCAGGGGTTTCAGACTTCCTTTGATTTCAATGCAGCAGTTGATTTTAATGTACCGTAAAAGAAAAACACAACTGAGTATTTTTCGTAGCTGTAGAGATAAAAATATTAGCTGATTATTAAGTTTAAATTTTGTGGGCATTTTCCCTCAGAGAAAGTCCAGAGGTTTTTTGGCGTTCTGGTCAATTTCACATTGACTGTGATCCCACTGTATGGAAGTTGTTACACTAGGCATGTGAGTGCTAGGGATAAGGAAGGTGCAGCCCTGCCTTCCAAAGTGCAAGCTCCACAGGGAGGAGGTGCGCTGGCCAGGGCCCTTGTATCTTGAAAGTAAATGGTTGCCATGGCACAGTAGACAGCACTTACGCCACATTGAAACTATGAAGACGCCTGATCAAAGGAGAGGGATTTGCGGGGAGCCAGGAGAGCTGAGAATTACCATGGTCTGAAGGACAAGGAGGGGTTGCAGGTGACAGAGTCCCCACTGAGTGCTTTGCTTAACGATCAATTTGCAAATGTACCAATTTAACTTTGACTTCTGACAACTAGCTTTACAGTGAGTTGAACTTCATTCATGTGGAGGAAGGGGAGGAAGCAAGAAAGAGAAAAAGAAGAAGGAGAAGAAGAAGAAGAAAGAAGAGGAGAAGTGGCTTTCTACAATTTGCTTCTATAGAAGATGCCCTTGTCTAAGTGAGCCAGGGCTTGCTAATAAACTACATTGTTGCTAAACCTGTTTGAATTATCATGGGTTTCTTGTTCCTTTCACATTAGATTTCAATTAAAATACAGGACATCAGCTCAGTATTGATAACTGAAAACCTGATCTAATTATCATAAAAAAATCATGTTTTTGTCTTTTTGGAGACAGGGTCTCGCTATGCAGTTCAGGCTGGCCTTGAGCTCACTTTGTAGCCCAGGCTGGTCTTGAACTTGCAACGATCCTCCTGCCTCAGCCTCCCAAATGCTGGGATTACACGCATGCACCACCACGCCCGACCTAAAATCACGTTTTAAACCAGCACTCCGGTTCTCTATTCTGTTGCTCTGAGCCATTTATTTTTTGTTGCTCTTTAAAGTTGCTATTTAAACACACTTCTTTGTCATATGCTGATAAATATTAAAATAACAGGAAAAATCTGCCTGGCTTATTTAAGCTGATAATAAGAACAAAACACGGGATGTGTCTCCTCCTTCCTTTTCTGACTGTGGTTAAACGTTAAGAAGATTTTGAAACCCATAATTACGTAATAATTGGTATCGCTGCATTCTCTTCCCAGTGAAAAGCCAGGAGTTTTGTAGTTTGCCACAAAGACAGACAAAAAACAAATTGCCTAAGTGGTATTGTCATTTCTTCACTCTATTGTTTTAAAGAAATTAGCAAAAGAACCTCTAGTTGCCAAGCTATAGTGATTGTGCCAATAATCACAGGATGATCGTCGGCACAGCTTCTGTAGCTAACGAGCTCATTTATAGAGCCATAGACACCACCTATTCCCCTAATGTTTGTCAGTATTTACTCCAAGGGAAGAGAACATTGTCTAAATATTCAAACGGATGTCAGAAACATCTTTACTAAATTTGGCAAACAGAAAGGCCGGCAACAGCACCTCACTGGTAGGCCAATGAGACGAAATGAAGGAGTTTCAGAACCGGCTTCTTTGATCTCCAAGTGTGTAACACCAGTTATATGCTAGCACATTCTATTTTGCTTCTTTTTATAAAACTTCTAAAGGAAATAATACATCCAGCCACCAGGACTTTGAAGTCCATGGATAGAGTACCGTTTACTTCTTTTTCTTTCGTACCAGAGGGCTCTCAACTAAACTCACCTCTACTTAATGTCTTCCTTTCACTTTTATTCTTGCTGTCAATCTTATAAAAATATTTCCACAAGCATGTACCATAAATACTTCAGAAGTCAGTGAGTCAATTGAATCTGCTGCCTTTGTTCTGTTGCTTTAGAAGCGGGGCTTTTATAAATACTTCCGTGATACTTAAGGTCATAATGCTAGCAGGTGACCACATCACCCCAGTAGGGAAGATCAGTTTGCGAGACCCGGTAGATGTCAGGAGATCTCGGTGTGTGTTCACCTTAACTGTTCTCCTATGGTTTTGCTGAAATTCACTGCCACAATACTGGGGCAGGTTCACGGGAAAAGCTCCATTTCAACTTCAGGAAAGGTCATGTAACTCTTGGAAGTTCGTGTCAAAGAAGAATTTATGTTCGATGCTTCTCCGTGGTGCTCCTTGAAGGGGGCCCAGCCATTCAGCAGTGCTCAGCACCGCATCAAAGGTGGCTGCACAGTTCTGAAAAGTAGGAGGCGCGTCCTTCTAAAACAACATACCTTGGAAGAACAAAGTTGGATGACTTCCCGGAGAGATGATTGTGATCTGGGAAGAAACTTTGGCACTTGGAAAGGATATAGTCAAGTGGGATCTATGGTAGAAGCTAAGAGGAAACGCACCAGCCTACCCTGGGGGACCCTCAGGCCAGTGTGGGCACTTGGGGCCTCTGAGATTGGCTCTCCCATAGCTCTTTGGGGTCAGACCCTGAGGTCAAGCTGCATCTCAACACAGCTCTGCTCCTGTTGCGGTGTGGGGAGAGAGGGGTATCCCTTCACCCCACCCGGGAAGCATGGCCACACGATGGGCGAAGCCCTAGTATTGCTTTTCATTTGGTTCCCTACTAAGCAAAGTGTACTCTTAGAGAAGACTGCCAAGAGATGTATTTCTGAGAGTCACGGTATGCAAACGAATGCGACTGCTCTAAACACAGCCCTGGATCAGAGGCAATAATGGTTCTGACACATGGAGGTAGATCCCAAGGGACACGGCCTACCTTGCAGGTTGACTCTGGACACGGGAGGCTGGCTGGCCGCTGGGGACCTCCTGTGGAGAAGGAGAAGAGGAAGACTGAGTTTGTGCATTCACACCCCGCCCCCTGCAGCACCAGCTTTCCAGTCCTCATGAGGGCCCAGTGACATAATGCTACCTCCGGAAGGAGTGCCTGTAACGTGTGGGTAGAGGGCTGCATTTCCCTCGCCTCCAGATGGCCTGGAATTTCCCTCCACACAGCCTCAGGATGCGCCAACTCTCCAGGAAGGAAGTTGTTTACTCCAGGTCCCCAGCCAACCCCTCTGTTGTAGGTCCTACAGGACTTACAGGAGACGATGCTGACTTAGGTTTTACCCCAAAGGGCAGGGCAGACTCAGCTGCTTTGGGCAGTGTGGTAAAAAGCCCTAGAGGAAGAACCCTGCGACACCAGGCAGTTCAAGCCCCCATTTTTGCACCTCATAAAACAGAGACCCAGAGAGGCTGAATCATTTGGTAAAGGTCACACAGACCCCTAGAAACAGGCATCCAGCTTTCTTCACTTAGGGAAGTCTTTGCGCGGAGGAACTAGGGTCCTATTATTGCAGCAAGCCTGCCAGTGCCAAGGTCAAGTGGAACAAGCCAACAAACCCAGGTCTCCCCACGCTGGGGCTCCTTCTCTTTTCCTTGTTGCTTTTTCCTTCTCCATGCTTATCCCCCCGTTTCGCTGGTTTCACTGTCCCCATCCTCTGTACAGCCTCCTCTGCCAAGCTCCGACGCCCCTGGGTGAGGACGGGGCAGTGCTGTCCCACCATGGGACTCACGCTGTTCCTGGGGCTCCCTACAGCAGTCTCCCGGACCCTGGCTCTGTGCTTTTCCACTCAGCAGGCCTGGGCTCGCCCCACACTCTGCATTCCTGACAAATTTTCTGGTGCTGCCGCTCAGCCGGTGACCACACGAGCACAACCACTGGGATGGGGGACTCCGTGGCCATGGGTGTTGGCAATGAGCAGCCAGCGGGCTGCCGCCACTGCTTCTGAAGCCAGGAAAAGCGTGAGACTCATTCCGGGAGCTCCTGAGTCCCTTCCCCCATCCCCAGGCCTGGGATCTGTGGTTCACTCATCCATTCATTCCCAGGCACAGCTGAGTTTGAGAAAGAAGCAGAGGTGCTAGGCTCTCAAGCACTGCGCACCCGTCTCTGGCCCCTCAGTGGTCCAGCCACTGTGTCACCTTACCCTGGACCTGCAGAGTTTCTGGACAGGGTCTGGCACTACTGCTGGTTTACTAGCTGGTTGATCTGAGGCACCACGTGTGGTACCAGGGCCCACACTGGACAAGAACAGGGAACAGTCATCTGGTGATTGCCTCTTCTAGAAGGTGCGGTGCTCAGTACCTCTTAGCTTCTACTCGGAGTATTTTAAGGATAAGGAACGGGAGGCTCAGAGAAGCGGAGAAACACACCCAGGCACACATGGTTTCTAAAGCCAAGACTCTGTGACTCCAGAGCGCGAGCTCTTCCAGCCATGGAACCGGTAATGCCTGCACCCAAACTGAGGGCTGTTTTCCAGGAAAATCGAGAGGTTAAATTCCAAACTCTTTGGTCTGGTAAAGTACTTTGCTCTCTGGCCTCGACATGCTTTTCCAGCTTATCTCTCAGACCTCTCTCCTCTGACCTTTCATCTCTAAGCACTGACTGGCCGGGTGCTCCCATGGATCTTGTACTACTTGATAAAAACTGAGATTAAAATGAACATTGCCTAATGCGTGTTCAGTAGAAGGCTCCTTGGATTTCAGGGAAATTCTGTGCAGGAAGAGAATGACTGTTCACTACCGGGGGCATGAAGGATGCCCTTTCCTTCGCCAGGTACTGGGTGATAATTATGAATGGAAGAACGAAGGAGTGAGTGAGTGAATGAATGAGTGGGTGTGCGGATGGATGGGTGGGTGGATGGGCGGAGGAAAGATTTGACTACCGGCTCCTGAGGCCACACTTGATCATTCCTTTCCATGGACATGTGGGGTCTTTTTCCACCATTGCTTAGCATGATTCCTCTGTTGGGCAAAGAAACTGCCCACACTGAATACGACCTTCCGCCTTCAGAAGTCAAGTGCCTTCTCCAAAGGAAGTCATCCTGTTAGCTGAGAATGTGCCTTCCTCTACCTGCCTATGGTATTTTCTCTGTGCCTCTAGGATCATTTCCCCCTGTTCAGTTCACATAGGTCCTAACATCTGCACCCCTAATCTGGGACCTATTGGCAATAGGAAGTAGATCTGAGCCCTCTCCTCATTTCCTCTGTAGGACCCACCAGCTTCCAGGAGAATATGAATTCTGAGCATGCTGATGGGCCACTGATGGAAGGAAGCAGTGGTGTGGAAGTATTTGGGGAGCCAATGACTTGGCGTCAGTGTTTTATCAGCTTCATCTTCACGGACGGCGTTGGTCCTGTTCTCTGAGTGCGGAGGGCCCCCTTGTTGCTGGACCTCGTGTACCTTGGGCACAGAACACCCGTTCCTCTTTAAGTCGCTACCTTACTCCCATGTTCCAGCGCCTCCTCAGGTGACTTCTCTGCTGTGAGAGGCCCTCACCTATGCCTTGCAGTATCCTACGCCCAACCCTATTCCTCTGCTCGAACAAGTGCAGTTCCCATCTACCTCTGCCTGCCCAGCACACCTGTGAGAAATGGAAGCCAAGGGTGCGTTGAGTTCAGAGCTGCCCTGCTGCAAGCCGGGATAATATTTGGGGTAACACAAGTATCTGACAAACGTCTGCTAGATTCATAACACATTGTGATACTTTTGCTTTGCATCTGTTCCTGAGTTCCAAAGACAATTTTATGAAAGGACTCTCAGATCTAGGAGGTCCTCAGTGCTGGAAATCTCAATTTTCTTAGTGGTGTGGCTGCTAACAGCACTCTGTTCTCTCAATGGCTACTGAAATCACATATATGACACACATTCCTTTGTCCCAGAAATTATTTTTGAAAATATGGTTTTTATTTAGAGTTACTAATTCACATAAGCATCTCTGTGCAGAAGCTTTGGGAAGGCAAGGACTGCTTATTTGGTTTATCACTGATGCCTGACACCTGCCTCAAAGAAGAAATTAAATATATTTCAAGTGCATGAGTGACTTCCAGATGCCACAGCACTGCTCATGGGGCAGGAGAGCGCCAGCTACCAAACTGTGCTGTGAGTAAGAGAAAATGAATTTGCCTGTCTTATTTCCAGTGGCCCCTAACTAACAGAAGAGTCAGAGTGAGTTACATGCCTGGCTGGTGGATGGGGTGATAGGAATCGTCACAGTTAATACTTTTCGGTAACTCCGAGGGGAGAGTACTGGAATACGAACAGGAAGGCAGGAATCCTGCTCCTGCCTCACACAATTTCTAACTGTGTAACCCTCCACAACTCACCCAACTTTTTAGTTTCTTCTTCGGGTGGGGAGCGCAGGCAGCCACCAACATTTATTACTGATTTACTATGTGCTAGGTCCCGAGTGAGGGCTTTTCCATCTCTTTCTTCACTTACTCTGAGGAAATTTGGCTAGGTTTTTTCCAGTTCTGAATGCTCAAGAATTTACGATTCTCAGCTAATTTAAATCCCAGGCCAGAGTGCAGAAAGCAATGAAAAGTTTCAGGTATACACCAAAAAATTTAAGTGGCTATTACTTCTTTCCCAAAGATTGCAGCCCTTTTGACAAAATAATGCTTTGGGAGAGCATTTTTACACACAAAGATGTGACATGATTTCCAGACAGCCACAGGTGGCATCTGTGATGTAGTGACAGAGCTGGGTGACAAAAGAGGGTATTTGCTCCCAGCTCCATTTTCCGGTTACTGAGGACCGAAAGTGGCCACCCTCACTGCATCCGTGAGTCCTCCATTGGCACAAGTTGGGAGCCAGAAAATGCTTTAGGGATGCTTATCTAAATTAGCAGCTCTAAATGAAAGCCACATTATCATACTTAACTCTTGAGACAAAAGAAATGTAGGTTTTCATTTGCAGCCGAGAAATGCGGGTCCGATCAAACGTCCCTCAACAGGACATCTTATGAGAGTGCAAAGAAATCACCTCAACAGGATATTGGAGATTTTCACCCTTTGGGCAGCAAAGCTCAGCAAACAATGGATAGCTTTTGTGCAGAGCAAAGAGCCAAAGATAAAAGAAGCTTTAACTTCAGAGAAATATAGCTCGACGTGGGAGTTCCTTTTCATACAGCAAACCACACGAACCAGATGTCTCCTGAAAGCCACTCCAAGGACATAATTACTGCTTCAGTGTTGCCATCAGGACAGGGGTGGTACCCTGGAACCCAGAAAGCCAGTTCTGAATCCCATGAACCTTACAGTTGCAGCTGTCAGTGTAAATTACTCCTGTGTGTGTGTGAGAGTGAGTGTGTGTGTGTTGTGTCTGCTCCTGGCAGATGTCTTATCTGCAGCCCCTTCCCTGGCATTTTTCTCTGTTGTTTTAGGGCCTTGAGTTTCTAGGAATATTATGGAATGCATTGAACACACCTTGAGTTCTCTAACCTGCTCCACTGGTGGCCCAGTCCCATCCCTCAGGTCCCAGCCTGGGCTACACTGAGCCATCTCGTCTCCCTTTGGAGAAGTGTCAGTAGATATTGGTCTTGCTTTCAATTTTTGTTGTTTGGCCTTAGTTATAAAGAAGTACTGGAAATGACTAACCTGATCAACTCTGTTCAAATACGGGGATGGATCCGAGAAAAATGAATAGATGCATCTGTCTTGCTGTTGGAGACCTATTCTGGTGAGTAATTGTGCTCACACAAAGGAACAGAGGTGACACAAAGAGCATGATTTGAGGGTGGCTGTCAGCCAGAGTGTGGGAACCGCTCTGGGGCAGTGCTCTGCATGGTGAGTGTGAACCCGGGTACTTGGTTCCTAAAAGTTAATGTGGTCCCAGAACAGTAAGGCCATATATTGACCTGGTTCTTAAGAAAGAGTTAAAGCTGACACAGCTTATTAACCAGCAGGGAGGGGCTGCACGCCCCAATACCACTGTGGAGGAGAACCCCACACCTGTGCCTCCTCGCCCTTGGGGCTATGCAATATGGCGGCTCTGAGTCCGCTTATGCTAATTCCTTACCCATCCTCCCCTCCCAGCTCCACTTATATCATTTTGGTCCCAGGTTTTGCCTTCCTGTGTTCATTCCTAAAAACACTGGCTCAGCTCACGTCTCTACCTTCAGGCTGTCTGACCTTCACCTGTTCCTAACTTCTTCCTAAAAAGCACTGTTCCAAAGCCCTGCAGGGCCTTCCTCCCATACATAACCCAGAAGACAGAACAAGCGCAATGAGTGCGGACAGCCCTGTGGGGGAGGCAGGACGGCCTTTCCCCGAGAAGCTGTGTTCTCACGTGCAAGTTCTCTAGCTATTTCGGCTTTGCTTCCTTATGTACAGAGTAGCACTGACCACAGATGCCAGGAGCACGGAGTATGACGATTGTAACTGCAGCGCTGGATGTGAAAACCCCAGTGTTACCCCACTTCTGGATTCCACAGGAGAAAGTACCTATCAGTCACAGTAGCTCACATTTATTGTGGTAGATGTTATTTTAAGTGCTTTAGAAATATCCACTCATTTAATCACTGTAACAACCCCATTTTACCGAAGAGGAAACAGATATAGAACAGGTAATGTGTCTGCCCAAGTACACAATTTTCAAAGGTTAGACCTGAGTTATGAGGTTATGCACCTCAGTGTGCACCCTGGTCCATATTTATAAAGAAAAGAAGCAGGGATAGGGACGGTGTCTCTCTTATGTTTTTTTCACTAATTGATCTTTTCTCCAACAATTATTTATTCACAAACTCATATGTATGACAACTAGTTCTGAAGCAAAAGCTGTCCGACAGTCTATTAATTCCTGAAAAGTCAAAGGCAGATAAACATAAGTCTCCTTAAGGAGCAGAGATCCATAGGGAGAGAGGGGCAGGGTCATTAGTGTCCTTGAGCCACATGAAGGACACTCAGCCAGGCCTGGGAGGGCCAGAGAAAGCATCCGATGATGTCATATCATCATATTAGAAAAGATGGGCAGCAGCTAAGCGCCCTGGGAGCTGAAAGGAGCCATTTCCGGAAGAGAACAGCAAGTCCATGCTTGGAGAAGGGGCTCTGCAGGAAACCGCCGGGCCCCCGCAACATTGAACCTAATCCCACAAGGCTGAGAGCTGGTCACTTTGCTCCGCACTCCGTCCCTGGCCATTTCTATGAGAGTGGACAGAAATCCTGCACGAGCTGGGTGCGTGTCTGTTTTGATCACTGTTGCTGCATCAGTGCTTAGCAGAGTAGATGCTCGGGAAACATTTCTTAACACACACACACAGGTGCATGAGTGAGTAGCACGCACTACATAAACACATGTTGTACGCGTTAATGAAGGAATAAACAGGAGTGCCTGTGAAGGGGCCGGTGGACAACCTCTGCATTTCACACCCTGACGAAGTATCCCTTACCCAAGATGCCTGGGATCTGAAGTGTTTCAGGTTTTGGATTTTTTTGCAGGTTTGGAATATGTGCACAGACCTAGTGCGGTGTCTTAGGGGTGAGACTCTCGAGTCCAAGCACAAAATTCATCTTGTAGTTCACACACGCCATGAACACACAGCCCGCAGGTGGGTCATACAGTCGCAACAGTGCACCTGCATTGGGACTGCAGCCTGTCGCACGGGGCCAAGTGTGGAGCTTTTCGTCTCTTAGCATCGTGTTGGGGATCAAAACGTTCCCGGTTTTGGATTTTCAGATCAGGAGCGCTCACCCTGCACATTGCACTGAAATAAATCCAGCCCGCTGTCACTCGCATTAACTTGAGCTGGGTCACCAGGTGCCTGGGAGGCCGACCCCTCACACTGAACTTTGTTTGTCATTAGTTCGTGCTTGCAGTTATAACAATTATGCTCCTTGTGTGGAGCTGGTGTGTGACATAACTTGTCTTTGTCCCTTTGGTCATCCCTTTCCCCTCCCCCATCTCCTGATCCCTTTCCCCTTAAGAAAAATCTCTTTTTCTCTACTTCCTATTATCTATCTTTTATTTGACTCTTTATTTATATTTTGGATTTCTCATCTAAGAGAAACCATATAATATTTAAACTTGTGCGACTGATTTATTTCACTCAGCATTATGGTCTCAAGGGGCATCCATTTTCCTACAGATGACTCAAGTTTCTCCTTCTTTACAGCAGAGTAGTGCTCCATGGTGTGTAAATATCACAGCTTTTAATCCATTCACCTGTTAATGGCCACCCAGGCTGCTTCAAAGATTCAGCTATTGTGAATTGTGCCGCTGTAAACTCGGATGTGCATGGATCCCTGTAATATGACGTCCTTAACAGTTTGGTGAAGATACTTAGACAGGGAATGTCTGGGTTGAATGGAAGTTCTATTTTTAGTTTTTGGAAGAATCTCCATGCTGATTTCCATAGTGGTTGCAGTAATTTACGTTCCCACTGACAACACAGAAGTGTTCCCGTTTCCTCACAGCCCCTGCAGCATTTGTTATTGGTTGAGCTCTTGTGGATAACCACTCTCTCTGGCGTGAGATGTAATCCCAGGGCTGCTTTAATCTGCATCTCCCTCATGGCCAGCGGTAACAGCGGACCACTGCAGTGCCTCCAGCTGGAGGGTGACACTGGTCACACAGCTTGTGGGCAAGTGCGCTCTGAGGGAAGTTGAGAGAAGAATTTAGGGGAGGAGGGAGCAACAGCGGGAATGTCCCCATTCTGGGGAAATTAGCTCACAAGGAGGCTTCAAAACAAGTTAGAGGGCAGTGAAAGTCATCACTGAAAGCAGACTTCACTCACTTTTAACAAGCTCAGTTCATACAATTCTGGATGAAAGCAAAACAGGGTTGGAGGCTGACTTCACGAAGACTGCAGACATAGGGTACTCTAGAGTGAATGCAGGCTGAAAAATCAGGAGATGTAGGTTTTTCCTCTAAAGGGTCTTTAGCTTATATTTGCTTGCTAGTTGTTGGGTTCCTGAAGGCTTGGGTTTACCTCCCAGTGAAAGCAAGAGGTTAAATGAACAGTCCTGTGTGTGTGTTTGGTACTGAAGGATGAACCCAGAGTCTTCACACTGAGCTATGTCATCTGCCATTTAAAAATTTTTTAATTTAGAGACCCATTTTGGCTGAGTTGCCAAGTTGTTCAGGTTGGGCTTGAATTTGGGATCCTCCTGCCTCAGCCTCATGAGTGCTGGGATCACAGGCCTGTGCCACCACATTTGGCTAAATGAATGGTTTTAAAAGCCTCCTCCAGCCTGACCATTCCAGGATCATGGGTTCTATGACCCTCAGAGACAGTGATAATCTTTTCAAACATGCAGAAAAGTGAACTTCATAGGCTCATAGGCTGAGATGCTTTTGGAGGAGAAAGTTACTTCGGGGAGCAAGTTCTACTCCTTCACTTCATAGATGAGGAGACCAAGAATTAGCAATGTTAATTGAAATGACCAGTCATTATGTATTAGAGAAGAAAAGAATATAATTCTCCTAGTTTTCATCAACTTCATGAACCTGTTTATATAGTATCCAAAAAGGGAAAACCACAGTAACTTGGACTTGAACTTTTGAGTACTTTTAATCCTAAGAGGGGCTCTGACTTCATTAACTTCCTATAGAAAAACACTTTTAATAGCATTTGTGGTCATTACCGCCAAAGTGGCAAATATATGAGATATAAAGAATGCCTCCTCTCATTTTGTTTATTGGATTTCTACAGTGTGCTAAGTGTTCAAGGTCCAAAAATTAATAAACCTCAAACCAGATCATTTCTAGCAACTTCCAACCTGCTCTCGATTTCTATGGTGCTCTAGCTCACTTTGAAATTTCACTATGTAGCTTATGTAGCTTAGCTTGGAGGGCAAAGCTCCATGCAGGAGTCGTGTGTGCTCTCCTCAGTGCTATTCAGTGTTTCCTGCATTACCGGAAGTGGTTCATAGCTCCGCAGACGCCAGTGCTTACTTGTTCGACGCTCCGTGGAGGTTGGTCAGCAGAGTGAAGTTGTTTCTCACACTTCGCAGACTGGCCAGAACCTGTGAGGAAAATATTTCAAACAGTTAAGGGCAAAAGGGACCCAAAACCAGGTTCAGAGGCCACATTTAGAAACCACACCCAGGGATAGAGGAAGAGTGAAATGGGGCGAACAGGACACGTACCTGGGCGAAAGGAGTGACAATCAAGTCATCACCGTGTCTAGTGAAAAGAGAGAAAAGACAGATTTTAAAATGCGGTCTGTTTGTAGCTACAGCGTCTAAGCGGTTGGGGCAGACTAGATCGATGGTAGCAACCCAAACTCCATTGAGGTCGGCTTCCTGCCTGCAGGGGGACTCACAGTTCAGTACAAATGGGGATCCCAAGAGCTCGAAAGAAAAAAATAGTAGCGCCAGGTCTACGACGCCCAGATTTATAGTGATTTCACAGAAAGCCTTTGCAAGTAACCGCGGTCCCATTAAAGGCAGACCCAGGGCGACCTGCGGATTTCGGCAGCAGGAGCCAGGAATTCAGAGGGAGGGCTGCTCCAGGCACACACGGTGTTGGAAAAAATGGTATAACAGTCTGGAGAAAGGGTAACTTTGGATTTCCTGGCTTCTGTTGATTTAAACCGCAGCCTTAACGCCATTTAAACACAGATTTCTGTCTGGGAATTCCATTACTTTTTATGTTGTTAACATAATTTTTTTTTCTTAAAGTACCCTAGAGAGGCTCATGGCGTGAGTGTGCAGACTGTCGCTACTAAAGCCTGACACGGTCACCTGCCTGGGCCCCGAGACCCGATCAAGCTGTACCTCACGTCCCGCACGTCCATACTCAGGACTGGTCATATGCATGTATGCATACAAAGATAGCTAAGATAATTGCACTACTAAGTTCTGTTGCTTTATTGAAAGGAACAGTTAATGTTTAATTGTTTGATCAATCTTAGAGGCCTGTATTTGTTTATCTGAGTAACCAGTTTGAAGATAACAATATGTAATACAACCAGCATTGTTAATTTCCCATCACCTTGTCTGAAATCCTGTATCGCTTTTATTGTTTTTATGTTGTTTTATTTATGCCTGTGTTTGTTCATACGTTTTCATTCTTTCATCTTTAAAATAACAAAGCAAAACAAAAAAAAACAAAAACAAAACGCTTCTTCGGAGATGCGTTTTCTCCAGCACTTACTTCCTGAGTCTGCCGAAGCCCTCACTCAGCAAGCTCTCTGGGGAAGGTCTGAGGAGATAGGTTGCCTGAGCCCCGAGATCAGGCTATTCTGCTGCCCTGGCGCGAGTCGTAGCAGTGGAGCAGGAGCTGGGGACGCTGACCTCCCTCCTCTGCCCGCACCATCGCCACACAGATCTGGCTTGGCCGTGCGTGGGAGTGCAACCCACAATTATGAAGCAGCTGCCCTGTGCCAGCTGCTCTGGGAGCCTGGCAGAGCCCAAGCTGGACCACACACACGCATACACACACACACACACACACACACACACACATGCACGCACTCACACACGTCCTCCTTAGCTTCTTCACCAACACAGGCTCTTAGCATTGCATCCTCTAGCACAGGTAAACGCGGTGCTTTCCTGTCTTTGTCTTTACCCAGACGTCTTCTTCAAGTCAATCTAGCAAGGTTCTTGTGGGCTAACTTTCCAGAGTGAGGCCAAAGGCACAGTGACAAAGATGAGGCATTCTTGGTGTGATCACTGCCTGGGAGCCCTCCTACGTGCATTATCTCATTTAAGTTTTGCAGCAAGGTTGTGGGGCAGGTACTCTTCCTGTTCCCCTGTCATAGTTAACGAGGAGCCTCGGAGCATTTAGCAGCTCTTACCTAGCACACAGCTAATAAGTGGGGGAACCAAGGCTGCTTTACTCCCCAAATCTGCACTTTTAAACATGTGCTTCTTACTCTATGAAGGCGGCACAAAGGTGGCAAATCACATTATACAGAATCTAGGATCCTCGAAATCAAAACCAAGCAGGCGAGACAAAAAATATGTTTAAAACAGAAACAGGCTTTAATCCAGATTGAGAAAGAGGAGCAACAGATGCCTCGTTGGGTCCAAAGGAGAGGTCAGTTATCGGCTGAAAGAGGTGGAAAAGATCAATGGCTGAGCGGTGCTGGAGGTGAACCTGGAGGAGCAGGTCTTAAGAGCCGGGCGTAGACGCTGGGGATGGGCAAATTGTAGGAACGCAGGCACTGAGAGGGGAAGGCGCTGACCAAGCTTGCGGGGGACGCGCAGAGAACAGGAGGCCGGGAACCTTGGGGCTCCTGGAATGGAGCCTGCAGGAGACCGTGAAGCGTTAGCGGAGGACTCGTGGTGATCAGCGTACGGTGAACTGCACCCAGCACTGCCCCTCCAGGGCTGTTTTCTTCGGGCAGACTTTGAGATGAACGAAAACCTTGCTGTTTGTGCATGTTTCCCGTGGGAAATTCACATTGTTCGGCAGACATCAGGATGAGCTGAGGGATGAGGTAAGGAATCTTCTTCAAGCAGATCTCCTCTGAGTCCCGACGTCGGAAGTCTTAATATCTGACTAAAGGCAAATGAAATGAGCAAGAGCTTCTACATCGATAGTGCCTAGTGCTGGGGCACGGATGAACAAGTTGTGGAGTTACTGACGCTGCACGCACTAATGTGTACAACGAGGAGAGCAAATATGAACAGGGCACGGTGTCAACGTGAATGCATCATTATGGAACTTTGAAACTTAGAAGGAAGGTTTAAAAGCAGGAGACGGATTTGCAGTCCATAACATTGGCTTAATAATTGCATTGAGTTGCAGAAGCTAATGTACGTGGTGCAATGACTGGTAGATGGATTATCAGATAATTTGTGGTAAGTATAGGAAAACAACTATAGATTATGGAAATATTCTGAATTTTTAAAAGCAGTGACTTAATATATTGCTAACAAAAAGTGCACTGGCATCAGAATAGCAAAAGCCTTGATTATGAAAACTTGGGTAGCTACCTTTTATTTCTTTCTTTCTTTTTTGTCTTTTTTGAGACAGAGTCTTGCTCCGCAGTTCTAGCTGGTCTTGAGCTCACTTTGTAACCCAGGCTGGGCTTGAACTTGGAAAGATCCTCCTGCCTCAGCCTTCCGAGTGCCGGAATTACAGGAGGGAGCCACCATCGCTTCTCGGCCTTTTGGCTAAGATCAAGTGTAGTATCTGTTCTCAGTTACTTAACTACCCAAGCCACCAGAGAAGGCAAATTCCTCAGGAGTATTTAGATGCTCGGAAGCATGGCACGTGCACCATCTAGTGCCCAAACTGGCACATTGCACTTTCATCAAGCGGGAACTCCAGTCTGTGACAACTGGGTCTCCGAATTGGGTCTCAGCGCAGTGCAGGTCTGTTCTCAGGCACGCCATGGCTTTCCAGAGAGCAGGAAGCTGCTTCTCGCTCCTCGACTCTCACCGTTATGAATTATTTTAGCCTCTGTTTCTTCCCTGCACGCATAATTGTGTTTGTATTTCTCTTGAGATTGACGACAGTCTGCCTTACAGAGAGGTGAGTTAAGAGCCCAGACTTTGGAGTGAGACAGCCACTGGGCTCTCAGCGGCATTAGTACCTGCTATGAGCCATCAGGCGACCTCTTGGTGTCTTAAACTCATCTGTAAACTGCGGTCCCGGGAGAATGCAGTGCGTTCGATGCGTGTACCATTCCCAGGAGCCGTGGTTGGGGCAGAAAACCATTTTCTTTATTTCATCAGCGTGATTCCCGTCCTTAGCACACATCTTTACTCTCATTCATAGAGCTGAGCGTCCACCTCCCTAACTGATGAGGTTTTCTTCAAGACACTCAGCCTGCCCCTGGGGCAGTGGTGGGCGTCCCCGTTTATACAGCGTGTGGTAGTTTACCAAGCGCTTTCGTAGACACTACTTCTTGTGATAAAAGAGAGTCCCGAATCCCAGGGAATGGCACAGCCGTCCATCTCTTTGGCCAAACCTGAAACATCCCCTTCCTTCCCCGCAGTCAGCCGCCGGCCCCCGTTCAGCCTAACTTGCAAGTATTTATTAGGCGCCCGCTGGACCTGCTCTGATGCGATCGCTGCGCTCTGTGACGTGGATCAGCGATGCAGCCTCGGGTCTGGGTCCCCTGTACAAATCAGTGCAACCAGCGCTGTCGTGAAAATGTATTACGCTTTCCTACTTTAGAAAGCCCTAGTACTCCCCGCTGCTGGCCGGCAGCATGGAGGGCAACTCCTAAGTCTTCATAGCAAGGCCTCTCTCCCTTCTCCAGCCTCATCTTTCGGCAGTTCCCCGCTGCTCACGTCCTCTGCCTCAGCCACACCGAGCCGGGGACCCCCACATCGCTCCCACCCTAGAGCCAGGCGTGCCCAACCTCTCCTCCGGAGCACCCTCCGGCCTGCCCGATCCCGCTCGCTGGGTAAGCCTCTGCCCCCCGCCATCTCTGAAGGGAATCACACCACCCTTACTGATCTCCCAGCTCCCTCGCAGGCACAGAAACTGCCCTATTTGTTAGCAAAGTACCTCAGTTTAAGTCAATGTTTACGAAAAGAGTGAGGAAGATCCTCGTAGCAGGCGGGACGGCAGGCAGAGCAGAGATCAGGACCGTTGCTGTGAGTTCAGCCTCACTTGGAGCTGAGGTGCTGGACTCACACGCGGCTTTCGCCACTCGGAGCCCTGGGTTCAGGCTTTTATCTCCTGTTCGGCATCTCCAATGTCCTGTCTTTACAATGAGGACGTTACAGGACCGCCACACCGGGGACACGGAGATATAAGGACTTAGAATGGGCTTTACATAGTACATCAAACACAGGACACGATCCATAAACGTGTCTTATCGTACAGATAATTTAGGACTACATAAGAGCTCTGCTGGTTAATACCCAGCTGACAACTGGAGTAATAGAACCCTCACTGTACTTTTTGGGTAGCTCGTCAGCAAACAAGTCTGAAATCCGAGTGACTGTTCTTTGTGCTCAGTCTCTGGGTTCCAGGCTCCATTTTCTTTGATAAGGCTTTCCAGACGACACCAGGCAGTCCTCCGGGAAGCGGCAGCTTGAGGAGCTCCTCGCGGTGTAGGCTTTGCAGATAGGGTGCCCCAGTCAGAACAGCAAGGCGCCGCCTTCTCTGGTGCTTTGCAGGTGGATAATCAAAAGGCTTTCCTGAAGGATCTGCTTCCAGAGCAGATCCTGCCCGCGTTCTGGGCAGTGAAGCGGGCCTCCCTGGTTTTCTAGTACGTCCTGTTCCCGTTGGGAAATCGGTGCCTCGGTTCAGGAAGTCATTACATTAGAGATGACGATGACCCAAGAAGTGAGCAGAAACCAACAGATGATTGCCACATCTAGGAAACTATCTGCCGTTTCCTGTTGGGACCCGAGGAAGTCTTGTTTCCCTTCACCAGAAAGGCTTGTTTATATCTCTCGCTCCTTGCTGGAACTCACGGCCGTCTCTAATCTGCCGCTCACAGATTTTATTCGTACAGTCCTTATAGTCATTCTTCCCACACATCCCACCCTCTCACTCTTCTGAAAGACTTCACAAGGGGAAGGTCTGAAAGCCGGGGCTTCTGCTAGGAAGAAGGCTCCGTGCAGCGGACTCCTGCAGCTTCCCGCCCTATTCAGACGCAGGATTGGGGGAGCCGCGGAGGGGCCTCCAGCACCCCGCCCAGGGCCTTCACCGCTGGGCTCCTGGTTTATCTTTGCCGTCTTCTCCCCGGGTGTGCTGGCTGCAGACGGCAAGCGGCGGGAGCCCGGGAGCCGCCATTCCTCTATTTATTTCCGTCCATCCTGAAGGATAATAATTGGGAGGAAGAGCCTTAGGAGTGTTGCTTCAGTTTGGATCCAGAGGTCTGTGTGTAACTGATGAAATCCTAGCAGAATCTGGATACAATTCAAGTTCCACTTTTTTTCATCATATTGAGAAATGCAAGTTCCTAATGCTAAACTGACAAACATGGAGAATTTTTTTGTTGTTGTTGTTATAATGCTGAAATAGTTTCAAAACAAAATCGTGCGCTGGTTTACTCCCAAGCGTTTGACCGTATCCTGTGCTCCATACGCTGGAGCCAATGGTATCATGCTGCCAAGTGGGTTTTCCTGAGAACGGCTGCTCCCTGTTATGAAACTGTGCCCTTCCTAGATTTGTTCTTTAAAGTCCTTATTTTTAAAAAGTGAGGAGGATACTAAATGATTTCCACATAAAACCTTTACTTGGGTAAATTTAAAGCCAGCAATACTACGTAGGCTCTGAAGTTAGGGAGGGAATTTTACTGATCACTAAAACTGCACAAAGGGTGAACAGTTAATGAAGGGACACTGGGTGCGGGGGCAGACAGTGTGGCATCTCTGTTTTGATTTGTTTTGTTTTGTTTTGTTTTGTTTTATACAGGGTCTCACTCCATAGTTCAGGTTGGCCTTGAATTCACAGCAAGCCTCCTGCCTCAGCCTCCCGAGTGCTGGGATTACAGGCATGTGCCACCACACTGGGCAGCATCTCTGTTCTGCCAGCTACAGATTGTGCTGCACTGTGATCTTTAAGGTCTCTTCAAGTGTGAATTTTCTATAACCTTTTGATTCCAAGTAGAGAAACACATTCAGCAAGTGCCTTCTGCTGAGACTGACCAGCCTAGAGACCCACCGTGTTGTTTAGCATGGGTTTGAGGAACGATTAGCTGGAGGATGGACTGCAGAATGCCCATCTTCCGAAGCTGGCCCCTTCTCTCTAAAATGCCCTGTGCAGAAGGCTCTCGTTCCTGCGCTCACCATTTTGCCCACGTTCTGTCACGACGGGGACAAAAAGCCTTTGATCTTGGTGCAGGAGACAAGTCCCAGCATACTCACTGTCCAGAGCCACCGGGAGGACCTCAGGGGGAATGGCACTCCTTCGCGAGTCACAGCAGAGCGGCCCCCTCTTCTCAGCCTTGGGCCCCTCTGCTCTGCGTGGGCCTGTGACCTCCCTGCCAGGAGAGCTGCCGCTTCCCGGGGAAAGAACACAGACACGCGTCCTGGCGTCTCGCATATGGTTAGAGTTTGGATACGGTTTGAGCGTGTCTCACAAAGGGTCACGTGCCAGGAACCTGGTGGCCGGCATGGTGACACTGGGAGGTAGAGGGCCTCGTCAGAGGTGGGCACAGTATGAGCTAATTAGGTCACTGGGGTGTCACTGCAGGAAGGTGCGAGTGTAGCTCCTGCAGAGTGACTTGTTATCACGACATCAAGGCTAGCACACTCACTTGGCTCCTCCTGCCTGTGGCTGGTTTCCTTTCCATTTCTCTGCCATACTGAAATATAGTCAGGGGCCAATGCATGCTGTTTAGACCCTCCAGCCACTAGGGTGACGGGTCAAACCAACCACTTTTCTTTATACACTATGTAGGCTCAGGTGTTTTCTTATAGCAACAGACAATGGACCTAACAAGCATCCTTAGCTACATCACAAGATACAGCGTAAAATACAGCCACGCTCAATCTCTCAGAGACCCAGTTTCACCGGCTGCAGACAGGGCTGCTATGCTGGTAACACGGACAACATGTGGAGAAGCTGCTGGCGGGGTAAATAACCATGAGATGCTGGTTGACTTCCACTCTGCATGTATGTGTGTGGCTGTGCGTCCCTTTCATCATTCCTGCTTGGCTGTTACCTCCCAACCACATGCAAAAGTCTGGCGAATGGCATTTGTTTTTCACTCCTCTGTGATTTTTCCTGTTTTGTTCATCTTTCATTCACAGGGTGGCACACCACATCACACATAGGAGGGTTTCCGTAAATATTTGCCAGATGAATGGAAAGACAGAAGTGAGATTTGGGGCACACCATGACTGAAGTGTTTTGGGGCTGAGGTGCTTCATTAAAATTTGTCAGCAGAAGTGCTGTGGGGAGCCCTTCCTTGCTGCTGCAGGTGAAAATGTCCCTTTTCTGCGTTACAAGAAGGTGAAGGCTTTTGGCTGCCTTTCACATAGAAAAAGGGAACCCAGTGGAATTTTCCAGGCTGGCGACTTTAGGGAACTACTGATATTTTTATAACATATGATGTTAAAAACAATTGTATGTGTGCCCAGAAACCTTTTAAGGCATGGATTTCAGCATCCAACTTTCTCTGATTTCAGAAATCTCATAAATGAGCAATACAGCCCTGCCATTGTTCTTGAAGTAAAAATCAGAGATCTGCAATTAATAGCAGCAAAAGAAAACAAACAAACAAAAAAATCAGCTGTGCTTTGCAAGGTGAGGCGGTGTGCTGTGCCTCGTTAAGAAGCCAGGAGGCAAGCGTGTATTGGGGGAGTGTTCCAGACAGGGACCCTGGCATGTGGCTGGATGGCAGTTTAGTTAATGCCACCAAGCATAGGCTGGTGAGAGACAAGGCAGCTGACCAACCATCATTTTTCTTCTCTCCTGGAGCCTTATGGGAATTGCACAAGCAGCTGAAAATTAAAGTGTGATTTGCAAAATGTGTTAAGGTTCTCATCCCATAAACGATTCAGCAGTTCAGGAAATGAAGCTCTGTGCAAACTTTTAAAAGTATCAATAACAGATGTGAGCCGAACACCGTGTCTGAGGTTTCCAACAGCCCTGGAGAGGCCGGCTACAGATCCGCACCCTGCCGAGCGGGGGTGACCTTGAGCGGGTCAGCAATGCGACCGCTGAGTTTTCCTCCCGCCTCGGCCCTCTGTGAAAGGATTAGTGAGGAGCGGCTTTCGCTGCAGCCGGGAGACGCACCGGAAGGTGAGGCCAGTGTGGGAACGGAAAGGGCGACAAGCGCCGTACTCACTGCTCGCTTGGAAGAGAGGAGTTCCGCGACATCGCCTTGGGTGACAAGTCATAGTCGCTGTCCGATCTGTAGAGAAAGGACTCTCTGCGCTGGCTGTGCCCGGGAAAGGTGGCGTGCAGTACCAGCCCTGAGGACGAGCCGGCCTGAGGGTCCAGCGGGCTCCGACCTGGGGAAGGGCCATTTTCCACGTCAAAGCTTGAAGAGAAAGCAGGAAACTCCGGTCACAACGCAAGTCACAGAGGAGGACAGAGAACATACATCCCGCGCTCACGTGTGGCAGGTCCACAAAGCTGGACACTCCGTGGACACTTGTAACCCTCAAAACAGTTCTGAGCTGCCCTCGCTATTCCCATACAGGAAACTGAGTCCCACAGAGGGATTTGTCCAAACCCACTATTAGTAAACAGTGACCCAGAGTGTGAGCCCGAAGCAGAGCCCATGACCCCTCAGCAGCACGAGCATCTTGGACGAGTTCAGAAAGGAAGCCAAGAGTGAAATGAAGTTGTGGTGATAACGAGCACCGCCAGTGGACACGGCTCCCCAGCTCTGGGTGTCAGACACAGAGCTGCCACAACAACGAGGTGTCTTCTGGCCACCAATAAACATCACAGTCCCGTTGAACACTCTGTGTGCATATTTCTAAGCATTTCGGGAACAGACTGTTACCCTGAAAACACCCATTATTTGGTTAATGGGAGGCCTGGCCTGAGATTTAATATTCATGTGCAAGTCTAACTTGCAGAAACGGACTTAATTAATCTGATACAGCCAGCTCTCGCCTGAAGGCTGAGGACGGCTCTCTGGGGGAGGGAGCCCTAGCAGGCCCCAGGGGAGGTGTGCAGTGAGGTTGCTGGGGTCTCCCTCACCCTGAAGAGGGGCTCTCAAGCCCAGAACCATGTGGTGTTTTTTTCCTCATGCCGCTCCTCCTCTTCCTACCCTTCCCTTCATCTCTTGGTCTTCTTCTTCCTTTTTGCAAAAGACCTCTCTCCCCCTTTCCTGTTATCTGTCTTTTATGTTGTGCCTTAATTTATTTAGAATTAAGGCTTCTCGTGTAAGAGAAACCACGAGGTATTTAAGCTTGTGTGTCTGACGTATTCCACTTAACGTTACAGTCTCATGGTGCACCCTCTTCCAACACCTGAGTTTTATCTTCTTTATAAGCCCACAGTTATCTGGTCAATGAATGAATAGACAAGAGTAGTAGAGATTCTGCCTCTTGTCTTCTCTCCCTATCCTGGTATCTCCTTTGCACTGTGTCCTTCCTACGTTCTCCTTTATTGGTCCAAATCCATTTTTCTTGCATATGGGACCTGCATTGGCCTCCAGTGGGCAGCAGCCTTGTCCCTAGTATTTCTCTATATCACACGCTGCTCCACGGCCAGCACTCTGAAGAGAGGGGTGCGGGGCTCAGGTGCTCCTTTTCCAAGTTGGACCCCAAGAGCTGGCTTCCTTCAGAACCATCCAGCTGCCATACATTTTAAAAATGTTCTCTGTTCCTTTCTTTCACTAATTTTGACAATGCTGCTCTCTTTGGGTGGATTTTCGCTTATATTTCTTCATTTTACAAAGTGCTTCCTAATATATTATTTCACTGAATGCTAAAAAGCAGGTGACCGTGTAATATGATTCTACTGTGCATTTGAGGTACATAAAATTTAGGAACACACAGACACCTCGCTTAAAGTGCTGGAGCAGTAGTTCCTCTGCCCACTTCCCCCGGCAGAAATGCTCTCAGACCCTCACTCACACACAGAGAGCGACAAATCTTATACCTGCTTCCGTAGGCATACATATCTATGATGACGTCTAATTTATAAAGTAGGCCTACTAAGAGATTAATGGCAAATAATAAGATAGCATAATTTTAACACTATACTCAAATTATTTAAAACTTATGAACTATTTCTGGAATTTTCCACTTAATGTTTTTGAACCCTGGCTGACTGCAGTCACAGAAACCATGCAAAATGAGACCACAGACGCTGGAGGAGGCAGGTCAACTGTAATCTACAGACGGGGCAATGGGAGAGCCAGGCTTCCAACTCGTCTCTTCACAGTTTTGGACTGCCCTAATCCCAGAGTTCCAAAATGGGCCATGGGACGGTGGACTGTGATTTCCTTTCAGTCTCTGATTTACAAAAAAACATGTTCTCGGCCAGGATGTGGGAGGCTGAGGCAGGAGGATCAGTGAGCCAGTCTGGGCTACCAAATGAGCTCCAGGCCTGTCTGATCTACAGAGCAAGACCTTGTCTCAAAAAACCCAAGCCTATCCCAAACCAAACCAAACCAACAGAAAATAATAATGACAGCCCCAGACAACCTGCAAACAACTCCAGGAGCCTGATAGAAAGTGGCCCGTGAAACTCTGCTAAGTAAAAGGATGAAGGCTAAGGGTGAGTCACAGCAGTCCAGTATGTACGTAAGGTTTCAAGATGCATGGGTGGGTTTCCCAGCAGGCAGGTGGGTGGGTGGGCAGCAGGCGGGCAACTGCTCACCCGGCCCAGCCCTGCAGCCGGCGGGCTGGGAGGTGACCACGCTGTGAGCCACCCAGGCCGCAGCAAGTGAGGGGCAGTGACACCAACTGGCAGACCTCCCTCGATCGGCACGAGTGGCTGAGCAAACTAAAGAGCCCCTTGTGGAGGCGCAGAGTCTGTGAGTCCTGAGGCTGGCGCTCAGCTCCTCCTGAGGGCAGGAGGGGAGGGTGGGATCGCACGGAAGTAATGGCGGCACAAGCTTTGGAGTTCACGTGTGCGCTCCTCTGGTCTGCGTCTGCTCGGCCTGCTGGATACCGAAACAACTAACTACTGGCAGCTGGCATCCCCCGCCGCCCCAGGGCCCTCCAGGATGGGCTGCATGTTGTGACAATCCAGCAGCCAAGGGGCTGGCCTGGGGAACAACCAGGGACCTCCCGCCCCAGCCCGTGGCCTGGCTCCACTTCACCGGTCAGTGCTCATGTGAGAACCAGTCACGACAAGCTGTACCACTCCTGCGTGTACCTATGCCAAGGCTCAGAAGAGATGCCCAGTGGGTGAGCCCACCTTGCTCTCAAAACCTTCTCCAGGCTGGCTTCCACCAGGGCGAGCTCTGCCCTCTTCCCCACTAGAGCCATTTGTGCTGGGCAGAGGGTACGTCCACAGAGCATTTTCCCGGCCGTGAGTGTCCCGGGGCAACCTGTCCCTCGTACTCGTTGGCATCCAGAAGCTCTCCCCTGCTGCGTAGGCAGGGGCTAGGCTCCGACTCCGACACCCAGACTCCCCCCATGCCATCCCTCTTTGGATGGGTTTTCTGGCTCCCTTCCCCTGCCTACTCTCACAGGAGGTTTGCTGGAATTTAGAAGCAGTCTGCGTGAGACAAATGGCCTTTCATATTCCCTGGGGCACTGTTTCAAAGCAACCAACCCAGATGCACAACTCTGGAACAAGCATGAATCACCAACCAGACACCAGCCCCAGTCACAGCAGAATCAGCGGGCAGACATCACAATGCATCCCACAGATCCGGGGGCAGAGAGAGTGCGGGCAGGGGGGACGGGAGACAGCTCTGACAAGCGAGGTGAACGCCCCACACAAGCCGAAACACAACTGGCGGGGAAGGCGAGTCTGCCACGGCAGGAGCAAACACGCAAGTTAGGCCATTTACTTAGGGTGGTTCTTGCCCCTGCCTTGGTCAGGACACACATTTCACCTTTAGGCTTCTTGAGATTGAAAAGCCACCGTGGAAGTGATACAAAACGCGGTATACAACCTGGACGAGAGAGAAAAGCATAGCGTCCTTACTACCAGTTTAGAATTTTTTCATCTGAATTTTCTTCCCGCTGTGGGTTTGGATTCTGATTTTTTTTTCCCGCAAGGTTTGACCATATATGGAAGCTTCTAGAATTATCATTTTTATTGGGCTCCTTAATAGCTCATCCAGTAGTTGTACCACAACTCTCTTGACATTTTCTTTCCACTGGTCATCCTGTGCATGATTCTGAACAGGCTACAGTTGGTACCTTTGATTTCATTCAAGGAAATTTCAGGTAGAGGAAGCATGTGGCCTCACGTGCTTCAGAACATTTGATGAGGATGTACGCAGTGAGACAGAGAACAAAGGTGAATGTTCAATTTTAAAAGAAAATTATGACACTAAAAGACACGTTTTAATTAATGCCCTAAAAACACTCCCTTCACGTCAATATACTTACCGCTCACTTTTGCCACTTTCTGAGGCCGTTCCTCAGTCCTGCCCCTTGAGCGTCTTTAGTTGCTCTGCCCTGGCTGCCTTGATGTCCTGAATCAATTCAAAATGCTTCCTTTTCATGGTCACTTCGAGTTAGGGGAAGAGCCAGAAGTCCCATAGTGCCATATCTGGTGAATAAGGTGGGTGAGGACACATGGTTCTTACAAGCTGCCTTTCCATGGAACGGTGCTTGGCAGCTGGATTCACCATATTTTTGATCACACCACATGAAGGCACTCACAGAGACCAACTTTCAGAACTGCTTCAGCAAGGGCAAGAGCAGAGGGATCAGCGTGCCTGAATCAAGGAGGAAGAGTTGGGGTGGTCAATGGCAATGTTTTTTTCACTAATTCGTTTTTTAAATTTTTCTGAAATATTCACCGTATTTCCCGATCGCACCATTTCTGCCTGCCTGGAGCAGGTTGCTCATATCCAGCATGTGAGCAGAAACAGTGCTGGCCATGGCCTTTCTTCTGGGGCCAACAACCCCTCTTCCCGGTCCTGCTTTGGGGTGTGCAGGACTCTGCTCCCTGGACCCGCCTGCCTTGGTTGACCTTCCGTGGTGAGTCCGTGGCTTGTGATCTAGACCATTTTACCACTTGCTCTGCTCCGTGTCCTGAGGTCTCAGCTCCTGAGGGAGCGGCAGCAGGTAACGGCGGAGGTGAGTCATGAGGGTCCCTGGGACTGCAGTGCCCTTCTCATGCTGTCTCCAAGACCCTGGCTTCTCCACTCAGCTTGGATCACCTTCTCCAGGGACACTGGAGCCCCATGTGGCTTTAGGTGCTTGTACACACATGCAGCATTGCATTTCCTTTCCACAGATCCGGCCCGGAAGAATGTGCAGGAGCCCAGCTCCACGAGCCCCTGCGATATCCAAGCCCATGCCTGCTCGAGCCCCTTCCCTAAAATAGCACAGAACAGACACACCCCCGGACAGCCAGCTCATCTCCGGGTCGCTAGTAGCACCTCATGCCACATGAGCACTAGGGAGATCACTGGTACATGGCACTTTGTGGAGAACGCTGCTAGGATAGCATCTGTACAAGCACCACACAGAGTGTCTCCTCACAGAGTTTCTCTGTGGCTCACCAATCTGCAGCCCCCAGGGACACAGAGGGCTGACTACTTTAGCACAGCACCTGCACTTTTCTGTCCGGTTCTCCATTTGTCTGGCTTCTTCCCAGGAGACTGTTACACTCAGGAAATAAATATTATTTGTTCATCTGCACCTGAGCCCTGTGAGTGGTGGGTCTTCCAACGGTTGTCTGAACTGACCCAGGAAACCATCAGGTGGCGTGCACATTTTTCTCCTGCCCTCCCCCTCCAAAGCCGGGGCACAGATTTCTCCTGCCTCCATCACATGAGTCTGTGGAGGTGTGGCTTCAGTTTCTCTAATGAATCATGTGGAGGCAATGATCCAAAAATTTTTCAAAAAGAATTTTTTTAGAGCGTACTGTGTTTTCCCTGAGCAAAACAGACCTGCATAGAAACATCTCCAGCTTAGACAGCTGAACAGACAAAGTTGCTGCCCTGACCCCTGAGGGGACGAGCGCTCTTCTGCTGGCTTCCGTTCGCTCTCTCATCCCCATGTGTGTTTATAAACCGGCTGTCCTCTGCCCCACACCCCCTGGTGGCCTCCGCTGCCCGGGAAGCTCACAGCACCGGTCCTGGGTGGTGACAGGAGGTGCCAGCAGGTGGCAGAAGACCCCGCTCCTTCTCACTCCCAGCCCCAATCTGAGCCCTGGGGCTGCTCAGAGAGCAGACCCAGCCTTCTTCAGGAGCCTTTGAGGGAAAATGAGGGCTACAGAACCAAACCATGAGGTTCACAGGAAACCTGTGATTAAACCAGGAGACGCTTTACTTATGAGAACTCTAGCGAAGCCAGGCAGTTGCAGAATTGCCTGCAATTGTCCCCAGAATTATCTCTGCAAACCCCAGTTCCTGGAACAAAGGCTCACGGAGCAGTGTTCCAGGCAGAACTCATTTCTGGATCATGGGCATCTTTCTTTGTCAACTCAGCATTCTCAGGCGGTCCTCTCTGGCTTGCCCTGACAAACAGGCTCCCTGAAAAGACTGCGGGTCCACAAGACAGGTTTAAACTCAAGAGTCCAGCAGAACTGCTTCCCTCCTTCTGGGGAGAGAGCTCTGCTGTCTCCAGCTTGCCTTCCTTCTCAGAAACCAGTCCCTGGGTGTCTTCTGCCTCGCTGAGTTCTCCCTGCTACTCTGGTAAGCCAATTCTCTCGGCTTAGTGTCAAAAAGGAAAGAGATGAGGCCCCAGCGTGAAGCTTCATTTTAGAAATCTGAGTGTGCGACTTCTTTTTATTACTCCCTGCCATCTGTACCCAGGTCCTCCCTGCGCATCCCCTCCATCCCTTCTGGAGCCCGGCATCCGAATGATGCCCTGCATTTCTCCGGTTTGCTATCTGGCCTCCCCCATCGGACTGTGTCTTCTTTGAGGCAGGAACCAGGCCTCGCGTTTTTGTATTTCCAGACCCCGAAGCTGAGTCTCACACCAAAAGGCACACACAGTACTTGCTGAGTGAGCACAAGGAATTCACAGTCTCTGTCTGTCACCTGACGCAAAGTTCCTCTTGGCTTAGACCCTCCGGCAGGTACAGACCACAGCGGAGCTCCTAAGAGAGGGCACTGTGGCCTTCTGGCCTTTCACAGCCTGGTCCTGTCCTCCCTTCAGTACCCTGGCCATGCCGTCCCAGGACATTTTGCTGACAAGAACTATTTTGTCTATAATAAGGTGTACGTTTGTGTACGCCTACATGTGTGGCAGGGGTGTTCATGTGAAAATACTGTTTCTTTGATGTTCTGTTAGAACAGATTCCCCCTAGTCACAGTCAGAAACGAGCACCTTCAAATGCTGCGTTATACTTTTGATGAGAAGAAAGAGCTATTTAGCCATTTACTAATGCACTTACAATGGCATCACCTCGGTGTGCTGTCCGGCTCCTGCAGAGGGCAAGCTGGGTGGGACTTGCACCTTTACTCACAGTGTGACAGTGACAAGCATGTTTACGGCTGGCAGGAGCCAGCCCTAATTTCTAACACAGGCCTGAACCCAGCGGGATAGCAGCCAGGGGTAAGAGAGCCCATGTCCCCCTCTGTCACGACTACAGCAAGATCTTGCAATTCAACCCCAAGAATCTGGTTCCAAAGTCTATGGCTCTCCTTCCCCCTACCAGGAAGGAGAATGCTGCTGTGTGACTCATCTGAATTCTACCAGCAGCTCCCCGTTACTTTCTGTCTTTCCCAGGGGTTTTGAAAATTACATTTGTGGCAACAATCCCAAGCTACTTTCTCCAGAAAGGCTTAACCAGAGGCAGCGCCGCAAGGCTGCGGAGCTCTGGGGCTCCTGGATCCGGTCCAGCTCCTGCTCTGTGAGGGACAAGCCGATAGGAAGCAGGGACTCCCTATTCCCTGCCCCGCACTCCGCAGCATCTCTCCACCGAGACGAAGCTGTGGGTAGGAGACCGCCGGGTGCCTCCATGATGAGACGTCTCATGGCTTTTGGGAGAGACTAAAGATTGGCTCTCAGGTGTGGCCTTGTGTTGATGGTGACGATCGTTCACTCATTCAGAACATTTTTTACTGAGTGCCCACTGGGGAACAAGGCATTGCTGTTGGCTTGAGAATAGAGCAACGTGCAAGACAGAAAGGTCCTTGGGCCAAGGATGCGCCATAGGTGACCCAGTGAGAGAGATTCGGGTCATGGTGATAGCCACAGAGGAAGAAGAGGAAAACGCAAGGGTGTGGTAGAGACAGTTCGGAGAACGCTGCTGTAGTCCACGGGGTCAGCAGGGTGGCCAGCAGGCCCACCTGTGATAGCCACGTGGTCCACCCATGATAGCTACCCCTCCCCTCTTTCTCGGGTGATGTCATCTGAGTTGAGGTCTGATAAAGGTTATGGCAAAGATTTCTTTGTTCTTGGATTCTTGCTTCATTTCTACACCCCTTTCAGCAAAGGACTGGTCAGATGATGCTTGGAATTTAGTGTCAATTACTGTATTACGCTGATGACTTAATTTTCCCTGTGCTTGAGCTTCTTTCTTAGCTGGGTTAGTTGTTCTACAAGAGTATATAGTTATAGTTGTTATTATGTAAGTGTGTGTAAGTATGCATTGTTATTATATATTAGTATACATCAGTTCATATATACACACCTTATCATATATGTCTACATTAATAACTAAAATAATAACTGTAGTTATTTTAGTTACAATATAATTACATCTATATTAATGTGTAGGTATCTGTGTACCTGGATACCTAGGTCTGTCGCATAACACTTGTCTAGCACATGGTTAGTTTACTAGTCTTCCCTCAGAGGGCTGTGTTTGTAAAGGTACAGAACACCTGTTCTGTATACTTTACCCCAGTGCACAGGGCCACGTCTGTCTGGCTGTAGGCACTTAATAGAAGTGTGATGAATAAACAAGTGAAAGAACCAATGACTTGGGACTGAGGAAGTTCCATGAACTCCGCTTGATCTCCATCACAGGCAGCACCCGGGGCTTCTCCAGTGAGGACTGAGTGGTGTGAGAAACGAGTCAGACCTTGCTCCCTGCTCTAATCAGCTGCTCACAGCTCTCCCGTGAGGAAGAATTAAGGGTCTGCTACAAACACCACCTCTTCCACAGGACGCCCACCCGAAAGAGATGGCCAGCAACCGCACAGCGCAGCACCCTCATCGCTGGGCATGGATGGGGTGAGAGATGGGGGTACCACAGAAATCCCTCTCCATGGTCCTTTGCAAAAATCTTTCCTCTGCTGAGGACTTTTCTTGGGAACTATTTTAGTTACCACTTGAGATCTTTTTTGGGGGTTAACACATTTCTCCAAAGAAACAGAACTGCAAAACGAATGCCAACACCTAATTTTTCTAATGAGGCTGTAAGATAGAGGCCATTTTTAAAGAGCTTTGTTTCATATGCACAGAAACGTATTTTGTTATGATCCTTAATAACTTCACATTGTGTTAATAACTTCACTTTGTGTTATTCCTATTATACTATTTGATGCCCAAGAAAACCAAGACATGATACAAATGATCTTACCTCATAATTACAAGACCATTTTTTTTCTAGAAAATTTACAACGTATCCTATCTATTTCCAGGTTAAAAAATGTGTTTAGGAATAAGAATATTATAATGTGAGTGCAAGTTTCTTTCTGCTTTCTAATTATGGTTGAAATTTCACAGGCTAACTCTCAAACTTTCCTTGGTTAAAATCTGCTAAGGAATCTGATGACTCTTAACAGTAAGAGTCACTTTCTACAGCACAGACATTCTTAGGAAAGATGAGGTCCCCTGATGGGACACTGTATTTGTGAAGGAAAATGCTTTTCAGGGAGATTTTATACAGGGTATGGGAATGACCTTTTGTGTACCCAGTATGCACTTTGGGTATACAGGTCTGTTGTGTCTACCAGTGTATTACCTAGTAGTATCTAGCACCTGCCTGGGACATGCTGCTAGTTCTGAACAAATGCCTGCTCAGGGGATTAATATGTGCATAGTAGGTCACCCTACTGTGTGTCTCAGACTACATTCTCTACTTTCTAAAAGAAGTTGTAAGAGATATTCCAATGCTTTTTTAACGAGATATAAATACTCCAATTTATAAGTGAGGTAGACTTGCCAATAACAAGATCAATTAATTAAATAAAATATTTACTGAGAAGTAATGGTGCCAGCATTCAGGAGCTCACAGGCAATTAGGGAAATGAGAATAATCTGGGAAAACAAGCTCTTCCTCAACCAGGGACAGCTTCAAGAAATTACTGCTTTTGTAAATTCTCACATGCCATGTGGAAGTCATTTCTAGAAATGAGTTGGAAACCAGTACCTGAAATACTGCAGAGATGGACAGTTAGCCTCTGTCTGTACACCTCAGTGATGCGGAATGTATTAACCCCAGGAGACAGTGCACTGCAGTTTTGGGTTGATTTAACTCTTCATGACTTGGGCCAGGAAACGTAAATGTCTGTTAAACTTCAGCTGCTCTCCTCCTGAGTGGCCCACACTCACCGGCTCCCCCTCTGTGTCAGCGCAGCCCCCTCCTCCTCAGTCACACCAAGCAGTCATCTGTAATTTTATTTCCTTTCTTTTTCCTGTTGGCCAACACGTGCTGCCCGCCCTGTAGGGAACCACCTGCTTGATGACCATCGTGGCTTTAGGCACACAGGTTTCCAACAGGATGAAGGCTCCAACTGATCTCCTTGCTTCTGCTCCCCGCTGCAGCCATTTCTCCAAACCTTCTGCCACGACAGCAAGATCAGTCTTGAAACAAAAGTATAGTAAAAGCACGACGCTGCCCTTGGAATAAAATCCAAACTCCTTTCCACAGACTGCAAATCTCAAGACTCCTCTTGGGCGTCCCACCCTCTGCCCAGGGAGCTCCAGCTCCTGGATGTCTTTTGTGTTTCAGAAAGGTGGCATCTTTCCCACCCCCGTGTCTTCCACTCATGTGCTCTGTTTACTGGTGATCTTTCTTGTTTCTAACGCTTCCAGCTCATAGACAAGCTGAGCGAACATCTGTTCAAGGAATAAATAAATGCTGGCTTCTCTGCTTGTTTTCTCTTCTGTTCTTTGCATGGCTGCTTGATCATTCTTTAAGGGTTGGGTTAAGTCACTTATTAAAAAAGTTTTTCTCCCACTAATTAATAGGTCACTTTTATTTGGAGTACCTAGTCCAGCTGCTAGCTACATTTATGTTTTTTTCAAAAAATTGTCTCCCTTTCTTATAAGACTCCTAGCCTTGTAAGGGCCATCTGTTGTGTCTACCAGTGTATTAACTAGTAGTGCCTAGCACTGCCTGGGACACCTGCCTGGGACATGCTGCTAGTTCTGAACAAATGCCTGCTCAGGGGATTAATATGTGCACAATAGACTGTGTGGGTATAATGAACACCACCAACGACATCAGGGGTTCAAAGCAGACCTGCTCATTCATATGTTTTTAAAGGGTTTCTTCAAGGGCTAGGGATGTAGCTCAGAGTCCCAGTGCTTGCCCAGCCTGACAAAGCCCTGGGTTCAATCCCCAGCACCACAGAAAAAAAGGAGAAGAAGGAGGAGGAGGAGGAGACAACAAAATTAATCAGCATTTCTTCCTTTGGAGAGAGAATTATTTATTTCCTGACTTCTGGCCAATTCCCACAGCAATTCTAAGGAAACTCAAATTTAAAATATCAGTTGATGTAAAAACTGGTCACAGGTTTGAAATGTTCTCTTGTGGTCATTACTCTGAGCTGATTTCAGAAAAGGAGACTGGCTGTCGGATCACATTTCATAAATCATTAGCTTCAAGCAGGTGCGGTTCTCCATCAGGGATGCATTTCCAGTCCTGCGGTTGTAAATGCCATTACTTAACATTTTAAGAACTTTGTACCTAAAAACTAATTTATATTCTCTTGAGAATGAATAGGCCATCTATCTCCTTTGTGGTTGAAGTAGGAGGACAGGGGGAGTGGCAGTAACTCAAATAACAACCATAAAATTGGAAATCAATGCCTCAGCCTCCGGCTGACATAGCACTTAATATCGTTTACGTCAGTTAACATCTGGCCCCCAAACGTTATCAGTTGTGAACACCACACCTGCAGACAGCCTGGCATTTGGATTTCAAGCATGCTCTTTTGGATGGGAGGAAGAGAGGCAGGAGAGGGGGAGGAGAGAAAGTAGGGGTAGGAAACCGAGATCCCGGAACTTTTCCTTCATTACATAGGCAACAAAGTACGGGAGAGCTGGGTATCTTTTCCTCGGAGGTATTGAGCACGCACGTTGTGTTGGTGTTGGCCAGCATGTGGAATACGTGGCCTCATTTCTCGGTGCTGATCACCTTGGGGGGAAGGAAGGAACTTGTTTTCATGGGCAGGAAGACTGAAGTTCAAAGAAGTTTAACTTGCTGACAACCACTCTACCAGCTATCTAATGGCAGATCCTAGATTTAAACCGAGTTTGGTTGGATACATTACAAATCCATTGTCTGCAAACATCTGTTCTTCCTTACAGTTACTCCAGGTCAATGTTCTTGATTTTATCTGTGGCCGGTCACTCTCTTCGAAACCCTGCCCACCCTCTCCCCTGTGGAATTTACTACTACAAAACAGTCTCGCTCTCCACATCCTCACTTTCCATACTGTGCACCCACAAATAATCAAACTGTACAGATTTATATCTAAGACACACCAGCCCATGAGCAAAAATAGCTGGAAAGTCTTCCCTCAGGGCTATGAAAGTTGAGAGATCTCATCACCAAGCTGAAATCTAAGAAATGTTAAATGAAGTTCTTTGAGCAAAAGAGAAATAACAGCAGGTGGAAATCTGGGTCTACACAAAGGAATGAGAATTTATCATTCCTTCTCATTCAAATCTCTTGAAGGTAGTCTACAATAAAGATCTATACTGAAAAGCCTAAGGTAAACATTAAAACTGTTTAAACAAAGACTTAAAGTAAATAAATAAAAGAAAGAAAATGGAGGCATGAAATAATTATCCAAAAACAGTGCAGAGAAAGAAAAACATAGCACGAACTGCTAAACTAAACTAAATTTGGCCTGAGTTGGCCTCTATACTTTGAATACTTGCACAATGATCTGTAACCCAATTCAGTACCCAAACAAAGGGCAGGTCTAACTTTAAGAGTATGCTTTTGGGACTTCCACCTAGGGGAGACTCAGGCAGTCCTCAGTCCATGACAGGCCTCTGAGGCAAATGAGGCAAATGCCCAGCTGTCACCAATCGAGCTACTAAGCCTCCCTTCCATAAGTGCTGAGTGAGGGCATGAAGCTCTCAGAAGTTCTCTGGTTCTGAGGATTTTCAACAATGCAGCTCTGTTAAATTTAATTTGTCTGAAGTTTTTCCTTTTAATAGAATAGATACAGTAAGTAGGGAACAATAGCACTGTAGATTTAAATCTGGCTGTTTCAAGAATCTCTTTAAATGTAAATGGTCTAAACACAATAATTAAAAGGCAGATATTTTCAAGAAGGATAAAAATGTGTGCTCTGACTCTAATGACCACTCTAACTATATAAAGACACAAAAAGTTTAAAGGAAAAGGGATGGGGAAATATATATTGTGATGGCACTAATGAAAAGAAATCGAGAGTGGCTATGTTTATAGCCTGCTTTATTAGCAGATTCTGGAGCCAAAAAGTATTACCAGGAATAAAGAGGAGCATTTCATAATGATACAGGCGTCAATTTATATACTAGAAGATGTGTTAATTCTAAATGCTCACGCGCCTGATAGCAGAGTTTCAAAACACATGAGGCAGAAACTGATAAAGCTGAAAGGAAAAATAAAAACATTCACAATTATGGCTTCAGTAATTGATAGAACAAATAGAAAACTCATAAAAAGAAGGAAGACTTGAACATTATTAGTCTGGCCTAATTGACAGAACATACTTTTTTTCTTTCTTTTCTTTTTTCTTTTTTTGTCTATTTGAGACAGGCTCTCACTATGCAGTTCAGGCTGGCCTTGAGCTCACTTTGTGGGCTAGGCTGGTCTCGAACTCACAGTGATCCTCCTGCGTCAGCCTCCCAAGTGCTGGGATTATAGACATGCACCACCATGCCTGACCAGAACATACACTTATCAATAGCTGAATACACATTCTTTTCAAGTACACACAGAACTTTACCAAGATAGACAATATTCTAACCTCTAAAGGAAGTCTGAATATATTTCTCAAGAAGTCCAAGTCTTACCAACTGTATTCCCTGACCAGGGTGAAACTAAGTTAGAAATCAACAATAGAAAGATCCCTGATGAAGGCCCAGTTGTTCAGAAACCAAACATTCTAAATAATTCATAGGTCAAAGCCAAAATCAAAAGAGGTATTTAAAGTGTTCTGAACTGAAGAAAAAGGAAAACATTACGTAACAAATTTTGTGAGATGCTGAGAAATCAGTATCTATATGGAAATCTATAGTACAAAATGCCTTTACCAGAACATAAGAAAATAAATGACTTTAATATCTAACTTAAGAAATTACGGAAATAAAAACAAATGAATCAGGGGCTGGGAATTTAGCTCAGCGGCAAAAGCGCTTGCCTGGCAAGTGCAAGGTCGTGAGTTCGGTTCCTGGTACCGGAGAAAAACCAAAAAAAAAAAAAAGAATCCCAATAAGCAGAAGGAAGAAAATCAAAGATAAAATACAGAATGAAAATAAATACAGAGAAAAAGAGCTCTTTCCTGATAGAAATATCAACAAAGCTAAACAACTTTTTCAACAAATAAAATTCATAAACTCTACTCAAATTTAAAACCACAATAGGTTCTTTGAGTGTTCAATAAAATTCTGAAACTTCAAGTCAGATTTTGAGACACATGAGAGATAGAGATAAAGAGCGAGAATTCAAGCCACCTATATCGGGAATGAGAGAGGACACAGTGGAATAGATCCTAAGGGTACATTATTATGAAGAGGAAAGGCAGTAGTATGAATGACTTTAATGCCAGTAACAAGATAGAAAAAGGATGCACCATGCACCTTGAATGTTAAGTGAGAGAAATCAGGCACACAAGCTTAAATATTGCATGGCTTCTTTTGCATGAGAAATCCAAAACATAAATGAAGAGCAAAATTAATGATAGATAATAGGAAGTAGGGAGAGAGATCTTTTGCAAATCCCTCCCTCCCATCCAGGGAGGGAGAGAGATCTTTTGCAAATCCCTCCCTCCCATCCAGGGAGGGAGGGAAGGAAGAAGGGAGGGTACTGGAAAAAGAACTGAGATGTGTCATGTACATGCACCAGCTAACCACAGGAAACGTGATCACTGTGTACTACAAACATGCAGAATCAAGATAGATCATGTACAGGTAGAAATTCCCTGTGATGAATGTGGTCATTATGCATATCAAAAGCATATCACTAAACTTAGTTAAAATATAAAAATTGAGGAAAAACATGAATAGGCTTGCATATGTTATAGAAATTAAATTTTAAACTTTAAACCATTTGTACAAAAAAAACCTGCCTGCAAAAATTTAAGGAAATCGCATCTCTCATACCATCCTTCTAAAACATTGAGGATAAGAGAATACTCCAGAACTCATTGTAAAAGGTCAAGCTATCTCTCATACCAAACTCAAAGAAAAGCAACCTCATAAAAGAAAATTGCCCATAATGTCCCTGTAACACAGATGGAAAAATTCTGTGAAAAGTTGTAGCAAATCAACTCTAATAGTATTTGAAGATTACACATTATGATCAAATGGAGTTTATCTAAAAAATATAAGGTTAAAAAATATATAAGGTTATTATAATACTCAGAAATCAATATAATTGGGTTTAGTGGCACATGCTTATAATCTCAGTGCTATGGGAGGCTGAGGCAGGAGGGTTGCAACTTTGAGTCCAGCCTGTGTAGTTTAGTGATTCAGTGACACTCCAAATCAAAATAAAAGATCAAAAAGGGCTGGAAATGTGTCTCAGTGTGATAGCCCTGGGCTCCACCCCCAGTACTACAAAACAAAGCAAAATAATTAATGTAATTCAACATACTAAAGACAGGAAAACAAATCAAAAAGAGACATATAAATGTAGAAAAGGCAATTAACAAAGTCCAACATCCATTCCTGATTTAAAAAGAAAAATTTCTATAAAACCAATAATAAGAAAATTCTTTAATTAGGTAAAGGGTGTTATTGAAAAACAGTCAGCTAACATCATACTTTTGGGTAAATTACTGACTTATTTCTCCCTACAATGAGAAGGAGGTGGGAATTTGTATTCTTAACTCTGTTCACGTTACACTGGAGTTCTATCAGAGCAGCGAGACAGACGCAGACACGGAAGCATCTACACCGCAAAGGAGGAAGCAGCAGCATCTGTACTCGTAGAGGACTTGGCCAGCTCTGTAGAAGACTTCTAGTGGAAAGCTGGGGTAACACAGACGTGACAGGTGAACAGCTAAACTGTGATGTGTCCTTATCACGGGTCACCACGCAGTGGCAAGAAGGGACGAGATGCTGATTCTTGCACCAACGCGGACGAATCCTAAACAGTCATGCGAGGGAAAGAGGGCAGATGAAAGGGCGGGCGCTGTGTGCTCCTCTATGTAAAGTTCTGGAAAATAAAATTGATCTCGAAGGACAGACAGCAGACCGATGCTTTCCTGGCTGTGGCAGAGCGTAGTGGGGAGGCATGGCGGGAGTTGCAAGGGGAAATCTTGGGGTTCGATGGAAGCTCCAACATACAGGGGGTTTTATTGTTGTGCACATGTTGGGATTTTATTTTATTTTTTTGAGACAGGGTCTTGCGTTGTTCTTCAGGGTGGTTTTGAACTCACTATGCAGCACAGGCTGGTCTCCAGCTCCACCCCACCCTCCTGGCTCAGCCTTCTGAGGGTTACAGGCATGCGCCACTGTGCCTGGCCTTGGAATACTGTGTTTTAAAAAGTACATTATTTGCATGTTGTGTGTACCTCAATAAAGATGTTTTTGTAAAAATGCAAAGGACCTGTGATTGCTGCACGTGATCCTCCACCGCATGCCTTATTTTTGGGGCACTTCTTTTTAAACAAAACCTCAAGAAGTCATCTTTCAAGAGATAACAGACTTATACGCTGTTGGTAGGAGTGTAGAGTGGTGCAGCCATGGCAAAAAATAGCACATATATAAATTCCTGAAGAAATCCAAAGGAGACAACCTGATGGCCAGTCAGCCCTCCTCTGAGTGCACTCTCTCAGCCGAGGGAATCGCCACCTCACAGAGGAATCTGCCTCCCGTGTTCACTGCTCACTGTTCCCAACAGCCAAGAGACAGAAGCAACAACAGTGTCCTCTCATGGATGAAGAGGTAAAGAAAACACGGGACAGCCATGTGTGGCAGCTTAGCCCTGTAACCCCAGCACTCCGCAAGGCTGAGTCAGGAGGAGAGCCAGTTTGAGCCCAGTCTGGGCAACTCATTAATACACTATCTTGAGATAAAAATTTTAAAAAGGGTTGGGAATGTAGTTCAGGGACAATGCCTTGGATTCACCCCCAGTACCACCAATAAATAAACAAACAAATAAATAAATAAATAAGAAGGAAAAAAGAAAACGCAGCACATGCACATTCAATAGAGTACCATTCACCTTTGGAAAGAGAATTGGTCATTTGGTGTGACAGGGACAGACCTGGAAGGTACTGTGCTAAATGAAGTAAGTTGGACACAGATTGAAAAATATTGCGTGAGTTCACTGATGGAGTTTGTGTGTGTGTGTGTGTGTGTGTGTGTGTGTGTGTGTGTGTGTTTGTGTGTCTACATGCACATAAGCACGTGCAGAAACACAAAGGGAAAGAGCATGAAAGAGTGGTTTCAGGGATGGAGTGTGGGAGAGGAGGGCCAGGAGTGGGAGGTGTAGATGAAAAGCACCTAACCTAGAAGATGTGTGCCATGGACACGTCTAGAGACCTGAGGTACATGTTGGTTAAAATTAACAAAACGGTGCCATACTAGAGGATTTCGTTAAATAGGTAAATTTTAGCTGCTCTTGTCACCCAGAAGTGTCCCAGCGGGAGAGGACAGAATTGCTGACCTGCTTCACTATGGTAACCACTTCACCGTCACCTACATCCCGAAGCATCAAGTGCGAGCCTCAAACACACTTGAAATTCACTCAAAACTGAAATGCAGTGGTGCTAACATTTGAGCCCTGCAGAAAGCAAGCCCAACCTGCACTGGATCTAAAATGCCGCAGGGAACTTTAAAAGGCAAGTTGTTTGCATTGCTGTCTCTGTCCCCCACCCCTTTTCTTCTCGACACACTACACTAAAGATTGGGCCCACAGCTCTTCCACAGAAAGCCCTCTGATCAGGAGCTTCCAGGTCCAACATCTTGGCCAAACCTGGGCTCAGGTCTCCATCATCGTCCTTCCCAAAGCCTGGAAGTTTTGACGGGGGTCACCCGCTTCCCTTGGCTTTCAGGATTGTACCTTTCCCACTTCCTTCCCCCGTCACAGGCTTGCTAAGTTTAGTCTCTTTCCAGACTCGAGAAGTTGGAGAGTTCCTGGGCCAGGCTCTCAGCACTCTTTTCTTTGTTTCCAAGGTGATTTTTATGGTCTGTCCAGCAGTGACTTCCTAGTCTGATTACAATAGCAGAAGCCACAGGAAGAATAGGATCAATTCACAGACCAGCCACATAACCGAAGCAGTCATCTCAGGAAGGACAAAGACAAGTTCAAAGAAGAAAGCTGGACATGTGGTGTGGACCCAGGAGCTGCCGGAGCCCTGGGGCACTGGAGGCGACATCTAAGGTCTGCACCATTCCTGTGCAGCTGCACTGCTGTCCTCAACTCTGTGGTAACCTTATGTGAGACGCATCCTCTCTCTAAAACTACTTAGCATTGATCTTATACCTGAAGAGTTTCAGAAACGTCAGTGTTCCAAAAATAAATGGCATCATGATTCTATTAGAGCATAAGCAATGTCTCTAGCCTTTGTCAATATTCGTCATTACTTTTAGAAATTAGATCTTGCTGTAATTTAGACCCAACGCTTATGCACAGGTCACATCTTGCCCTCGTTGGCTGGGAAGCACCCCATTTGATCCCCAGATGCCAAGAAGGAGCCCGGTTGGTCTGGAGGTGACCTCACCTTCACAGTTTTCTTGGAGAGCTGTGGAGATCTGTGAGCTTGCACTTTACCCTTCTGTGGAGCGTAAAAACCTCATATCAGTGTTTCTTTCCAGAGCAGTCTCTTCAAAAGAGGGATGCAGGAGCAGTGTTTTGAAGTAGACACAGAAGTCCTTATTTTTAATCAATGCGAATTCATTTTCCTCTTCAGTTGTCTGTTCTCTTTGAGCCTCACATCCTGGAAAGGGCATTGTTACTTTACAGATTCATCTTTCAAAACGCAGAAGCAGTGACTGCCTTTGAATCCAAGTACTTGAGGAAACAGTGGCAAAGCATCTTTTCTTTAACTGCTTCTTCTAGGCACCTGGTCTTTGAGCAGCTCGCAGTCGAACAAGTCCTTTGAAGTGTTGATATATTGGACACAGTCGTCCCTGAATACTCCTCAGCTGTTGATAATTTCATCTCGTTTTATCTTTTCACAACCAATTCTCTCAACATGGATTTCCTCTTTAATACTCAATTATCTTAATTTACTGAAAATTACCAGGTCCAACCAAAGCATCACTCTCGGGAATCAAAAGGACTGAGGGCCCCTACATGGCACATATGACCTTCATGCTGAGGTCTCAGAGAGGGATGTACCACTATTTGTGTCGCCTCAGTCATCTGGCCTGGCTGTGACAAATGAAAACCACAACTCTAAGCAGATTATCTGCAGTTATTGTACTTTGCTTCTGAATTTTGTGAGTCAGTCCCTTAACATTCACTATTCTTCTATATATTTTTAAAAATTCTGTTGTGATACATAATTGTCTTATTCTAGATGAGGAAGCCGTAACATTCATTCTCTTTCCCGTGCGGGTTTTACATTTTAGGTGCTATTTTTAACATGGAATTGGAAGACGCTGGAGGTCATTTCTTATTTAACACTAGCAGCGATAACTTACATTATTATGAGGAAAATTGACTTGGGAGATAGAATTTCTATTTTGTCTGTTTAAAGGCCAACAGGGCTGCCAAACCATAAATCTCACTGCTATCTTGGAAAATATTCTGTAATAAGAAAGGACACAAAACTCTCAAATCTCTCTTAGTAATCCCTCGGCTGGGAATGTCATGTGTACTTGGTGCTCCAGGCAATTTTCAAAAACTTGTTGAAGTTGTAGCGCAAAACACTAAGTGCCATTTAACTTTCCTAGGTAAAAACCTCTAACTCGTCATCCCAGGGGACAAAAGAAAGTTCAGATGCGGCTGCTAGCAGTCAAGGTCTGAATGGTATGATCTGAACTGGACCCTCTCAACTTCTTCGCTGCTGTTGTTACTGCACTCTGAACATGCTGAATTGTGCTCACTCTCTCAGCGATGCTTACTGTCTTTTCCTTCCACTGTTCCTTCTAAATCAGAGGTGGCCAACCTATGTTTGTAGCACTGAAAGCTCTAAAACACACTGGGTGCCCAAACTGTAACCCAAAACCCACTTTTTTAAAATCTTAAAGTAACAACACTGCAATTAAATCTGAACACTGAGATTTTAGTTCCAAAGAAACAACTCACACATGAGCATCTTTTGTCTTAAAAGGAAAACACAAAAGCAGAGCTTTCAGTAATACAACACAGCTTTTCGCTGAAAGGTAAAAATTTGTATCTAGTGTGCTCTTGCACCATTAATGTGGTCTTGGCCACCGCGTGCTGATAGTTTGTCAAAACTTGGCTGGGGTGACTTGGCTTGAGCGCTGACAGAGAGGGCTCTGCCTGGCTGCTGTGGCACCTGCACCTTCAGTTCACCTCCACTGGTCTAGATTATTCCCATCTAGAATATCTTTATCGCTATTTCCACAACCCAGGTATGAGCTGAGGTCTGGAATGGTAAACGGAAAGTGTTTGAAGTAGAGCAAATTCGGCAACTCTAAGTGGGAGTGACTAGTCAGAAGCATCCGAACTCCCCTTACTTGTCAGAGCCATTAAGAAATTCTCAGAATGAGTCAAGGGATCCCACAGGTAGTAGAAAATGATTATCCTGGGAAATACCTACTCAGAAGCAGTTTACTATAATGGCTCAGGCAGAAGCTTTACACTGAAAAAGATCTGGGTTTGAATAGGAGCTCTACGACTTGCTAGCTACAGGGTCTTGGATTTAACTTCTCTGAGCTACAGTTCCTTCGTGTGTAAAACAGTGACAGGAGAGGAAGCTGACAGCATGCTGTGCGGGTGAAATTAAGTGATACGTGTAGAGACCTAGGTGTTTAACTCTGCAGTTTTCTGGCCAGGCCAGGCCAAATGTGTTGGAATTGAATGGCAGCTTGATTTACACACACTGCGTCAGGGTTTACTGTCATTGCCGCTCTCTGAAGTGGAATTGCTTGAGATCCAGACGCATCACAGTGTAGACCCCGAAGTTCTCATGTGGCCAGGAAGCTGCTGAGCTGTGGAGCAGGAAGCTGAGGGTGAGTCGAGCCCTCCCTGAAGGACTGCTGGTCACTCTGTGACCGTGACTCACGAAAGATGACCCCAGTCCAGAAGGCTGGACAGATTCCTGGACGATTAGTGACTCAGGAGGAGCCAAACTGAGTGTGGCAGAAACAGAACTGGTCACCCCAAGGTCTCCCCTGACCTTTGTCTCCTACTTAGCCTTGAAGCTCTGAGTGTCCTGGTGACACAGGCCCAGCCAGTGCTCCGGGGGAATGTGCTCCTGTCCAAATATTAGGTCAGCCCACAAAGTATCACCATTTTTATACATTAAAAGGTTGCTCACATCAGCCATTTCAGTTAACTCAACCTATAGAAAACAAACCTGACTCCACTGGAAAATGCCTTCTCCTCTGGTTTTTGTCCTTTCCCTTGCTTTTCTGCCTGGATCAGGGGACCTGATGCACAACCAGTAGCAATATTGTGGCTTTGAGGTAGGTAAACACCAGGATGGTAGAGAAAGAAGATAAGAGTCTTTCAAATCTTTGGTGATGCTGAAATTCCTGCTGTGAGACCAATACAGCCCTAACTGCTGGGTAACTGCAGTCATTGCTTATATTGCAGAACCATCCTAATTATGCCGAGGTGCTGAGTCTGCAAGGAGGTGACCCTGAAGAGTTTCAGGGTGGAAGAGCTGAGCTGACCCCAGAGAAACTGGGTTCAGAACAAGCAGGCCGTTCAGTCCAACAACACTGGTGCTACCTCTGTAGGGAACATGGCAAGATGGAGTGGAAGGAAGGGGAAAGGAAAGACAGCAGGGAAGCAGTACCGGCAGAGCTTCGATTTTAAGCAGGGCGGCCAGGCCAGCAACACAGCGAGCTGGGAGAACAGGTGGCTGTCTGAGTGTCAGGCGGGGGCACTGGTGAGTGAAAGGCAGGTCTGGAGAGTGGCTGCAACAAAGTGAGAGAGGGAGGATAGCAGGAGGGGATAACAGGGGGTGGGGGGCACGGAACCACTTCACAGGAAGTGCTCATAAATGTGTGAGACAGACAGGGGTCAGTGATGACGAGCAGGTGTTACACCCAAGCCATAGAGGCCCCAAGAAGTTATCAACATAGAGAGGAAACAGAAGAAGACCTGGGTTTGGGAGTAAAGATGAGATCGTGCTACATCTGAGATGACAGACATGGAGGATGCCATGTCAAGCATGCAGCCGGATATGAGAATCCAGAAATCCGAGCAGATACATACACTTTCAGTCTCCTACCTCCCCCTGTCTCCTAGGTGGATAAGATGGGGGCAGTATGTGCATATGTGCACATTTCTGAGAAGTAAAAAATATGCCTGTGCGTGCATTCATCTGTTCTCAGTTTGTTGAAGACTGATATTTAGCTGACAATGTAGGCTTGAGGGATGTGTGAAGATTTGACATACAAAAGGTATATTTCATAGTAGATATTCAACCAATGGGACCCAACATATATTATGTAGTTATACTTTCCTAGGAACTTTGTTAAACACTTTGCATAAATTAACTTATTTATTCTTCATAGTCAGCCTATGAGGTATATATTTTATCCTCATTATGTAAATGAGGGCTGTCAGGGTTAGACCACTTAAGAATCTTGCCCAAGGTCACAGAGCTTGTAGGCGGTAGAACACGGATTCAAACAAAGGACATTTGACTCTCAAAGCAACATGCTTAACCTACATATTCTAGCAGACCTAGCAGTCTGGAAGCCCTCAGGGAAGATGGAAGGTAGGCACTGCTTCCCTCACCCAATGCCACACAACCTTGGCACAGGGGTAACTCATGGGCCTCTTCAATGACATGTGGCCGAAACAAATTTTTTAAAATTTCTCCAGCTGAATCTATTTTTTCTACTCCTTCCCATGCTGGTCAAAGGCACTGTGAACTGCCCAATTGTTCAAAGCAAAAAGTGTCCTTGAATTCCCAGACCCAGTGCATCCTATTGGTCAGCAAGGCCTGATACCTCTGCTTCCAGTGTCCCTGATGTCTGTACGCTCTGCACAGTGACAGTGCCGACCCTCCAAGCCGCCACTGCCTGTGCTCTGGGCTGTTTTTCAGCAGATCATGCTTTACAACATTCTATAGCTGCCCGTCATATTTAGAGCAAAATCTAACTTGCCAGTGATCTGTTCTCCCTTCCTCTCTGGCCTCATTTTGAGCCACCGGCCCTCTTGCTCATGTTGCGTCCTGACCGTCTTTTCCTGGGACAGGAAAACTCTCTCTCCACAGATTCTTTGCCCTTGTAGGTGGCTCCATGTGGCATCTCTTCCCCGGTGCTTACACAGTGACTTGTTCATACCACGGACGTCTCACTGCAAACAGCACCTCCTCAGGAAGGCGCTCCTGGTCCTCCGCATCAGTACCATCACCTGCTGCTCCACATGCTCGCATCTTCTCCTGAAGCTTTCTTGTTCATTTATTGGTGCACTCATCTGTATTAATCTCCCTTCATCTGGGTGCAGACTGCATGAGATTTGGAGCTTTGTTTTCTCTTCTTTCCTGCTATAACCCAGTGCCCAGTACAGTGCCTGGTACATAGAGGCTCTCAACAAATTTTGCTTAAAAACATTGGTTGGATACAAGAAATGGTGTTTGGACTCTTGGTGAACTAGACTCATTCTTAGCCTACACTTCCTCAAAACACTTCATTGGCCAAATAGAAAGATGCAGTGGAATTTGTTGTCCCTGTTCTCCACTGTCTCACCTCCTAAGCCAGCCTTGCCCATTCCACATAAGGTTGAGGGCTTGGAAATTTGCAAGTAGAATGACTGTGAATTTATGCAAATGAAGAGCTACTTCCTGAAAAATAATTTTGTACTAGATGTTTGGTACGTGCACCCACATAAGAAATCACCCAGTCAGGTAGGCTCTCTTTAACTCAAATAGGACACGGTCCAGGCAATGGATACATCATTTCCTTTTAGTAGCTGAATTATTGATGGGAAATTGTTACAGAGCCATGAAAATAAAATTGATTTCAAACAAAAGCAAGGAATTAAAACATCCAATGACCAGGAAAACAAAATAAAATTGGAGATTTAAAAAAATGGTAGGAATTTACATACATTAAACAGAGGACGATTAAACAAAACATCACATATTCTTTCCCTGGTTGCTGGGCCCAAGTTTTCATTTTATAATTTGTAGTCTAGAGAAAGCCTGGCTGTACCTGGGCCATGAAGTCTTGTTTCAGAGTCCACAAGGAGCCAGGGTGCCCTCCCAAGGAGAGACGGACCCCTAGCTTGGGTCAAGCTCACAGCAGGGGTGTAAAGGAACGCATGCTCCTCCACCGGGACACTTATACAATTGAGGACGGATGAATATTTGAGTTCACGCTAAGAACACGGTAATCTTGGGACTTTGTAAGACAGGGTTGATGCAGTGTAGGTTCCAGCGAGGGGAGGAAGCTAAGGACACGGTTTCCCTGTAGATGTAGTGAACAAAAACCCGACTGAAATGAGTTCGGGTGAAAACAGGAAGTGAAGACATCGACACAGCTTTTCCAACACTTTTGCCATGAAGGGGCAGCAGATGCGGGCAGTGACCGATGGGGCTGTGGAGTCCACTGCAGCTTTGGAGCGCTGTGCTTGTGCGCTCAGAGCTGGTGAAGCTGACGATCAAGGTGAGGGAAGAGCGATGCAAGGGCCAGGAGAGCTGCAGAGCCAGCTGGGAGGAGCCAGGGAAGGCGGTCAGTACGCCCCGGAGTTGCCAGGCTCGGCTCCCGGGTTGTGTCCCGCGCACACTGGTGGTGGACAAAGTAGCTCTCTTATGATGTCTTTTATTGTCTCAGTGAGACTGAGACAGAGGATTGTGGTGTGGGAGGTTTAAGGAGAAAGATGAGATGCTATAAAATAGTTGTTTTGGATGCTGGGAGAGTGAACTCACATGCAGTAAAATTGTGGCGTGACGCTGACGCTAATCTGGGATTTGTGGTCTTTCACACAGACTGAGCCTAAGCAGAATGGCTGAGCCTCTCTCTGCAGCCATGCTTGGCTGCTCCTGGGTTGGCTCTCGGTTGGTGAGAATTGATTTAACCAGCTCTGAAATTTTGCCGAGAACTCTGGTGAGCAGTAAGGGTATTGATGAAGGAATGATTTTAATAGAAGCACTAAAGTCTAAGCAGGATAAAGAAAGAGGGGTTGTGTGTGAGACAGGTGAGGGGGCGAGGGACCCCAGGAGCAGGGCTGGTGAATTAGAAGTCCTCGGGGGAGGGAGTCTAAGCAGAAGGGAGCAGAGACGTGAGCCAAGAAGAAGGACGTGGAGCAGACGTGAAATGCTGGCATCGACATTCAGAGACAGTGTAGCTACTGGCAGTGAGGAGCCCTAGAGTAGACACGGGAGAGAAGACGGCTAGTGTGGAAGCAAAGATTATTCACAGTGATCGAAGGTAACTGTCTGCCAGGGTGTTGAATAGATAATCTATGTGAATGCAGAAGTGATCACAAATAATGACACACTTTGTTGTGAAGACAAGAGCCAGGTGCTGCAGCGGTTGGCGGAGTGGAGAAAGTGACCCCAGGGTCCGAGGCTGACCACACCCCAGAGAGGCAGAGGTGGTGTGGTCTCATGACCTGCATTTGAAAGGTGCCTGGTCTTAGGGAACAGGAATAAAAGGCCCTCCAAGCAGGGAAGAAAAGGAAGAGGACCCCCATGTCTAGAGCCTACAATATATGGACTATGGCAGAAAATAAAGCAAAAGCGAGCATAGTTTTAATAGTACAGCAAAGGTATCTGGGGCCAAGGAGGGCCATAAGTCAGGCTGAACATGGAAAGAGACCAAAAGACTTTGAGAGTGAGGGTGCAGAAAATCACAACGATCCCCAGATTAGGTCTCCAGCAGCACAATGGGGAAATGAGTAGGGATTAGTTCATATTACAGGGCATGTCAAGCCATACGGGGCAGAGAGTCAGGGGGATTCTGGGAGGCTTGCGCTTCCCATGGTAACAGGTATGCAAGGAAACCTGGAGTCAGTGCTAGTGGTCTTGTTGGAGAACTGGGAGACCAACTCACACATAGCCTTTTCCTAAGAAGCCCCCCATGGGCTGAGGAGAGGCACAGAGGCTGCGTGCCGTGGTGGGCAGGAGGTCTGATAATCAGTCCCTCGAAGGTGTCATCCCAGTGGCCCTTACCACGGTCCACTTGTCTCCTTGTTTATTTGTCTTCATAGCGTGCACCATTCCCTGTAATTACAGTATTCATGCATTTTTTTATTTGTGCCTCTAAAATGAGTTTCAGAAAAGAAACCTTGTATGGAAGGTTTTGTTTACTGCTGAATTCCTATTCTCTGGAACATACCTGGCCCACGGTAGACACACAGCGAATGTGTGTTCAAGATACCGGAACCTCAAAATGTGGCGATGAGAAGGCAGGAAATCTGAAGCACTCTGAGCTCACAAGGAGAAAAGCAAATCATTCAAATGATTTTTATTAATCCTTTATTTTATTCTTTTTAAAAATGATTACAGAAAGCCAAAAACATGCCCATTTTATGCCCAAAGATAAAAGCCTTTGCTCATAAATGAGTGTCAGTCCGGGTGGAGAGATGGTAGAGAGTGACTCCCGTTTCTTGAGCATCTTGTCGTAAGCCAGAAGCTAAGTGAGGAACACATTTTCCCATTCTATCACATCCTTCTTCCAGCAATTCCACAGGACAGGCTTTGCTGATCACATTACACAGTGACGAAACGAGATGGTTGAATAATTTAAGAGCAGCAACAAGGGACTTGATACAACCTTGGATATTTTGATGAAGTCCTGATTTTAAAAGGCTTTTCTCATAAGATCCTACAAAGAGCCAAGGAACCATGACATATACCACACTTGCCCTGAACTCCAGCCTTGTGTAGAGAGACAGTAGAAAAGAATCAACCTTTTGCAGGTGTTCATTATTTGCCTTTTGTTAGGAAGTGCACACATACACAACATCATCTAATCCTCATCACAACTCGTAGAATTAGAGATCATTTTCAAGTCAAGGAGGAAACCTAGACTCAGAGATTAAGTGGCTAGGTATAGCCACGTGACTAAGATCTGGCCAATGGGATGCAAGCAGAGGCTGCTGGGCGGGATTTCCCAGGGGCTTCTCCAGAAGACCATAAACAGCCAGCGAAGCCCTCATAAACTCTTCCACTTTTCTCCTGGAGCACCTGACCTATCGGCTCCAGCAATCATGACTAAGAATATGTAACAGGAGACTATCTTGAATATTACTGGATCTTAATTGCTATAGGACTTGGGAGAGTTCATCTACTGTATTGAATTCTAAATTACTTTACCTGTAAAACAGCCCTGGTATCACCTACACACTTCAGAGAGCTGTGCACAGTGTAAGTTAGATCATTTATGTTTTCCACGAAAAAGAAAGCAAAATGGATTTTTTTTTGGCAGTTGAGTAAACATTTTCCACTTAAAAAAATCTGATTTTTCCCTTAAGCACTTCTCTGTCTAAAAGCTGCTAATATAATAATCAGAGGTCCTGCATAACCAAACAAGGGGCTCACCGTGATCCTAGTGAGGCCAAAAGATGCCCCATCTTTCGAATTTAGATGCTCTTGGAGACAGTAAGAGGCTACACATAGAGCTCCTCTCCATCCCAGCAAGGTGACTACGTCCAGATCATTGTGATTGGAGGTCTTGTCTGGAGGGTCCTGATTCTATCACTAAAGTATACTTGGTTTTTGCCAAGTTCCTGGGTTGCCTCTCCAGGTTTCCCATGATTGCAAGAGCTCCCAATACCTTTTCAATAAATTTTATTTAAGTTAATCCAAACCAATAACTGTCATAAGAAGCCAAACAACCACAACAGATGCATCACTATTTCTTACATAAATATTGTTATTGCTACTGTTAGTAACTGTAGTAAAATTTACACATTGCTTTATCAATTTAGACAGAAGTAGCCACGGCTTCATTGGAAAAACAAATGCAGATATCAAGTTCACGTCATCCCCTGGAGCACTGGCAACATTTTCAATGTATTTTGCTTCAAGGGACTATCAAAGCCCATCGATGTTGTTCTGCATCTCCCGAAAGCTCTCAGCAACAATTTGAAGACACCTTTCTACAGTTCTAAATTTGCCAGATCTGTCACAGTAAATCCAATCCTATGCCATTAAGAAATAGTAGCAGAGGGGAAGGCAGCTTAACAGCGAGAATAGAGAGGGATAAATCAGGGGTAAAAAGATAAATTAGCAACCTGAAAGAGCAATGGCCTTAAAAGGGAGCATCCGTTCTCATTTATAATGTAAAAAGCTCTGCTGTCATCATCCATCCCAGCCTACAAGCAGCACACAAGGCCTCTCTGCAATTTCAGTAATCAGCTGTGATAAGTAATATCCACATGAAAAGCCCTCAACCTCGTGCTGCATTAAGAGGATGCTAATGTGCCAGGCTCCTCAGTGTCTCCCACTTCACCCCTGAGAACTTATGAAGGGCCCTTTGGAAACCGTGCAATGTTTTCTCACCCTATTGGAAAGGAGGTGAGGCTAACAGAAAAGCACCTGAACCAAGAAGTACTGACTACTGCTGGAGCTGTAAAGCTTTGAAGTCCAAGGGGATCAAAGAGCAGTCTTGCTACCAGCTGCTGCACTCTGCTCTCTTCAAGAAGATGGAAAGCATTCGACCTTGTGAGCATTTCCACCGCTCATCTCCCGACCACCTCCAAAGCCTCAGATATTTCCCGTACTTCCTTCTTCCTTTTCCTTAGTTTGTCTTGTTATGAAGTAGTTTTCCCTGACTCTTGGGAATTGTCCTCCAGCTTCCAATTCCCTGTGGAGCCTTTTGAGGTCTATGAGTTGTCTAACTAGTCACTGTACATACCTGCCAAGGAATAACAAAATAATAAACTAGATGAGCAGCAATGTTTTCCAGAATTGTACAAGGTATGTAGCCTTTGGACTTTCATTTTTCACTCATTTCCAGCTTGGTGACTGAAAGTCCTCTTAGCTCTTGCTCTCTGATTTTATTATTACGGACCAGGCTCAGTTTTATTTCTGTAACTGTCCAATCCTCTTGCTCTAAAAGGTCACACAGAACTTTTCCTTAACAGTAATCTTCTTGTGGGTGTTTGACCATTTCAACCAAGAAATTTTCTCTGAATAATTTGATCTCATTGTCAGCTGATTGAAGTTACACCACTTCAAGTGTCACTGCCTGACACAGCAATCATTAAAACACCTTAAAAGTGCATGAGAAGAAAAAAAATAGGGCCTAGACTCAAAGGTCTATGGGGAAAACAGGGGGGATTATTTTGTGCACTCCTTTGGATTTCAGTTTTCTCCATGACTTGGTTTCCAACAGCACAGGCAGAACAAATCATACACCTTATGGCCACAATTGAAGCCACAACTTTGGGGAATGCTGTGATGGATGAAATTATTTATACCAACAGGAACTGTTTTGCTAGGAGGATTTACAAATGTTTTAACCATGGCTAAATATCTAAGGCACCAATTAAAAGCACCAGTTCTTAGAAGCAGCCAGAGTACTGGATGGGCAATCTGCCACCTTAGCAGTATCGTGTATTTGTCCACAGGGACCTGTCACAGGCTTCCCTGACCCTGGCCCAGCCCTAGAGAACACACTTTGGAAACACATTCTAGTAACTTATCTTTCCTAAACCTACATTTGCGAAGCTATACAGGACTAAGCCTCAACTGGAGTGGAATTGTGTGGATGTTTACCTATTTGTAGCCTCTAAGTGAGAGTTGATTTAAATTTAATTTTTCAACCGAAGGAGCTGGGGATATTAATGCTATCAAGTGCTCTTCCTAGAAATAATGCAATTCATGACTGCCGTGATAGCATGATTTTTTCTAAGAAGAAAACATAATTGAGCCCTACAACTAAAATCCAAGAAAAGAGAGCAAAGGCAAGATGGCTACTACTTTCTTCATAAGTTTATGCAGCTATTCAGCCAACGTCTGTATAGCTTTATCAAACCAGGCTCTATGCCTCATGGCAAGAAAAAATATCTTCTCTGCTCTTAGGAACAATATAGCCATGTGGTGAAACCATACATATATGTACAAGGGTCTGACAGTACATTTTCTCAAAGATCAAAGCATTTCTAAAGGGGAGGGAAGGGGCTTCAGAGCAGGCATGGGAAAGTTTAAATTTGCTGAGCTGGCTACAGTGGTAAGCTGTAAAACTAAAAAGGATTGATTATCCAGGAGGGGCGTACTTTTGGTGAACAGGATTGAAACCATTAAGAAAAAGAAACAGTGATAATCACTGAGCCCTAACATGGCTAGCATCACCCCTTCAGCCCTTTCCTTCTTCACGTTTTCCAAACAGAAGAGAGGAGGAGGAGGAGGAGGAGGAAGGGGACTGAGACCTGGGAGCTTGCCTGTGATGGAGGCCGAGAGGCATACCCACTTCCCATTCATGGAGGCCCATGACTTCCCGTCTTGGTGCCTGTCCTTGGGCTCCAGGAAGATGCCCTCTCTGTCAGTGATCTGAGACCTCAGCCACCCGTGACTGAGTGAACTAGATTCCTCCTTGTCCTCAATGTGGTCATTTTGAGTGGCCACTAGCTGGGCCAGCATTTCCCATGCACACCACAGCCTGACCCAGGCGTTGAGGGGATTATTACCAGTGAATGCTGCTTCCTCCGGTGTCTTCCCTTCCTAGATCCTCCCTCATTGTTCCATCTAATTTAATGCTGTCATCTTAATCCCTAACCCCTTAATCTTAATCTCCAATCCCTTTCTCCACAACCACTGCCTTCACTGCATCCTTCTGTGTCTCCATTGCAGTTGGAAGCCTTGCCAGCCAATGGGAGCTCTCCATCTGGCCCCACCTTGCTCTTCCTGCTGGACGTTTAGTGTCTTTTCTTCCTAACCTTCAACCAGCAACTAAACAGAGCTTCTCCCACCCCCCACACACAATTCAGATTTCAGTCTTTGGATTTTATTTGTTATTGCTCGGCTTGGGCAACACTTCTCATTTCCCACCTTTCCAATCCTAGCCGTCCTCCAGGATTCTTTTCCAATACAGTACTGCCTCCAGAAAGCATTCCCGGGTGTCTCAAGGAGTAATTCAAAAGATATCTAATAAGCAGCTACATGTGCATAGTGCTATTCATGATACATATGGCTTAAATAGCTACTGTCCCATTTTCTGTCCAGAGTTGGAAACACATGCTCTTCAGTTTGAGAGCCTCATTCCTACTTGCATTAAAAGAAGTCAGCTTGAGAGCCTCATTCCTACTTGCATTAAAAGAAGAGCACGCCAACAGTTTGAGGATGAGGCTATAATTTGGAAACAGAAGAGCACAAGAATATGATCATAATGGGTAACCTCTCATAAATTTAGGACTGGAAAAATCCAGTGATTACACAAGCTGGCCAAAACCTACTGATTTAAGAAGTTATAAACATCTTCTTTTTCCTTATCTTCTGGAATGACAGCCAGTGTGCCGACATTAATTGCTGCTGAAAACACAGCCAAAGAGCTCATCCCGTTCTGTCATCCCCATGGTACAGGCAGAGCAATTACAACCCACATACTTGTATGGAGTAGATCTGGATCCTGGTAATTAGTACTGACCTAGGGGTTGACAATGTTGGGGGAGTGGTGGCTCAGGCGGGTTGGTATCCAGAAAACACTTTCGAGAAATGTTCCTCTTAAAGTCTCTCTCCAGGCTTTATCCAGAGAATGGCAATTTCCTTAATTTTATTTAAATTTCTGAGTAGGACTTTCATTTTTGTTTTTGCAGGGACTAATACATGTAAGGCAAGTGCTCCACCTTTGAGCTACACCCCCAAACCCAAGGATTTCATTTGAGAAATTTAACTGTGGTCAACATAATTAATTCAAAACCATTGACATATCTCAACTCTCATTTTCTGATGAAAACCTAATTAATGAAGGGTCTTGTTTAAGGTCACACAAGGGTGTGCTAGAGGAGTATCCAAATGTGGTTCATTCCCTTGTGTCAAAGGGGTCAGGAGAAGGATTTCATAGATAGGCAGATGGGTGGTTGGATGCCTGTAGAAATGTATGTTATGGACATTCAATCCAGTGCACCCATGGTTCATGGACATAAAAATACATCGTGTCAAAAATCCTGGGTGCAAGCATCAGTTCTGCCATTTCCTATTTACCAGAACTTGGGACAACTTCTTTTGAGTCCAGTTACTTCACTGGCAAAATAAAGTTACTAATGTTCCCCTCATCATCACCATGATGCATAAATAGTATATTGTTCAAAAGATTCCAGATACAATCTCAGTACCAGAAGTATTGATAGGGAATAAATAGTAATTCCATGATAGAACATAGACTTTCACTGAGAAATAAAGTTTTTGATTAAATAGTATTTCTATAATAAATGCATAACTAATAAAACATAAAACCAGTAAGCCAAACTCTTTAGGTGCTTCCAGCAGCTTGGTTGGTTATTGTCCATTGGCTTCTTCCTATCCCTCATCCTTCAGCTCCTCCTCCAGTGCCCGTGGATTTAGCAGGCTGTCCTCACTTCCCTGCTGTCTGGGTTTGGCTGAGTAGGGCTGGTGGGAGACCCAGCAGGAGACGGGCAGGAAGGCAGGAGAAGAAAGACGTGAGCGCGGCTCTTCTCTTGCTCCTTCCTGCTCGGCCCTGGAGTTCTTGAGAGGGACACATTCCACGCCACATTAACTGTGCTTAAGCTTCATTATTCGCAGTTCCTGTTCTCTAGGTCTCAGAGCAGTAACTACCTCCTCCCGGTCTTGGACATCGTAGCATCCCTTATTGGTTGCCTTAACCTTCCCTATACTCCTGTGAATAAACCTTTACCAAATTCCACACGAATCCCCAGCTGGATGTGCTTTATGTCCCCAGGTAAAAACCACTCACTGACTAAATGTCATGGTCTCTCATGGCATTCAGAATGACTGCACTGGGGCTATCTGGGGCCACACATGGACAAAGGCGTGCAGTGAGGAAAGCGAGACCAATACAAATCTGTGCATTCCCGCTCTTGTACTCACTGACCAGCCGCATTTTCCATGCTGAAGGAGAGCATGGAGCACAGGAAGCTGGATAGTATAAAAGAGAGTCATCTAAGCTCAAAGCTTTATTCAGTCTCAAAAGTAAAACCACCCATCTCTAGCTGGGCCTGACATCTAGGGGCACAGCTTGCCTGGGTTCACCTTGCCGTGGATAGGTAGTAAGGCTGAGGTGGAGCACATGCCATTCAGAGGGTCCCAGCCAGGTCCAGAGAAAGCAGAACAAATCAATGCCTGTGCTACAGCCAAGGTGCGGCCTTCTCCCCTCAGCCTAGCCCTTGCCGTGGCTGCTGTGAGCTGCTCCAGTCTCTGTTTTCCTTTGTTCTCTCCATAACCAAGAACTGGTTGTTTGGAACCAAGAACTTCTGCCCCTGGCTAACAGTTAGTGCTTTGAGGTATCATCAGAGATTCCTAAGACAGCAGACTCTTGACCCAAATGCCTCACTTTATCTGATACTGTGGTACCTTTTCTTAAAAACAGTGTAGTGTAGATAAATAGCAATTAGCTGGGTGTATTGAACTGAACCCACTTAAGTAGTGCAGAGGAGCCAAAGGTAGAGCCTGAGCCCTACCCTGGAGCATGGGACTACCATTGTGCAACACCATCGAATCCAGTTCATTGCAAAATTTCAACCCTTTGGGAATCAGCTCAGAATAATTTTTTCCTAACTTCAGAGAAACAGAACCAATAGGAAATGGGGCCCAGCAAATTTCTTTGCTTCAATCACCCATTGAAACATTTCTCTGCCAAAACAACCTCACACACACCCAGAGCAGTGTTTGATCAAATATTGGGGCACATGGGGGCTCAGTAAAGTGACACAGAAAATCCACTATCAGTTAGTTACGCAGGGGGAGTTTCCCTTACTTGAAATGCCTGTGACCAGAAGAGCTGTAGATTTAGTTTTTCCAAATCTGGAATGCTTGCATAGACTTTACTGGATTTAAGCATTTTCAAGGATTTCCGATTTCCAGAGTAGGGCTGCTCAATTTGTGTGTGTGTGTGTGTGTGTGTGTGTGTGTGTGTGTGTATGTGTGTGTCTTTGCTAGGACACTTTAATCACATCCCAGGCAGATCCCATAGCTTTGCAAGCACCTTCAGTTACTGAGGTACAATCCACACTGCTTTCAAACTGAACTCACAGCAAGCCACGCACGCTCCCTCGATCACTGCTGGCCGGACACTTGGCCTTGGCTCTATCACTCTCCTCCCGGCACAGCACCTTGCAGGATGGGGTGCAGGGTGTGGCACTGTGCCACCCCTTTGCTTCTCCTTTCAAGGGCCAGGGCCTCTGGGGCTAAGTGAGATTCTAGGAGCAACAGGGAAGGAAGAACTGTGCTCAGGGAAAGGATCACTCAGTGGTCCAAGGCAGCTCTGCACTGTCCTCTGGCTCATGCTGATGAGCTGGCCTGCGGCAGGGCGTCTGCTTTCTCTTTGTCACAGTCAGCCTTGTGCCATGCTCCTGCCTCTGAAGACTCAGCAGAGACAAGCCACCATGCAGCTCTTTGGCCTACAGTGGAATCTATCTATGCCTTCGTTCAGCTGTAGACAGAACAGTGTTACTCGACCAGAAGTGACCTGGCCAGCCTCTAGCTCATGCCTGCCGCAAGCTCCCATGTTAACCTTCACCATGTGGAGTGCACAGAACTACTGGGGTGCCCTTCCTTCTCTTTCTACAAAGCATGGCTGGAAACCACGAGTCCCCACATGCTTAGGCTTCTGTGCATTACACGTCTGCGGACTCTCCCCTCCCTTGGCACGTCTCAGCCTGGGAGTTGGTCCCAGGTACCATCCTAGAAAAATTAAGTTCACTGACTGTCAAAACTCTTTGCCTCTGGAGTGAAAAGAGTTCATGCTAAGCCCTTCTTATAGATCTGTTGCCTGTGACCTGTTGAGGGAGATCACTGAGTCTTTCTGTCTGCATCTGCCTACTGTCTGCGCTGAAATTTCCACCTCATAGGCTCTGCCTGCCTGTCAAAACACCCCATTACCTCTTACTGAATCTTCCCTCCCCTGTCACAGCAAGTTTCTGCTGCCTGTAACTACAGCCTTGCCCGATGCTGTTCATTTTTGACACCTGTACTACCATCCTTGTGCGCCTCCAGTAGTACAGTTGCCAGAGGGCCTGGGCTGTCCTGTTGGCATCTCCTCCCTCAAGCCTGGTCACGTTATGAGACTGGATCCCTTTCATCTGCATGTAGTTTGTCTTCCCTACTCCATTAGAGACCACTGTGGATCCACAGCACGTCCTACTGAATAGTAGGAAGGTATTCCAAATCTGAAGCAATATGTGTGATCTGTCAGGGAGTTCTGAAGTTACCCAGACCTCAGTTGGAATCCTGGTTCTGCCACTTGTGACTTGGCGTCAATGATCTCTCTGCTCTACAAGTTCTTGATCAATAAAACTTAGCAAAATGTATCAGATGAAGCAAGACATATTTAACCAAATATAAGACACTGTTGATTTTTAAGACACTTCTGAGCTATTAACATGTAAGATAAATGTTTATCTCAGAGTTGGTACAATAACACATGTGCGACCTATCAGCGTGGTACCTCACCAACAGCAAGTGCTGGGCAGACAGGAGCTCCTCTCTTGCCTCTGTGACATCTCTGTCTGTTCAAAAATCTCTCAGACTTACAGTAAAATACCAGAAGGAAGTGTACAGATGAATACAAGTTCTTAGGATATATTTGATTTTTTACTTTTTGCCTAAATAGAAGCTTTTGTACCTGTACAGTCTCAACATAGATGGTACTAACCCCAGATGTATAGTTTCCTGGACAGAGGAAACAATTACTCTAATTTGGATCCAGAGGACATTCTGTGGACCAAGAATCAAAAAAGTTATCATTTACCAAAAAAAAAAAGAAAAAAAAAAAAGTTGTGGCTTAGGGCTTAGTATTGGTTGTCTTACCCCTAAGATCATAGTGCAGTATGTCTCTTACCACAGGTATGTTTAGGGAAACATTTCAACTTCTTGATATTCAAATCCTATTTTTGTACAGCAGCTATCTATATGGATAGCAGACAGGTCTGGAATGATAGGTAAGACTAATTTATGGAAAATCTGCTTCTTTTTCTTTCTTTTTTATTTTTTGTTTTGCCATCCTGAGGATCAAACCCAGGTCCTTAAGCCTTCTATGCAACTGCTGTACCACTGAGCTACACACCCAGCCCGTAAGAGAGGGAGAACCTCTTGGTCATGCTAATTAGTTAAGACTTTTTTTCCTAAAAATGATAGGAATCATAGAAAGAGAATCTTTGTAGATGCGGAGGAGACAATCAGATAATCCTATTTGCAATTTCTAACAAATCCTTTGGAAGCCAAATGACAAAGAACGGAATGAATGAAAGCAGAGGGTTTCTATGTCTACACTGGAGACAAAAGTCACAAAGGGTCTTAAATTTCAACCCAAAGAAGGTATATGGTGAAGGGGCAACGGATCAAAACAAATCAACACAGGAAGTTCAGTCATACATGTGGTTTCCTTCAAGCAGGAAGACAAAAAAAAAAATTGCCTTCAATATATATAGTTGGTGATCGCTTACATAATCAAGTTTCCGAGAGGAGATCCTAAAAGGAAAAAAAGCAAAAATTGTGTTCAGTGAGCCCAAGAGACTCCATGTAGCCTACAACTTCGCAGCAAGAATGATTGTGAAGCTTGATTAAGTTTCTGTAAAAATGGAGATGCCATAGATAATATGACAAAGATCTAAGGACAAAGATCTTCCATGGGACAAGTCAGATGTCAGGTATGGGCACCAAAAATTCCACTTAAAGCATAAATAGGCTTCTTAGTGTAAATGTTGAAAGGAACTGTGGGATTAAAGGTGTTTTTCTTAATGTCTAGAAGAAAATACCTGGAAGACTGCTCCCTATTAGCACAGCAAAATTAGGCTAAAGAAGAAGAAATCGAAGCTTGTTCCTTTCTGGTGACACTCATGTGGTGCCACTGAAATCACCCAGTTCCCTCTCAAGAAGCTTCCTCCAGCTTCCAAAGCGAGGACACTTCCTGGAGGAGTTTATCGCTGCTTTATGCAAGACTGCAGGAACACGGGCTAAAGATCCATGAGGTCCTGGGGCCCGAATTAGTTGGCAGAACCTAATCGGGAAAACAGTAAAAGAAAACAGAAAAAGAGCAGAAAATCCAGGTCCATGGAATAGGGCTTGACTGAGCCAATGTCAAGAAAGAGAAACAAAGCCCGCGGGGTCCCCATGGATATTGGAGACCAAGTGCCGTAAATGCAGCCTGCCGTCCCAACATCCCAGCTGCGGGACCTGAAGGGTTTTAGCTCTGAGGAGCGTGCTGCGTGAGAGAGGGCCCTGTCTTCTTAGGGAGTCTTCCAGCGGAGATGCAAGTGTTGGCAGGGTCCCGGGGGCTGCATGAGACCGCAGAAGGTCTCAGAAAAAGATCAGGATGGAGGCCCCAGGATGGGTGCCGATGTATAATCGCGCCCAGGATGGACGGGGTGTTCAGGTTACCCGGGTATGTCAGTGGACCAGGAAGAAGTGACGTCAAGGAACTTACGGTCTCGGAAGGGGGAAAGAGCAATAAACTAACAAATCAGGCAATTAGAAGGTGTATTGCAGAGTGAGGAGCACTAGAGAACAACAGTAAAGTAGGATCAAGCGTTCGGGTGAGAGAGGAAGAAGCGCAGGGCTTCCTTGAGAAAGTGGGGGACAGCCCTGCAGATGCGGGCATTGGGAGCCCTTCGGACAGAGGAGTCAGCCCCCGCCGAGGCCGAGGCTGGAGTGCGCGCAGGGAGTGGGTGAAGGCCAGTACGGAGACAGACGCAGCTGAGGGAAAAAGGTGAAAACGAAAGCAGAAGCCAGAGAAGCAGCCACAGCCTGGGCCTTTACTTAGCTCATGAGAGCAAGATTCGAAGGTTTGGTGCCGACTGCAGACAGATTCTGCCGTGTGAAGTAGGAGAGGTCACGGCCAAGAAGGACAATGGGGAAGAGGAATTTTCCTGACGGCGGAATACCAATGAGACACAACCTGCTAGCACCCTTCTTGAAAGAGGACAGTGCCCTCCACACCTGAACACATCCTCACAAGCAGTCGCTAACAGTCACTGCCACAAAGAAGAGGTGGGGAAAATACCTTGGAAATCAGCAGTGCTCCAGAGTACTTTTGGATACTCCACGTCCAATGGTTGAAGGCAGGGAGAGTGTGTGTCAGCGCAAAGTACCCAGGAACTCCAGGACTAGACACATCAAGGATGGAGGTCTGGGTTTCCTGTGGGGAAACAGTATCCACCTTCTGCGGTGCAGACGGAAGGTGATAAGGTAACCTGGAGGGAAGGCATATGCTGAACCCCATGCCACATTCTACTGTACACAAAGCACACCGCAAAATCTGGAATATCAGATGAGTTACTTAGTTCCCCTAAGATATGCTTTATTTACAAACCAAAGTTGATAAAGTACCCATGTGGATATACTGCTAAAAGGACTGAATCATGTGGTGCATGCACAGAATTTACCACAACGTTCTTCTATTATTAATAAACCAGCATTGTTCACTCTGATACATGACGTTATTTAACTGGTCTTAGCTATAAGTACAGTTATACGTCAATAGGCAGGAGGGAGTATTTTAGCACTGGTAACCGCTAGGAAGTGGTATATGTTGAAGTCCTCTGCTTACAGCTTCTGTTTATCCCGTGAATTAGAAAGACGTCTCAGTGGAGTAGGGATGGGAGAGGATGTATTTGGAGTTTAAAAAGAGGTAATGGTAGAAAGTGCTCATCCAGAATTTGAGAAAGAATGGAATTGGATTATGCAGTTTGATTGCCTGCAAAACGCCACAACTTATATCTGGCTAGCACTGAGTCTTGGGAGAGACTGAACTTATAAGCCCTGGGACATCGGGTTCACCACGTGGGACTCAGGTGACGCCGTGGCCAGGCTATTCCTCATGAATAGCACGGTTTATCTCCCCAGCCTCAAGTCAGTCACACCCTGGGGTGCTCTGTCACCATCGGGAAATACTCAGGCACGTCTTGACGTCACAAGTGGAAGACCAAGGTTTGGGCCCACACCTTAAATGTGCTTCCTCCTGCGGACCCACTTCCCCTCAACCAGAGCAGTGGAAGTTTCTGAGTGTAGCCGTGGAAAGGCAAGCAGCAAGAGGGCTGGGTGCTGGCAGGTGAGCTGTGCATAACTACTTGTGCTCTTATTAAGGGGGCAGCAATGGACAGTCTCATGCCAGCAGCTGTGATAGTAGTCACACGGTGGTTTGGGGTGTGACCTTAGCGGTGGTCCTGGCAGCTGCCCCGCTTTTCTTGTTCCTGCTTGTTTGCTAGCCTTGTTGTGCAGGTTCCCAGCGGTGGTAGGAGCTACCCTATGTCCTGGCCGTAAATCACCTACTTTTTAAGAAATGGAGAATTGGTTTCAGTTGCCTGCATCTAAGAAGCCTGACTGACACAGTGATCAATATAATTTACATGGAAGGCAAAAGCTCCCTGACCCTAAAAGCATGTACTCATCAATAGCATAAACTGCATGCAATGGCATGTAGTGTAAATATAGAACCAAGTACTTGAGCAAAAGTGCTTCCAAATAACGGGACTTTCAGAACTTAGCTGGAGTCTGTGTTGTATTCCATGGAGTAGGGCAGTAACTGCAGATTGTTGAAAAGAGGTACCCTCACTATTTTGTAATGAAGTTAAAGGAGATAACATATGAAACTGTCCAGCATGTAGTAGAAACTCAATAAATAATTGTTTCAATAAACACGGAATCAGGCGCATGGTGCCATTAAGTAATACTACTCACAAGCTTCTTTCTGAGCCAAGCAGAGATCAGCAATTCCTTGCATGCAAATTGCTGTGTGACCAGAAATCGTTAAATTGGAAGGTCAACACTTATAAAACACACTTGAAACATGTCAGCCTCATGAGGCGGATGGGCACAAGATTAAGGATTCATGTCCAATACATGTCACTGAGCTTCACATGGTGGTGAGGAAAGAATTCGAGGCTACACAGGGACAGACCACATTTTCAGGGGTCAGGAATGTCCTGGTCTGCTGCTACTTAGTAGTTAAAAATTTGAGGCATAGAAGGCCCTTTCTTAAATGTCAGCAATTCATCGGTAAGTGGAGTTATATAGTATCTACGCCACAGGAAGATGCTGAAAGAATTAAATGAAATGGCACAAGTGAAGCATTTGGCATAGTATTATTTCATAACAACTAAACATTCTTTTTAACATTTACTTAACTGAACTACTCATTGTAGTCCACCTTTTGTTTATGATTGCTTTCCATTAAAAAACGTATAGAGAACGTCCCATTGCATGGTACTGAAGGGACTTTGGTGGAGCGAAGGCACATCGTAGGAAATTAATAACCATTAATAACCATGATCGCATGGTTCCAGTTATGACAATAAGCTTGTTATGCTGAAGCACATTTTAGGTTCCTCATACCTACAATTACAAAGATATAGCAACTTCTAAGGCAGATGATTTCCATGATTTTTCTTGGCAATTACCTGAGTAGACATCCCAGAAGAATTTTCAAAAGTTGAGCACATATTAGTAACCTGTATGGCATCTCTATTTTTGGAACAGCTCTCTAGAAATAGGTTTTACCTAGATCGTGTAATTTTTGAGCGTTAATTTATCTCTCCATTCCCATTGCCCCACGCAGGGCACATGCCCGACTCGGTTGTGCTAGGTGGAGGGTGGGTGTTCAGCAACGAGTATCAACAACTGCTTATGCCAGAGAGCTGTGCCTGTCCCTCCAGGTTCCTATAAAAAGAAATTATGATAACTAGTTACCATTTGTGAGAAACGGCCCAAAGTGACAGGAAATACTGAAGTGAACACATTATAGAACACAGAACATCAGCAATATAGGCTATTTAATTTATCCAGAAAGCAGTTATAAGTAGTAAAGTATACCGTGTCATTGCGAAAATAAGAGGTTTCCCTCAGGATTTATTTTAAATTAGTCTAAGTAGTTGAGTCATACATAAGATAAAGAAGTCACATTTTAACACCTAGGAAGCTATGCTATTAATTGGTAAAAACAAATATAAAGAGGATAAACAAGTTGAGATCAAACCTTATGATTTTTATGCAACTCTGAAGATTTAATTTCAGGATACAAGAACACTCAAAGAGTATTTTGTAATTACAAACCAATAAGAAGACCCATCCAGGAGGAATAATTACATCATTTCTGCATGGCTTCGTTGTGTGAAGCTTAGAGAACTGAAATAAATAGATTCCTCTATCATCAGGACTGCTGCCGGCAGTGACTCACGGCTTACAACTGGGACCTCATCCGAGAATAGTGTTTTGGTTTTCCCTTTGTGATCATATAAGAAATTAAGCAAACTATATTTCCTCATAATTTAAAATTGTTTTAGAACACCCACGCCCCCACTCCCGCAACTCAATTCCTTTTCTAAAGTTCTTGCCAGTAACAAGGTCAACAACAGAGTTAAGCTATGACTATAAAGTAGAAGACAGTTCTGTTTCAAAAATGTTTTTCATTTGCCTTGAAGGGCTGCTCTTAACTGGTGGAAAATTAATTTATATTTTCAGTGATGTGTGGTTTATGAATATTTATTATAGCAAAATGCCATCTATGTAAAGAATTGGGGTTCAGCTCCTAAACTCTTGAGATTAATTCTATAAATCAAACTGAGAAATATTTAATTTGCTTGAGTTTCGATAAATATTGTAATAGCCTCATTGTAAATGTACATGTTATTAATAAGAAATCGTGCCACGAAAGTCTACAAGTATGACAATGGATAACCAGCAAACAACGTGACTATAAACACAGTACTCTAAAAACAAAAAGACCCTCTGTTGATGTCAGTGAGAGCCAAGAATTTTTAAGTTTGTCCCTTAAGTTGTGGGTACTTAATCAGTTCCATTCTGACATGGAGCAGTGCTGGTGGCCAGAGAAAAGCAATGTAGCGTTTCTTATTTTGTTATGACAATATCTGGGCCTTATATTTTTCATTAGTCCATGTTTGCATTCTGTGCTAGTCCATGTTTGTTAGTCCATGACTCCATTCCTCACGAGGAATTGGTGATCTACATAAAGCATCTTAATTTTCTAAATACCCTATCCCCCACCTCTCCCTGCTCCTTCCCATTCTAGGTCCCCTTCCCACTTGCAAGAGCTCTGTTTCCACTTTTGTCTTCCGTGTCTCTCCCTCCCCTCCCTCTCCCTGCTTGTTCTCCTTCCCTTTCGAGAAAGATCTCCATCCATACTTCCTATCGCACATCTTTTACTTGCTCTTTATTTATACTTTGGGTTTCCCACCTAAGAGAAACCACGTGGCATTTCCTTTCAGTACGAGCCTTTGTCATCTTCCACTGCTAACGGGGCTCAGGGTTGGATTTTTGCCTGAGTTCGGAGAACTTCTACACGTGATTGTATAATTATGTTCTGTGAGCAACCAGCTATGTGTGGCAGCGCTGGCCATGCTCAGTTGCAGCTGTGCCACTTCCTAGTCTCCTTACCTGTGACAAGTGACTGGCAGTGTGTATTTCTGCACCAAGCCAGCAACTGGCAAATGAAGGCACCGTGAAAGGTGATACACATTTCACAGTATTGTTCCCATTACCCCACCAGGTGAGTTTTGGTTTTCAAGACAGGAAATGATTGCAGAAGGCTTTGTACGCCCAGCGTGAGTGTGAGACCTAAGCTTCACTGTGTCAACCTGATTGGCTTGGGTATGGCCTGGTGGTGGTTGACCCTTCTGGGTGTGTCTGGGAGGGTCTGGGAGGCGGGGTTTTGGGGACTTTATCTGTCCCTGGCCCTTTCCTCCCTGGGGCCATTTCCCTGCACTGCTCCAGGCCATCATAAACCCAGCAGATTTGCTCCGTCACACCTGCCCACCATGATGTCCTTGCCTTGGGCTCTTTTGACACTGGGCGGAAGGAAGCCCTGGAAACTGAGTCAGTGAAACCTCCTCTCCTTTATTTTGTAGGTGTCAGGGATTGTGTCCCGAGGTGAGAGTGCTAACACAATAGCCAAGTCTTCTGTGACTGCTGCGCTGCACCTCCCTTCCCAGGGTTACCAGCGAACCTCCAGTCTCTGGTCCTCGGGCTCTGGAATGGGATGGGGGAGCAGCTGGGCTGCGTGTTCCCTCAGAGGTTTTCCCCATGTTCTGGGTCACACGATCAGGGACACAGACACGGGAGCCCTCTCGTGGTCCCCTGAACTTGACTCGTAACTGCAATCCCTCCTGCAGAGTGTAATCTCATCTTCCCTGGAGAAAACTGGATTAGAAGGAGAAAAATGGGGGCTGAGAGAGCTCAGAGTCCTGGTCATCAGGGAAGAACAGCAGAGCTCCGTGAGTGAAGAGAGACCAAGTCTCGCTGTGCGGAGGCCATGTGATGCCACTGCCACCCGACCCAGGTCCAGGGAGGTCAGATTCCCGAACTCCCCAGTGACCCCATGTGCCTCTCGAAAGTCGCTGGCGGGAAGAGGGGCGTTGCTGTGTAAATAACAGCAGCCTTGAAGAACTGGGCAATGGGGCTACTGAATCCCAACAAATACAGTGGACCTGTCAAGGCTGGGCTCAAGGGAGTGGGACTTGAAGTCTGGGGAGAAAGGACCATTTACTAGTTGAATGACTTTTTGGTTTTCTTTTGCATATGCAAAATAGGGAAATTAATAACGTCCTCGTGTTTCACAGCCTTGTTGGGGTAGTGAAATGGAATGGAAGCGCCAAACCTGTGCTGTAATTTGGAACAAACTGTGCACAGGTTGCTAAATATCACTCCGTGAGGAGAGTGAATAAGATTATGTAAAGGTCTTAACAATGTCGCACTTGCTACCTGGTGTGGCAGCCACTGTGTTGTAGTTATTTGGAAAAATACACCATGAATGAGTGCTAATGAGGAAATAGCACGTGGGAGATTAAAAGTTTTACAAACAGAATGATCTGAACAATACTAACATACATAAGGCTGAGGAGGAAGCTGGGGAAAAGTACCAAAATAGTACCCATAATCATCTCTGCAGAGGAAGGACAGGCGCAGAAGGGAGATCTGTGGGGACGTCTGTGCCCATCTCTGATTCTCCTCAGATGCAGCGGAAGCACCCAGGCCCCTTCATCATAATCCCCCAGCCCATCCTGAGCTACCCATGCACAGTGGCCTACCTACCGACCCAAGCTGGGCCTGCAGGTCTGTTTCTGAAAAGGTTAGGTACAGAACAGAGAGAGACTAAGTTTTTCTTAGGTGGGCTACAAATTCCAAATCAGGTGGTTTTGGTCATTCTTTCTGGACCACCAAAGACATCAAGAACATAACAAAAGTGTACAGAGGAGCAGGAAGAGGCCACGGTGCGTCCCAGTGGCCTCTGAGGCTCGGGGAACAGAGACATTGCTACCACAGGATTCTGCAAGCTCTTTGCTCACACACAGAGGGGCTGTGTTTTACTTTATTTCATTTAATCATACCTTCTGCATGTTTTACCAAATATAAGATTTTCTTCTTTGTACTTGTTGTTACTCTTATAAATTTTCCACTGTGGGCACACAATTCTTGTATAAACTTTTATAAAAAGTAAAAAAAAAAAATTAAAGAAATATCTATACACATAAGTGATGGATAGAAAAGTAAGACTGAGAACTCTGTTATGGTTTGGGGGATACTTTGCAAGGGAGAACAATATACAGAACACATATTTTATAAGGTTATTTATAATGTTCACCCAAAGAATGATATACAAAAGAGTGCAGGAAATCTGTCCACACACTAAGACCAAGGAAACTAGCTGAGGGCCTGGATCCTGTGATGATGTCCTACATGAGTCTAGCCGAAGACCTACAGCTCATAACAGTGCCTCCTGTGAATACAACTGGAGGCCCAGAGCCCATAACAATATCTCATACAGGCCTGTTTCATGGATCTGCCCTGGGAAGGCCCAAAGGTCAGTGGTGGAATCTAGAAAGTCTGTGCCAGTGGGATAAAGGATCTGTGCTAGCAGGCTGAGGGATCTGCACTGGAGTCAGGAAGTGATGCTCAGAAGAACCAGAGCTCCCCCAAAAGGTACCACAGCCATCCTCAGCAACGCTGAGGTCCTGAGCTCCTCCGATGATCAAGATGGCTGAGTTCCCATCAGGGAAGCCAACGCAGCAAGCTTCTTCAGGAGACTGGTGGTGCACCCTCTTCCCCTCTGGAGCTAGGAAGAGATGCTCAAAGTGAGGACCAGAGCTCTCCCAAAGAGAACTAAGCTATTCTCAAAACCAACAAGGTCCAGAGCTCCTCAAAGGATGAAAACAGCCGAGTTCATCAGGAAAGCGAGCATGACGAGCTCCTCCAAAACAACCAACAGCTCCTACAGCTTCTACCAGCTCCCAACAGCCTCTCTCAGCTCCCAGCAGCCTCACTTCTTTTTCTCCAGTTCTGCTTCTTATGTTGCTAGTAACAATCCCCAGGTGGGCCTCCCATACCCAGCACCACGCTTACTCAGTTCACCTGTGGGTTATAAATTGACCACCAGTTGTCAATCCACTACAAACTCTTAACACCAGCTATTTTGCAAGCACTCAAAGGAGCATATTTTATATCAGGTTAAGGAAAAAAAACCTCTGTATTCGGGACTCACTAGGAAAGGAAAACTGAGGCTTACTGCAGAATACTAGCACTTGCTTTGCTGAGAACTCTTTGGATTCCAACTGACATTAGGAACATTACTAGAATATTAATACAAAGCCATGACCTACGCCTCCCCACTCAGATTCTTGCTCCTGAGTGCTTTCTTGCAGTCATGGTCTAAGTAAGAAAAGCTCTTGGCAAAGATAATATGAAAAGCAATGTCATTTCCTCGGCCCGCCCTCTTCATTCAGTCTGGGCACACTCATTGGCCGGCTGAACAGAAACCTGTTCCATTCTACTCCGGTGAAGTAGCAGTATAATTTGAACAGAAACATATAGCAAGGGGGCTGCCTTTTCTTTCTCAAATTAAATTGGACAAACAATCCCAGGGTAAATCTCAGTCACTGAGAACTCTAGATTTTGCCTATATATTTCTTGTTTGCTTTCCCTTAGGTCTTAATATAAGTTTTTTATTGTTACATTTTGAGAGGGAAAGAAATGAATTCGCACAAAATGGGGAAACCAAGATCCAGAGAGGGGGTTTGCAGGAACCAGTGCTTTCTGAGATTTATATTCTTCCTTCAGCATAGGCAGAGACCAAAGCCACAGCTCTTTGCTATAGTTTAGCGGGAAAATCTGTAGAATATGCAACTCAGGCTCAATAGTCAGCAACACCACTACTGAGTATTCTATTTTAAATGAGCATGAATAGCAAGTATGTCTCTGGCTGGTCCTTTTATTCCCTCCAACAACAGAAAAGACCACTGCTAGCTGCTGCTGACTATGGGAGAACAACATCCACAGGTCATTTTCCTTTCTGGTTGGGAGAATTCTGTTGATTTATCACCAGTTATGGCCAAGGATATGTCTCTAAGCAGGCTGCACAATTAGATACAGTCCCTTTTCAGGAGCAAAAAAAAAAAAAAAACAAACGAAAAAAGTGGAGGAAAAAAGAACCCGCCACAAGCTTTGCAAATACATTTTTCATTCTAAATAAAGAGACCTAATTTAAGCCTTCAGTGGTAGATTCGCAAATATCTGTACCTTCTAGCTCCATAGAAATTGAATTATCAAGAGTGATATTCCTACTTGGCAGATTCAAGAGGGACTGCAGTACTGTAAGCAGATCCAAAATTAAATCTTTGAAATCTGATTTAGAAGAGTCAGTTACTGGCCCTATTTAAAGTTGCTTTGATCTTTCACTCCCTTTTTGTGACTTTTCTTACTTCCTGATGCCTGTTTATGCTCTACTTTGTTCCTTTCTTTGGCATTTGCTCTCCTGTTGTTGTGTGTTGTTCTTTTGACTATTTAGTGACAAACTTGCTCACCAAGTGAGGTAGCAATTTCTCCACTGAAATGGACAAGTGAGGGATGCAGAGTCTCCAGAGTTATCTTGGGTTCACACAGGGACAATTGATCTTTTTCCTACAGACCTGTGCTGGCCTAAGGGCCATGCCGCTCTGCAGAGCCCTGGATGTCACAAGTGTTGACAGCACCCCGAAGCAAGGCCTGAACACTTCTGTGCCCTGGGCAGCATCTGTTTGGGGGAGTAACGATGCCTGAGTCTCTGTCTGTAGACTGTCCATGCAGCAAAAGTCCTCACATGTCACTGTCTACCTTAAGAGAGGAAGTAAACAAGTCAGAAAAGAAAAGCAACTCGGCCCAAGTCCTCTAGTTTGTAGAAGAGCTGGTGCTGAACCCAGGTTCCTGATTCCCTGCCCGGAATTCTGTCCCCTCCTGTTTGGCCTTGCCAGGCCGCAATCAATTTACACTTTTAAGGCTGTATTTTCCTTTTCTAAAAACTTAATTCCTCAAACAGCAATACATTCTCAGAGGTTTATAGCTTTGTGTCATTATCGAGCAATCAATATCACTCTTGAAAAGAAAGCCAATAAAATGTTCTACCAAGGAGTTTCAGCTGCTTCTTGCAAGGTTCTCCTCAGTCCACGGAACGTACCAGTTTTGTAAATCACATTAGCTAGCCAACTCTCACTTCTGAGATAGGCAAAGGAGAGGGGAACAAAAGGTAGCGGAGGTAACAAAGTTACCAAGAACCCAACAGTGCCACAATCAGAGGATCCGGGTAGCATATTTCCCAGTTTGGAGATGAGAAAGCGGAGGCCAGAGAGGCTAAGGAATTTCCCCCCAAATTTCATTGTGTGGCAGAGGAAGGATCTCAACCCAGATCGCTGTGACTCTGAAGCTCATTTTCCTTGAATCGAATATTTGTGAACCAAGACGATAGGAAACGGGCTCTTCAGAGAGATGTAACATGTTATTCACAAACACTACCTTTAAGTCTCGGACATAAAGATGTCCTTGTACTGTTTCTTTGACCCATGGAGGAAAGTCAGCAAAGATTCCTTTTAGTCATGCTGCTAATAAGTCAAGTTAGCCACTTAAACCTCTGGGTGCTTTGGTCAGTCAAAGAGATCACTGATTTTCTCTCCCGCACAGAGAACTGCACCAAGGTCGCAGACACCCTGGAGAAATGCAAATGTTTAGGAGGAGCTCTGCTTGCCTGGGGCCAGGCTGACTCTTGATTTGCTCCAGGAGGTCACTTCTGTCACGTGGGAGTTTCATTTGTTGCTCTCACATTGCTCATCAGAAAACAAAATCGAGAATTAAACTCCAGGCAATGTGCTTTGCTCCATGGATTATGCATTTTAAGAAACTCATTTTTAGGGAATGTTTTCACAGTGAATGGATAACAGAAGTGTTTCTGGAAGGACAATACAAATCAATGTTTGGTGTAATGTTATTAAATTCACAACTACTAATGATTCTGATAAAATCATTAATAATAATGACTATAAATTATATAGAGTTCAACAGTTGACCATTTCCCTATGTAAAATGTCACTTAATTCTCACAAGCAATCCTTCAGTAAAATTCAAAATCAAGTGAATGTTAATCTGCATTATGAATTGGTCTGGGCCCTGGAGGTAAATCAGTTAGAAATGGTTTTTAACCTCAGAAACTCACAATTTTTATTACTATAATCTTTTGTATATAGAAATTAGAGTACTTGCTCACTGAGCCCATTTATATCCAGGACTGAAACTGGAATTGTTTGGTCTCAAACAACATTCTTGCCTTTCCCTAAGTTTCTGCTTGGTGTGGAAATTAAAACTTAGAGGAAAGTAATTGTGGGCATAATTTTAAAGTTATTCCTCTATATTTATTAGCTTTTCGTGTATACTTTTTATAAATTTAGAACTTTTAAGGAAAGGTGAAACTTTGCTATCTGTCTTGTATCAGTGCAATGCTTTGTATTTATATTAAAGAAAAGAAAAATTACCATCATATGCTTGCTTAAACAGAAACAGGATCCAAGCTATCACGTTCATATAATGTATTCAGCCATGTGATCACAGGGCCTCACAGCTAAGCAGGCTATGATAAATTATTCTGCATCTCACAGCTGAGAAGATGAGGGCTATGTACAAACAGAAGGTTATTAAAAAGGAAATGAGGAAAAGAGTTTCAAGGAATTTGGCTTTAGGGTGAAAGTTGGAAGACATCTTGATCACAGTCTTCATGTACATGAGAACTTATTCTACCTGCTATTCTTCTTAAACATCTAAAGACAGAAGACAGAGAGTCCAAACTGCAGCCCCAGAGATTTGGGCCAGCTATGAAAAATGATTTCCTGCTAAGTGAGGTTGTCATTTACGGAAACAAGACACAAAGGGCAGTGGTGGCATCTCCTCTAGAAGACAGCAAATGATTTGTCATCTCTGTTTATGGTTTAAATGTGATATGTCCTTAGGCAGAGAAATGGCCTAAATGACTTCCCCGAAGTTTTAAGCTTAACCGCTTATCACTACGATGATTTCAGCCTCGAAAAGTGTTTTTCACGGTAAGCCTACAGTGTAGAGGTAGAAACCTTGATTCAGGCTTTTTCCCCGAGGATCCCCTACCTTTAGCTTTAAAGGTGTCTTGATCATTGTTTCCAGTGGCTAAAAAGCCAATGGTGGGGAAAGGTTCATGTTTTGAGAACTATTGTCTTGTTCATTCATGAAGTTTCGCAATAATCCTCAATTATGGAAAAGCCCAGTGCGAATAGTTATTTTGAAATGCTGAGATGATAACATGCTCCAACGGTACTTTTACAAGTCTCAGGCTTTTTCTTTCCAAACTAAGTAGACACTGGTTGTTGGAGTTGCTCAGAATCAGGTGGATTCCGGCAGAGTCATGAGCGGGAGCGGGTCAGAGTGACCCAAGGTGTCATGGCGTCCAGTCTGTGATTTGACAACCAAGAAACAGGCTCAGGAAGTGTATGAAATTAGGCAGGATCATACACCTTTATAAATATGAAATTGAGTTTACAATTCAAGTGTTTTGTCTCCCTATAGTGACCACTGCATAAAATATAGTTATCACGTTCAAAGACCCAAAGCAAAGGCAATTTGAAAAAAAATTATGTTTCTAAATATACTCGGATGTCTAAGAGGTCAAACAGCACTAAACTCCTTGAAGAAACCACTGACTCTCCACATTATGAACATAAACTCAGGAACTTTTCTCCATTGCCAAATATGTGTAAGCATCATTTTATTAATATATGTCCACTAGATTTTAGCTCTGTATACAAATAAAATCTGTATGTTTTCTTATGGGTTTGAAATACATTAACTACCAACTTCCCATAAGTGTTCCAAGTAAGCCAGAAAGCTGTGGATTAGCCTCGACTTGCTCAATTCTTAATAATCTGCCTCACTTTGGGTACATAATAACTTTTTGTCTTCTCATCCGCAAGACAGGAAGCAGAACACTCACCTCCATTAGATGAGATATTCTATTTCTAGTGCTCAGCGCTGAGTAGCAAAGAGTTAATGCTCACCAACGCACAGCTGCTGCTGCTGTTATCTTTGCACACAACTCAACACTCAGAAATTTACCCAGAGTGAAAAGGGTAGATACCCCTTTCCTATCAGGCACCAAAAATCAAAGGGTTCTTTCTTAGGACAGTGCAATTCAGGAAGCTGTGAAAGCCAAGGCTCCATGGCATGAGTTCAGTGGGACACTCACTTCCTGTATTTCCTGAGGACCCAACATCCACCAGACACTCTTTTAGCTGTGGATATAAATGTGAAGGAAATTATCACGCACGCTCTTCAAGGGTTGCATGGCCCAGGGTGACAGAATCATCGAAACAGATAATGACAGGGCAATGTGAAAAGCCAACAGTGAACACAGGGCACAAGGACAGGAGGCAAGAGAATGGGGAGAGGGTGCGTGGGGCCTGAAGGGACTGTGGACAGCACAGCCCCGTGGAAATTCTAAGCCAGATAGTAACAAGGGATTATGGTCACAAACATGTGTCTTTTTTTTTTTTCAACTGAAATTTTATTGACAAAAAGAGGTCACTAATCAAATTAGCTACTTAATGGCCTCTACTTATTTGACTGGGCAAAAAGAGAGAGAGAGAGAGGGAGAGATTATTTTGGGTACCCATCCTTGTATATATCCATAGCATTTCCTGAGCACTTTTTCAGTAAATTTGCAATTTGTGTGTGTATGTGAAGGGTACCTGTCAATATAAGGAGGAGCTTTTATCATCTTGCTTTTAATAACAGAATTCAAAAACAATTATCCAGATAAGGTTCCCAGTGTCAATTCTCATGATTAACTTGGCAAAATCCAGACACATAAAGAAGATCATCACTGATATTCCCAAGTGTCCGATCGATTGGGTATTAATCTGGTTATGTGCCTCATATTTACTTGGGTGTGAGGTAAGGTTTTAATTTCTGCTAAATTTTAAATATAAATGGTAAAAACTGTCTTCCTAGTAAGACAGCCAATAGATCAGCCTTTTAAGTAAATTCAGAAACTTGTAGACGTATAGGAAAAGCCACCTGTATTATTCATACTAATAACCTCAAAGAAGATGGGTTGATTTTAAAATATCGAGTGATTATGAGAAGATCACTCACAAAACCTGTCAAACCGTGAGGAATGTTCTTCAGAACAGAAGCTCTTCTTCATTAGGCACTGCAATCTTAGATGCAAGTGTCAGGAGTCCCTGACACAGCACACAGCCGCGTTCCTCACAGGGCATGCTGGGTTCGGGTATAAAGAAAAGTCACAGCGGCAGAAAGATAAAAGTGTGTGGCAAGGTACATTCTAAACCACGTGCCTTTGGAATAACTTTCCTGAGATTATTGACAACACACACTTGATATAAACACATTTCAACTGTTTGTCTTCAGGTTAAGTAGAGCAGGAAACAATTTGCCAGACTATAAACACTCCGAAATACTGCTTTGTCACAGCAAAAATATACTCCAGTCAACTATCCCCAGCTACCGATGGCAATACTTATGCAGTGCTTCCTGCTTTGCCAACCGCCCTTCTACCCCTCCTCCTTGGCCTCTGGTGCCGGGTGAGGTGTCCTCTCCGCCCCCCAGTGAAGCTACCTTTGTAGAGTAAGTGTGTTTTCAGCTAAGGGTTGGGGGCGTGCGCTCTCAAGCCAAGATGTCCTCAGGTCAGCCTGAATCTTGCCTGCAGAGGTGCCTAAATTCTGTGAGTCCTGCACCTCAGCACTGGGTGTGTTTGTCCTCCCCTCTCCATTTCTTACTGAATGAAAGTCTGTGAAAGTATAGGGTCTTACTAGACTTTGACTGCAATATTCTCAGACCCAGAGGAGTGCGTAAAGGTATCTGAAGCTCAGTAAGAACATTTAAGCAAATGAGTAGATTCCTCTATTCCCACTTGGTTTAGAGTTCTCAGCCCTCCAGGTATCCATGGAACCATGGGCTTCAGGAGCCGGGTTTTCTTTTCTCTTACACGCCGTACACAAGGCTGCATAGCTGATTTTCCTGGGGCACAGATTTGTTTTATCTATAAATATCTCTCTTATGAGACCCTCTGCACCACAGTGCCAGGAGGGCCGCGCATGGCCCTAACCTCCCTTTGGCCAGCTTCCAGCCATCAGTTTCAAAGCAGGATCTTCTGTGTCTTGGGTCGACCCTCAGACCGCCTTGCCAGTGTGTGTCTGTACGCACGATCCTGATCCTTGTGAACTGGAGGATCACTGTCCTTCACTGCTTCTCTGAAATGCTCCTTCCTTCAAGATCCACCCTTTGGTCTTGGGCACTCATCTTACTCTGCCTTGTGACAGTTCTGTGTGATTCATATCTTATTCCCAGTTCTAAGTTCCCGAAGCCCAACAACTGCCTTACTTACCTCTCACCCTAAAGGTCCCACTACATGTAACAAGCGGTCAACACATATCTGCTAAATTGAAATGATTCCAAAACTTAGAACATAGGATTGGAATGATGATACTTAAACTGTCTACAGTCATCTTGTCTACCCAACTTAACTGGGAAAATGGAAATCGTAAAGCTTTGTAAACTTCAGGGCGTATAAAGTTCCAGCGAGGCTTGAATCGTATGCCATGAGCAGGAATAAGGCACAAAAGCTACTGGTTATTGTGAGTTGTTCCTGCTATTTCTGGCGGAGGACGAGGAGAAGGGAAAACACAGCACTTGCCTCCTTAGCAGCCAAACTGCCCAGCGGATGAAACATTAGCACCTGAACATACTTTAACATTAGTGCTCAGCCTCATTACTGAGATGCTGGATCACAGGGTTTAGTTCACTATGACTTGCTTTTAGGCTTAGAGTTTATTATATATTTAATGTATTAAGTTGATCAAGAAGCTTTAAAAATAACAACTATCTACAAACAAACGAAGAGATAGACACAAAACCTTTCCTGGAGAACACTGAGACCCTCCTCTGTGCTCTGATCGTCCACCCTGAACCCCTGCATTTGGCACGGAGGACAAAAGGCTGCAGAGGAGAAGGAGCTGGCACAGTGGCACTGCGCCTGGCTGGAGGACCTCTGTGTCTTCCGGGAAGCTGCTTCCCATGCCACCTTCCACTTCAGAGCTCCTGATGGGAGAGACAAGTTGGATGCAGGTGACGGATCTGAGAGCCCTGGACAAATGTGGCTCATGGTGATATAATCCGATTTCAGAAAGGCTGACACAACTCATGTTCCCTGTCTGAGGCTTTCCCACACGTCTGGTAGTGGATGACATTCCTTTCTCTTTCCTTTTTAATATAGAAAATGAGAAAACATCTGCCCATTATGTGAGGGAATAGAGCAGCCACCTCTTTAGAGTGAGTGCGGGGTTGTGAATCAGTGCTTTTCTATTTCTTCCTTTCATTTGTGTGCGGGTTTACTAGACACCCTGGGCTGCTTTGAAACCTCCCAATGACGTCAATGGGGCTGAGAAATTGGAGCAGCGGAGACAGCTGCGAGGCACCAAGTCTACCGAGGTTTTGTTCTTTTCTCCTGGGGTGACATCCGAGACAGATATTATCAATCAAGCCCTCCTGGCTCAGCACCAAATCAAAGGCACTTTATCACTCAAGGCAGTAAAAGCTGCAATTACAGGATCAGTTCAGCTTTTCCCTAGGAATATTTTGCTCGTGACAATTAATAATGCAATTAAAACTGAATTAAACAAGAGAATGATTACTACAATATTTAAATATGGGAGCAATTTTTTAATGTTTCACGTGTAAGTGAAGGTCATTCTCTGCATGCATTTTATACAAAAATTCAAAACAATTAAAATGCATATTTTTCCAAAAGCATGAATACAAGCCAAGATAAATTCTGACCAGTGGCCAAGAAATGTCCAGTAAAAAAATACATGTATATATCATAGCTTTAGTCTCATTTTGAAAATGAGAAACAAACAACAACAACAAAATCCCCCAAAACACAGGAAGAAAACTAATATTCTGTGAATTAACATTTCCTTCAAAAACATCCGAAATAAAATGAAGAAGAAAACAGCCAACTGCTGTTTGTTTGTTAAACCCAGCGTACTACTTACTGCCTTTTCCGGCTCTCCTCATAGAATAGTCTTACTTGCTTAAGTATATAATAGCATACTGGAATCTGAAAAAATATAGCAGTCAATCTAATTGTATAGTTTTGAAGAAAAAGCCTCCGCTCTGCCTCTTTTTTCTCTCATATTTTTCAAAAGGTAACTTTAAAATACTAAGGACACCCAAGGCCAAGCATAACAAGCCTCGCTAATAAACACCCTGAGGACTGGATTTTTGTTTGTTGTCTGCAAAGTTACCTAGGAGATCTAGGGAGAGCCCACCCTCCCCGGAGAGAAGGGTTCCTAGCAAACGCGCCACAGTCTGGGTTCCCAGCCTTGTGGAGGGTTTACTGGCCAACAACGCTGGTGCCGGAGTCAGGGTAAAGCGGGGTAGAAAGAAGACCGGGGATAAAAGTATGGAATCACCATCGGTCTCAAGGTTATGCAGCCAAATTGAATACGATCTAAAGCCAGGACGTCCAGAAAGACAAACTGGCCAAAGGCAAGAAACAGAAAGAAAGTATTGTTTGGCAGTTACTGATCTTCACGAAGCACGTCAGCTCACCCCGTGGGATTTCATCAGCGAATGTCATATGTGATGTACATTTCTCTAATTTAACAACAGACTCCAAAAATATGAAAGGTCGTTATACAGGAGGCTGAGTTTTGAAAAGAAGAACAAACAAGGGAACGTGTGTGTAAATGTCACGACTAAGAGTTTAGGTCAACTCAAATAACTGAGTTCTTGCCAATCCCATCATGTTTACGGAAGGGAGGGATCGAAAGTGCCCTTCATCATTACAATAAGTCTCTTTTTTCTCCCTCCTCTAGATGTGTAATGGACAGTAACCAGAAGTAAAGCTGAAGGGCTGGGGATTTAGCTCAGCGGCACAGCACCTGCCTGGCAAGCTCAAGGTCATGAGTTCGATTCCCGGTACCAGAAAACAAACAAACAAACAAAACAACAACAAAAAAACAAAAGTAAAGCTGCACAGCTAGCTCATGCAGCACTTACAAGGCTGAGATTCTGAAATGATCTAGCCCTGAACTAGATTCATTATTTCTTTTTTAGCATAACAGTTCTGATGCGGGCATTGGCATGGGGAAGATGTCTGTGTCTCCGCTCTGTCTCTTGGTAGACACATGTCCTTGAATGACTGTGTGTAAGGACAGCAATAATGAAAAGAAAGGGCACATGAGTGAGACACTTCAGAGACGCTCTAGATCTCATAGTTATTATTTTTAGACATTGGCTTTTCAAAGTGCATTTTGCTTCAGCCTAAGTACTGTGCTAAGTAATGGAAACACACACACACACACACACACACACACACACACACGGAAACACATACACACAGCATTCGTAGAGCAAACCTAACTAACAACTTGAGAATCATAATTACCTCCCACAGCTATCACCACTACCAGTACCAAGAAAAGAAAAGAAACCAGGCATGGTAGTGAGCACCTGTAAACGCAGCACTTGGGAAGCTGAGGCAGGAGGATCGCCTTAGGTTCGGGGTCAGCCTGGGTTATGGAGTTAGTTCAAGGCCAACCTGAACTACATAGTGAGACCCTGTCTCACACACAAAAAAATAAAACAACAACAACAACAACAACAAAGCAAAGCAGACTCTCCCTAGTCAACTGTGAGTTTGGAAGAGTAACAACTGCAGGCTATTCATTTCTCTTTCTATGCTGAATGAAGCAATAAATATTCATCTTTATGATTTCGCCTGGTCGACATCACCAAAGGGATTTTGGTGACCATTTTGTGGAAAAGGGATAGAGGATAGATCTCTAGGGGAACTCCTGGGCGTGTAGAACTCATACCTTGCCCCTTTGGACCTTGTTTCTCTTGAGAAATAGGTACTGGGTAGAGAAAGATACCAGACATTCTACACTTGGGTTCAGAGACTCCACACTTTCTCAGGGCTCTCTTTGCTTATAAGAAGACATAGTGCACCACGTCAGTCCAGAAGCTGCAGTGAAGCAGAGCGAGAGTCTACATCCATCCACACAGCCAGACGGTCATTTATTGGCAATGTTTCCTAGTTCAGATGACCCGAATGACTAGATCATTTACCCACTCATTCATTATTCATTCCGCAAATATTGATCGACAATTATGCCATCCTAGACACTGGGGATTAAGGATGTGCTAGCAGGCTAGTTTATATTTATTAAGCATCAACTCTGGTACACTCTGCTTTCCTTCTAACACCTTTTGATGTGTGATCAGCCCACACAGAGAGTTCATTTTGTCATTGGGCAGATCCCACCCCCCCCCCCCCCCCCCCCCCCCCCGCACTGCTGGTTATAACTTCTTTGTGTTCCTGTGTCTGGTCCCTGCCCTCCACGGTGTGCTGCATTGCTGCCTACCCCATGTACAGCTCCCACGGCCCATTCACAGATAGAAGGGAAAGCTAGCGCTGCTCTCCCAGCATGCACAGCACCCAGATAGTTTGGCATTGCCCATTTACCATTTGATGGTCCTTTTGATTTCACAAAGATGTGCTGGGTGAGTTTCCACAGTATGATTGACAAATACTAATGAATCAGTGACTCTGAATCAATCAAAGCAATAAAAAGAGAAGCTGGATCCTTCATGACAGATGACTCATATAGGGAGACCGAGTCCTGAGCATACAGCTTCGTTATCCGAACTCAGGTGGAGGATCCTTGAGGGTCTTTCACTTATGCCCAGCAGTTTCAGAAATAGCATACGATACACACTTCCTCTGCGCCCGTAGTACACAAGCCATAAGAAATGTTTTGACTATTGCATTTGTAGGCAAGTAAAATGTTTTTAGACAACAGCACTGACTAGTTCTAAACAAACAGAAATAAATATTTTTCTGTTCATAAAAAGCACAAAATAAATTAAATATATTCATTAGCTAAAAGCTAAATATTTATAAACTATTTTATAAATAAGAACTTAAAACTATCACCAATTGTTATGGTTTGTGTCTGGATGTCCCCCCAAATCCTCGTGCAGTCATGGGGCGGGCTTCTAGAATTTATGATTAATTCATGGTCCAGTGCTGGGATTATGGATGTGAGAGCTATACCCGCCCTGGGGCGGGTAGTTTGCATATAATGTGAGGAAGAGAAAGAGGCTGCTTGCCACTGCTCGCCCCTTTTTGCTCTTGCTGCTTTTGCTGTCTTCTGCCACCTTGAAGTGTTGCCCCTGTGCCCTGCCACCCTGCCTTGGAGCCAGCTGATTATGGACTGAAACCTCCACAAACTGTAAGCTAAATAAATCTTTCCTTCCTTAATTCCGGGGATCAGGTATTTTGTCTCAGCAATGAGAGAAAAGTAGCCAAGACTCCAATATATTGATAATTATACAAATTGTGTTTATCACAGTGCAGAAATATCAAGGACTGTTGAATTGTAGAGAACTGGGTTTTCATTCAACTCTTGCTCAATATTTGCTATATGTAAACAGGAAAGTTAGTCCAATAAAATCTTTAATTTCTAATCTGTGACATAAATATAAGGATACCTATCTAATAAGTTCTAATGAAGAATGTATGAATACGTATGAAGTACTCTAAACTGCAATGATAGACATCTTAATACTTTAAACAATATAAAAAAGTTTTATTTATTTTGTTTATAGGGAAGGGGAAATTTATCCAATGGTAATTTCAGAGTATATTACCTATCCTGCGCTTGTTTCAAATAATATATAAGTAAATACATGATGTATATGCAGTCTCTCCTTTTATTGCTATTTTTATCTTTTTAAAAGTATGGCTGTTATTGTAGTGAAACTGTGGTATTTTAAAATGCAAATTATAACTCCAATTCTAGGACTGTGTCCTTTGTATCTCAGAAAATTTTTTTGATTATGTACCTAAAATTTCACTGGATAGCGCCGCCTGCCTATCACAGCCTGGACTGACTGCTCTGAAGTTCTACTTTCTGAACTACCACGATGCCCTACCTTTACCAAACCTGTGGCACATTCCCACAGTCTTGGACTGATTGCTCGGAAATCAGTAAAACATCAAGGACCAACACCAACTCTCCTTGAACTGAGGCTCCAAAAATGTCCCAGAGCCTGAGTGTTTATGATCTGGCCTTACTGCATATGCTCTGGACTCAAGCCCTAAACTTGACTCCTTCTTGCCTGCAGATTAAGACCTAACAATAGGGCTTGACACTGCTGCCCTTGGAGTAAAGGCTACAGAGTGATTCTTAATTTTCAAATAAAATCTTCAGGCCAAGTCTCCTCAAGGAGCTACAAGGGTCTAAGACCGAGGTTTGGCAGACAAATGAGTCACTTAAACTCCTGGATATGCCCAAGTCCCAAGTCACACAATTACAATTCAAACACACACACACACACACACACATATGCACACACACATGCACACACATGCATTGCACACACTTGCTCATTCAATAGTTTGACAGGAATTTACTAAGCACTTCCTGTGCGTCAAAAGTTGTGGGAAGCATTAAGCTATTATCAGTTAACAAGAGAAACAAAGCTCCTGCCCCTGGAGTTCACATCCCACTTGTGGCACTAACACCGGAGGGGACACAGATTGATGCAATACAGAGCCATCTATGGAGTTCATCTGTCTCCACGTGGGTCATGAGCATCTCTGCTCCCTTTCTTTGCTGTTAGTTTTATCTCTCTGTGTCACGCCTCCCCTCTATTCCTGTGGGCTGAGGTCAAATATCCCCTCTGTGCTGCCTCTCCTTGGGGACACCTGGGGCTTTCTGCAAGGCTCCTTTAGACATTTCCCAGATTGTCTTCTTCGTGTCTGCCTCTCCAGCAAGAGGGCCAGCTCTTCCTCAGCAGGAGCCTGGCTAGGACTACTCACTAAGAATTGTCCACTGACCACAGGGTATAACATTCTCAATAAATGTGCAGTTAGTGAAGGTGTGCAGTCTTATTCTGCCATAGAAGGAAGACTAATTTTGAAGTTAACTGTGCTTAAGGTGCTTCTTTGCATTCCATCCACATTAAACTCTGAATAATTCATAAACTTCAACAACCTTTTGTTTGCAACAGTGCTATTTTACGTGAGCTACATTAGCACTGCTTTATTAAAAGCTGAAGATAAGTTTTAATTAGTTGACACAATGGCCTTGATAGAGATACCAGTTTTATGACTTGATTGTCCTAAAATGCTTAATTTCATGTGTGCTTCCATCATTGGAATTAGTTGAAAGTGTAGTTAAGATGTTTATTTTCTTCAACCTTCTAATTATCACAAGAAAATTAAATTACTGTGTGCCTCTGAGGGAAGTCGTAGCTGCTGAGAAATGTGCTGTGATGAGGACAACAGTGCTTACTTAGGGGAGATGCAGGGGAAGAAGGAACCGCCCAGGAGTGGGTGCAAGTGCACCCCACAGACCCCCAGTAAAGCCTTGCCTGTCCGATCTGTGGTTTTGTAGTCGGGACTCTGGCAGGACACAATCCATCAGATGCACTGTTCCTTTTCCAGCTGATCTGCAGTCCTGCAAACATGTTTTAGTGTGTCTTCAGCTTGGGGAACTTTGTCTCTGTTGATTCAACTATGCAGTGATAGAGGAAGCTGCATTTCTGACAGGGAGAAAGGTCTTAGGAGCCAGCTGACATTCCTTCCTGCAATCAATTTTAATTTTAGGTCTTCTACTGAACTGATGACCTGAGCCACCTGCTTCTAACCAGTTTATAAGTACTAAGCACCTTTCAGACTTAATAAGAATGTGTTTCTCCTTGCTCTTTGTCTGGTGAGAGAAAATCTTTTGCATGACTTGTCAAGGAAATAATCTCACGGAAGGAGATTGTTTTTCTGCCCCCAATGTGAGGCATGTAATTCACACTTCTTTTGCACCCCCCTTCCTGACACCTAGCTTCATGCAGAGAACAGCAAATATGTGATAAGGGATAACTGAGTGACTTATCAATGTGTGTATGCAACTTTTCAAATAAAACAGGCAGGAAAAAGAAACGTTATGTGCCTTTTTTCCTTACCACAGTCCAATTATAGACATTTCTCCTGTCCGGCTTGTTTAGTTATGGCTAAAATTTCAAGAGGAGAATAATGTCCCTGGCATGGAAAAAAACATGAGCACATTTTTTGAAGTCTTGGTGTTTATGACTAAATTAGCTGTTGATTGAAACAACTGTTTCTGCTGTCTGTACTTATCAGTGACTATCGGTAAAAGGCAATGTATTCAAATATTTATGAGTATTCAGATTTTACTGTTTCTTTTTAGAGCTGCATGTTGGGAGCACAGAGTATTTAATTCCTTGTGTTCAGCTGGCACTTGCGCATAACACATCTCCTTTCCTTCTTCATCCTCTCTCTCCTCTCTTTCCCCTTCCTCCATCTCTGGGCCCCCTTCCCATTGGAGAAAGATCTATCTCCCTATTTCTTATTATCTATCATTTATGTTGTTCTTTAGTTATAATTTGGGTTTCTCATATAAGAGAAGCCATGCAATATTTAAGCTCATGTGTCTGATTTATTTCATGTAATATTATGGTCTCAAGGTGCATCTGATTTCCCACAAATGACTGAAGTTTTACCCTTTTTTATGGCAGACTAGTACTCCATGGTGTGTAAACACCACATTTGCTTTATCCAACCACCTAGGATATGTAGGCTCTTTATCACAGGAACGTGGCCTCAGGCACACTTTTTTTCTCATGCTGGCTTAAGTAATTAAAGCAAAGTGTCTTTTTTGAACTAAAGAAAGAATTACCTTTCAGAACAGAATTATACATAGGATTGTAACTGAATGGTTCTCAAAACTGGCTTGGACCACTAGCTTCTGCCCAGTACTTAGCAGTGAGAAATACACTCTGTCATGCTCCATGACTTTTTGAGCAGTTCAGAGAATAAATGTTTTCAGAATGTTTACAAATCTATTACTTAGCATCTAAGGTAATGGCCATCGTAGTAAATACTGTTCTAGATTGTCAATAACACCACCACTGAATATACTAAATGCAGGTGTGTCCCATTCTAGGAATCATATATTAAATTGGGAAGAAATTATACCATAAAAATAACAATTCTGTCATTGCTGAAGAAATGCCCCTGGGACTCTAATTTTAAAGTTTTGCTCCCATAGTGCATTTAAGTGACTGTTTACATATAATTAATTGATGGGGGTGTAACTGAAAAATGGAGAGTTCAATTTTATTTTCTTACCTGAATTTACTGTTAAGTGTATTTCAATAGTCAAAAAGTGTAAATAAAGTAATTTATAAATGTATAAGTCTAATGAGCTCAACTGGGAAAAGACACATGTATGCTTAACTCTTAAGGAGTTACACAGGAAATGACAAACCATTGTCAGTTGAGAGCTTACTAGGATACTTTGGCAGGCTTCCAAGCCTTTAGCTGTTGAAATGTGAAAACATTTCACCACCTCAATTTTAACAGTCTAATTATGATGTCACATTTCTAAATTACCAAATAAGAGTGAGGGAGCCATCAGTATACCTTAAAGGTTAGAGACGCATGTAATGGACACTTTGGGATTGGCAGCACCTGTCTAAATTTTTTCCTCCTAAAACAGAATACAGTTCTCACTCTTGGGAAGCACCCTTGGCCTCCATAGAAATCACCTTGTCTAGCCTCTACCTGAAGGCTGGCTCCATACTGGGTTATGTCTCTTCTTGTTTTAATATACTTACTAGTCCCCTAGACTTTTAGGGTAGCGTTGAAGTCATTACAAAGTTGAAGTTGAAGCCATTATGAAGACTCATCCAGCCTTGCCTGCATTTTCAGCATTGTCTCAAGCAGCCACTTCTCCTCTTGTGACTCAGAACAGTGATGATGCTCCCCCCACACCACCACTGACAAAATCAGCCAAGCCGTGCTGTATTATGCCTGGAATATCTTGCTTCTGGTTTTCTGCTCAGCTGCTGCCTACTTATTCTTCAAAATTTTAATTATGGGTCACTTCCATTATGTCCCCATCTGATACGATGGAATCTATGTTCCAAAAAGCAGGTTAGGCCCATGCCTACGATTGTTGTGATATACTGATTTACAACTGTTGATTTATTTGTGTGTTCACCCTATCTGATCTTCATATAACTTTGGTTTCCAGAAACCCAACATAGTACCTGGTACATAACAAGAACTCGATGAAGGAATCCATCACTTTGACAGACAGGAGAATTGTTAGAAAGTTGACCTAAACACTGTATCATTACTAAAACAATCTCTTCTAACAGTTAGAATCTAGACTTCTAGCACAACCTACAGATAATGTGAAGAAGAGGACACAAGGAATAAAGAGGCTGATACTTATTGAATTACTTCTTTGGACCAGGTACTAAGTTCTTTTATACCATATATGAACATTACAGTCAGACACCTACTAGCAGTATCCTTTTTCATATTTCATTCTTAATTCGAATTTGATTTTGATTTTTATGTGTACTTCCTTTGTGCCTGTACCTATGTTAGATGCTTCTATTATACCATACTTTTTATACTATTTCAGGGAAGGCATTGTAAACTTATTCACCAACAAGAAAGTTGGAGCTCAGGCTCACCCAAACTCATACATTTGGAAACTAGAGTTTTCTCTCAACTGTGCTGATTTGGTTCTTTAGGTAGAGTTTATTTCACTGAAGCAATAGCACATTGCGCTAACTTTTTTTTTTGCAGGGATCCACTATGGTATCTACAGACACTTCACTCTGATAAAGGGTATGTGGTCAGATAAGGTGAAATCATTGTCTTTCCTTTTTAATATGTCTTCCTTTGGAAATTCACAATAACATTAATTGTACATCACAGGTCTAAAAGCCAAGGATCTCCATAACTATTACTGAAGTATTTGCTAGTTTTAAGAAACTGCCCCCCTTTTTGATTTCCTGGCAAACATGAACGTTCCACCTTCTGAAGTTTGTGACTGCCTTCAATGGAAGTTATGTTAAAATGGGAGGAAGATGGTTCTTTGTTTGTGTCAGTTAACCAAAATTCTCTTTTGAATTTTGTTTGATGGAAATAGCAAAAATTTTAAGCCATTTTCCTTTGCATATCCTTCACATTTTATTAATCCTGGAAAAAAGTGATCAGAAGAAATTGTGGTTTGATGTATGAGAACTAATTAGGCTCAAAGTTAAGAGTAAGAGTATTTTGCTTTTCTGATTTTTCTCACCAACACCCCCAAAAGTGATACTGAGTTACTGAGGCACTGACCTAGGTACCAAGGAAAAAGATTATGCCAACTATAGTTGTTACCCCGTAGAAAATGTAGCACTCAGAGTAGCTAAAAAATTAGGTAACTCCAAACAAGGAATGCCCATATTTAAAGTATATGCTGAGATGCTTCTGTTCTATTGTAAATGTAAATCTGGGACTATGCAATTACCCAAAGATAAATCAATATAAAATCACACAGATCACTGCTGAGGTCTGGTTTTTAGTATCTTTTGTCTCTCACCCAAATTATCATTTCCTGCTTCTTACTGTGCTAACCTCAAAATGGAGACACACACCACAGACAGCAGAAGCATTTTAAACAAAGTGCCTTAAATCTCTCTATAGCTCAAAAATTTTTTTAAAAATTCACTAACTATTCATTAGCCACCTGAAATATACATTTGGGAGTGGTTAAAAAACCTTTGCAATTTTTAGGAACTGCTTATTACTTCATACTTCTTTTTGTAAGAGTGTAATAGAGGAAAGATTTTCCAACATAGTTTTACGTTAAACTTCAAGCCAAGAAAAATGAGTATCATGCACAAATTTTACCCTGGCCTGAGGAAATGTATTTACTGTTGCAGGAAATTCCACTGAATGCATTCTACTGTTCTAAAATTAAAAAGAAAAAAGGAGAAGTAACTTGTATTATATGCACGTACTCAAAGTATTTTCCTAAAAAAACTCATATAGTTTTAAAAGCATCACAGTTCCCCTGGCATTATGCTGATCTTGAATTCCTCGCTGCTCAGTGATTTAACTAGAAGGCATCTCCCTGCTCTATTCCTGGACTGTCAGATAAAGTTTGCGGTCCACAGCGTCACCGGCACCTACCATATCCATGAATGTCGCCGAGGAGGAGGCAAGTCGCTGACGTTCAGCATCCCGAGGGGGTGGCGCGGGAGTGGGACCCCACCACTCGGCAACTTAGCGCATTGTCATTGACTCCCCTGCGCTCCTGCAGCCACACAGTCACCACTGGGCTCTTTGTCCTTTCATTGTTCTTCTGATGGCATGTCACTCGCCACTGCAGAGCGATATCATTTTCAATATGAATACGAACGACTTAGCAATCAACAGACAAGCACTCCTCAGGAACATCACCACTGGTTTCCTTTAGAAATCAAATGAGAAAATCAATCTGCAGCCAGGTCTGAACGGTACTTCCCATGGTGTGTGGAGCATTTCATCTCATTTACCCCCGAAAAGGAAGGAATTGGAGTTTCCAAAACTGTAGAAAAAAATCTGCCTTAAACAGTCTCTTTTGTTTTCTCTGTCACTCTGTGCTTTGTCCTCTGTGCCTGGTGGTATATCAGCGTGTGTGGGGCTTTCCTTTCGCCGAAGTTCACAATGATCAGATTAATCAAATGCAGTTCTCTCTCCTTCTACCTTGTGCATTGCGTTAGGAGGCAGGGAGCCTCCGGTCCGACTGGATCTGCGTTATTTAGCCCATTCAGTGCGCGGGAGAGAACACCTCTCACGCGGGGTCAGATTTCCCGAGTGACATATGGTAGACCACAACAAAGGGGAGAACCCCGGAGAGATTAAAAGTCCTTTTCATTGCAGAAGATTACAGAGCAGAGAAAATGTCTATGTTACACAAAGAAATAACAGTGCGGCTGGAATAATGAATTCCCCTTTCAGGGCTGGGACCAGCTCCTCCGACTGCTCTCTGCACGCAGGGATGAATCTAAACGGCCGCCTCCAGCCCAGGCATGCCGGTCCCTGAGCAGACACACTAGCCCTCAGAGCCATCAGGATCACTGCTCCCCCAGAAGAACTGAAGATGGGAGGGCAGGTCCCCAAGCGACAGATTACGCCCCAAAAACATTCAACAGTGAGCACAAGGGTCCCTGCATTGCAGTCTCTGAGGACCCTATGGCCATGCTCCCCCTACTAAGTGCAGTCGGATGAGATTTGGGTTTGAAGAGCTCCCGCTGGCCTCTCGTTTCAGGCCTTACTTAGTCTTATTTATCTGTCATTTGGGTTATCTGATTTCTTCCTTCCAGACTTGCTCCACATCTCCGCTTTCCCACCTCCACGGGGGTTAAGAGCAGCTGGCCTAGGACAGGACTTGTTCCACACAAGACAGCAACTGCTACCAAAGCCACAGCTCCTCAGATCAATGATCAGACATGCGGTTTCCTTTCCCCTCCCTCCTTCCTTCCTCCCTTGTTTTCTTGACAGAGTCTCACTATTTCCTGTCATCTGACCATACTAGGTAGCCCAGGCTGGCCTCAAACTCAGGATTTTCCTGCCTCAGCCTCTTAAATGCTGCGATTACAGGAATGCATCACTGTGTCGAGCTGAAAAGAGTTCTCTAAATGGACTTCCTCTTGTGGCTTCGCCTCTCTACAGTTTATTTTTAAAGTAGCATTCAGGACAGTTCTTCAGCTCAGGCCACACATCCTTCAGCAGCCAAACTCTGCCCACCTGGCCTCCATCTCTCTCGAGGAGGGAGCAAGCCAGAGGTCGGAGGGGTACAGTCTCCACGAGCTCACTAAACTCCTCCTCCCTTCCCTAAGGAGCTGACACCAGTTGGCACCTGGTGTGCCCTGCCTCAGGAGACTGCAGTGGGTGTTCCAGGCTCTCAAAAGCACACTTGCCCAGCTGGTTCCTTGACTCTCCACCTTCTCCAGCCATCATGCAAGTGGTACCTGCTGCTGAGAGCTGGCCAGACCACCCCGACCCCAGCGTTCTCTGTACTTTGCTTTGTGATTCTTTCACAATATGTATCATTCCGCATGGAACCATGTGATTTACTAGGCACATCATTTTATCTCTGCACTAGAATCCAAGTCCAAGAGAAAGAGGATTTCTGTATTTTTGTCACCGCTTTAAGGTCAGTGCCTACTTTAGCATCTAGCACAATGTAGGTGCTCAATAAATATTTGTTGAAAATGAATGAGTCGGTAAATGAGAGTGTACATGTGTTGGTCACACGTTTACACTGAACAAGAAAGAAGATAGTTGGATCAGTTTGTAATTAAATAGAAGTAATTTTTATGAAAATAATACTTTGGGGAAGGTATTATAAGAGTCACAGCAACTCTTTTATAGGAAATACTTTATTTTTTCTGGTGGCTAGGGGAGGGATGTAATTATTGAGGAGGGCTGGACAGAAAAGAAAGAGGCACTGGTAAACATGATTTGAGTCATCTAACCAGGCAGCAGGATGGCAGTTGAGAACGCTGCTAAAGGACTGTGGTTACATTATGAAAGACATGTAGGTCATCAGAGGTTGGGATCTCTGGTAAGGGGAATTTTGAAGATGATGGTGTGGCTAATTCACTTCTTCATTCTGATTCACACATAATTCATACGAATCCACCACTATATCCACATTGAGAGGCTGTGCTTTGACTCTTGAATGGAACAAAACAAGGGAAAAACAACCCTGTTTCCTCTTTCAGTTTGATAGCATCAATCAAAAAGCAGAATTTCCTTACTTTAAATTTCAGCTTTAAGATACACTCCACATGCTGTAAAGTTCACTTGTAAAAAGTGTGCAATTGAGTCATTTCCAGTATATTCAAAATTGGGTACCTGTCACCACTATCAAATTTTGTAATGGTTTCACCAAAACAGCAAGAAATTCTAACTCCATGCCATTTCACCCCTAACTCCCAGCCCCTGGCAAACCCTAGTAAACTTCATATCTTATCTCTTTGATATTAAAAAAATCTAATTGACTTAGAAACAGTAAGAGCAGCTATAATGATTAAGATAGTAATTATATAAGTGTATTCAAATCATAACAACCTATTAGGAATGGAACTAATAATTTATCTTTAGATATTATTTTAGAGTTTTCAAAGGGCTTTCACATCATTATATTTACCCATGTCACAGTCACAATCTTCTAAAAAAAATAGAGTATCCTCATCTTGGTCTTATACATAAGGAAACGACAACCAGCCTCAATCTCACAAATGTCCACGTATCAGATACCATGGCGGGTAGAGTTCTCCACGTGACCCGGTTTGCCATGAATCTTACCTCCTACTCACAATACCTTTCAGGGAAGGGTTTGTTAAAATTCCTTTCCGCAGATGAGTCTCAAGAAGAACTAAAAGTTGCCTAATCTTGTAGACAGCAGGAAGCAGGGGAGATTTGAACACAGTTCTTTAGAACCTTAGGCTAATGCTCGTCTAGGAAGAACATTTAGGATAATTCCAGGGGCTTGGCAGCATTATTATCTTGATTGAGGGTATTGGAAAATGAACTAAGAGAAGCTCAGTGACCTATCCATGAGCACAATACAACTAACGGACTTTAAGTCACATTGGATTAGAGCTCCACAACTGAAAACCAATTAATTCATTATCCAGACAACTCAGAATCCTAAACTCACGCCTCAGTTCACCTCATTCACACACTCGGACCAGAAGCCGACAGAGACTGGGCAGCAAGCGGAGATCTGTAGTCACGGAGACAGAAGTTAGCTGACTTTCCCCAAATCTGCTGCTCTAGGATTTACCAGTTCCGCTTGATTCCTGCCCCAGACTGGAGCAATAATAGAGTAAGGGTCAACCCTGTCCCTTCTGTGGGAGTCGTACCCTGTTAGAGTTGGTGTGCATGCATGTGCACACATGCACGTGTGTGTGTGCACGTGCACAGGTGGGGGTTAAAGGCAAGTCCACAAACCTACCACCAAAGAACTCTGGGAAACCCCAGTTTGTTCCTGTGCAGTAGTTTTTAAACAGAGAAAAAGTGAAGAAGTAGAAAGTCCTTGGAGCCTTGAAGCAACGAACATCTAACTCCAGAATTTTTTGTTTGTTTGTTTGTTTTGTTTAGCAGTCAAGAGCACTTGAGTTTAAACTAGAGCCATTCAGCGAAGACCTACTACAAGAGGATGAGTAAAAGTGTTATACCTTCATTAGCACCTGTGAGCACCAGGGGCTTTCTACAGTCTCTCACTTAGTACAACAGGTTTATAATTCCCTAACCATTACCTACATTTCAAAGAATATGGAACCAAAGATCCCAGAGGTTAAGTTTTGTTCAAGGTCACCAAGCTAGTGTGTGAATTTGGGATTCCAACCTTGATGTGCTTGTTTCTTCAGAACTTGCTGTTTGTATTCCTGGAAGCTTAAGCAGAATAACATGGGAATAAATGACTTAGACATATGCCACTTATTAGCCTTATGTTCCAGAAAAAGTCATTTATCTCACTGAGTCTCAGTGTCTTCATGTTTAAGAGCAATGTAACAACCACTGTTGATTTGTGTTATTTTGTCTTGAGACCCTGTATCACTTTGAATGTTCTTGCTTTGATTTGTTTATGTTGGTGATACTGGTACGCTGCTACTGTTCTATATTTTGTTTTTTTGTTTGTTTCTCGTATACTACTCTCTTTAAAATTTTAAAAAAAAAAAGAGCAAATAGAACTGCTGTGATGGTGAAGGAGAAAAAGGTGACATACAAATAATAATACAGATGCTCCTAGTTTAATGACCAAGTTACTGTCCAGACCAGGGACTAGGTCATGGATCCAATTGGTTGCTAACTGAGGAATGGTATATAGAATATACATTACAAGATCCAGAGCAAAGAACTGGTCAAAGGAAACTCCAACTTAATGACTTTGCTTTTATTTTCATAACTCTTGCATACAGGACTGTAATGTATAATAGAACAGAGGACTACAGTACTATACTACACAGTACAATCAGAAAACATTACAGCACTGCATAAACAAGGTATTCTGTACCACACAAAGGAGAAGACATTGAAGGCCTATCAGTGAGATGGATAGAACTGTATAAAAAAGGCCGGGGATACAGCTCAGTGGCATAAGTGCTTGCCTTGCAAGCCTGAGGTTATGAGTTCGATTCCCGGTACAAAAAAAAAAAAAAGAACTGAATAAAAAAGATGGATCATAAGTGTAAACAACACACCTAGGTCATAAGTCCATACAGTTATTAAACAGGTTGCTTGTTAAATGAGGAATATCTATATTAGACGTCATATTATCAAAATAGTCCAATGAAAAGGATTTGTTTTTCTTAAGAACAAGAGCTCTCCAACAACCTTTAAACTAAAATACAGCAGCCACCAACAAATCATCACACGAGCTGCTTCGGGCAGAACTGATCCCTCACCTGCCAGAAAAGGCAGGGATAAAAGTTATTCAGAAAATCCAGGATATCTTATGATATAGAAAGTGCTCATCAATAATCAGGATTGCAAACCAGACGCAATCCAGATATAATCTTTAGTGGATCAACAGAGCATCGAGTCCTATACTTCCTCATAGGCCCTTTCCTGGCATCTTAGCAGCGTCCGTAAGTTCTGCAAGGTTACGTCAATCACAGGGTGGTATCACTGGAAGCCGTGGTTTGAACATGCAGTTCTGGCTCACTAATGAAGGAGCTTCTGCAGGTCCCTACAAGGGACCAAGAAACTAAAGCACTACTACAAAGGTAGCACAGAACCAGGGGCCTGCTCCACTGACTCTGTGGAAACCACTGGAAATGCCCAACATCCTCGATGGGGAGGCTGGCCTTCATGGAGCCACTGCTCTCTCTGCCTCTGAGGAAACGCCATGGAGGACACAAAGACGGACAAAGTATGTACTGAAGGAGCTGACCAGCCGGGAGTGCGAGGCAGAAATTACACATACAACAATCCCAGAGCCAAGAAGAACCATGATAACTAA